>NC_043703.1:158442204-158488341 GCF_006229205.1 Suricata suricatta
CGGCCCGGGCTCGCACCCGCCGCCCCCCGTGCACCCACCGCCCGGCGCCCAGGTCGCAGCCCTCGGCGGCTTACCTGAGGGCCTGGCCGAGGCTTGGCAACGCTCCTTCGGCCTTGGGGTCTTTCCTTCCCCGCTAGCCCACCGAAGCCCTCCGCCGCTCCAGTGATGGAGCCTCCCCGCCGGCGGTGCGCCGCTCGGCAGCCGCGGGGCCCTTCCCGCTCCGGGTCTGGGGAGCGCCCCGCCCTCGTGCCGCCTCTCAGTCCGCGTCCACTGATTTTTATGAGGCCTCTGGCTTTGGCCTGAGAAAGG
Organism: Suricata suricatta; assembly: GCF_006229205.1. NCBI lineage: Eukaryota > Metazoa > Chordata > Mammalia > Carnivora > Herpestidae > Suricata > Suricata suricatta. The sequence continues at coordinate 158,442,514 of NC_043703.1, forward strand.
TTCGTTGTCTCCGTCCTCGCTGTGCCCACCCCGGCCGTCCGGCTTTCAAACCTCTTGCGCATCCATCTTGAGCATCCCTCTTCTACTGTCCCTCTTCTATGTGACAGTCACTGGGCAACTGCCAGTCTCCCAATCGTTGTTTCCCCTCCTGAGGCCTGGGTGAGGACCTGCTGAGTGCTGGCATCAGCGTAGTCAGAGCTGCCTGATCCCAAGTGCCTGCCCCTCCCCCTCCCCCGCGCCCCCACCTCACTGCTGGTCCCTCTCTCCTCCAGTCCCTGCGCACCCCTTAGCCCTCTCAGAATCCCTATCTGGGCTTCAACTCCTTCACCCTTCATCCCCTTCCCCCCAGAGCTCCTTCCTGGGGCTCCATCCCTAACCCACTGCTGATCTTTCCAGCATTTCCAGCATTTCCATCCCTATCCCAGCCCCGATTGTGCTCCCCTAAAGCTCCCTTCTTCTCCAGGGTCCGCTCATATAGGAGGCACTCCTGTATGCCAGGCATTGTTCTAGATGCTGGAGAGAGCAGATTTCCCTGCCTGCCTTCGGCACCCTAGGGGGTAACACAATAAACAGTAAGAGTAAGGTGTGCTGAAACCCTTCTCATGAGACTGGCAAGTTCTGCGGGAGAAAAAGCAGGCAGCTGGAGGGCCTGGGGTGGAGCCGGGGTTGGAAGGCCCGAGGAGGAAAGGCCTTCAAGGAAGTGGGGGAGGAGCGGTACAGGCAGAGGCGCACCTTTGCAAAACGTGCGGACAGTGAACATCAGGACCAGTACGACCAGAGTCTGGGACAAAGCAGGAGGACAGGGGAGAGGTTTGGCTTTGTGTGGACTTTGGTTTTTACTAAGAGGCTTTGGAGCAGAGCAGTGACCTGATCTCACTCATGTCTTTAATCTGGGTGGTGGAGTGGAGTAGTGAGAAAGTGCTTGGATCTATTCTGAAGGTAGAACCAGCAGATTTTCAGGAAACCCTGAAAATCGGATGTAGAGTATGAGAAAAAGAGAGTCGAAGACAACTACAAGGTTTCCAAGTAGGAGCTGGAAGGGATCCATCACGGGGATGGGGAAGATTGCAGGCATAACGCTGGGGGAGGTCAGGAGTCCCATTTCAGACACAAATTCAAGATTTTTATTAGAGATCCAGATAGATGTATGAGCAGGTTGGATGTGAGTGTGGGGTCCGGGGAAGAAGGGTCCGAGTGGACATCTGGGAGTCATTGGCCCCGAGATGGGCTTGAAAATCTCCACCGCAGCGGGCCAGGACAGAACAGGACCGGCAGGGGACCCCAGGGCCCCCAGCACAGAAAGGCTGGGAAGAAGAGGATCCAGCAGAGGGGGCCGAAGAGGGGAGATCACTGAGGTGGGAGGGAAACGCTCGCAGGGGGGCTGGGTGCAGAAAGTGAGGCAGGAGGAAGGCGTGGCCAACTGCAGCAAGTGATGGGGACTTAGAAACATGGAGGCCACTGGGGTCTTCATTCAGCACGAGCTGTCCTGTGTCTGTTTCCGCCACTTTCCTTCTCCCTCTTCTCCAGACCCCGTGGGCCCTAAATCAGCACCCACAGACACTCCCCACTGTCCCCTTTTGCCATTTTCTGTTTCTATCCCCTAACCCTGGGTCAACACTGGAGCGCAGGGCCTGTCCTTTCTTCTTCCTCACAAGCCTCCTGTTTAAATAAACTGTATTTTTTTTAAATGAGCCATTTAATTTATTAAAAAGTTTTTTGTATAGTTTATTTTTGACAGAGAGACAGAGCATGAGTGGGGGAGGGGCAGAGAGAGGAGACACACAGAATCGGAAGCAGGCTCCAGGCTCTGAGCTGTCAGCACAGAACCTGACGTGGGACTCGAACCCACAAACCGCGAGATCATGACCTGAGCCGAAGTTGGACACTTAACCAACTGAGCCACCCAGGCGCCCCTAAATGAGCCATTTTAAGAAAAATGGTAAGGAAATAACAGTATGGGTGGAAATCATCAGAGTTGCACTGCTTGAAGCAATGCAAAGTGGGAATTGTCTCTGCCTCGACTTTTCTTCCTCTGTTGTATGTCCAGAGGTGGCCAGAGTGAACCTTATTTGATATCTGAGATCACGTCGCTTGTGCAAACTCCTTAGCAGGGAGTGTAGATGACTAGCCCGACCTGCCCTCGCTCCCCAGGATGATCCTCAGTACTAAGAACCACCCCCTCCCCCAAGTTCCCTGCCCCTCCGCTTCCTACTTGGCCAACTTCACTCAACCTTCCAGACTCAGCCAAGACTTCACATTGCTACGGTGGGGGGGGGGGGTGCTTCCTTGACATCCTAGGCTGGGCTAAGTGTCCTGTGCACACCCTCAGTCCCTTCTGTATCACCTCGTTACCACATTTACCACGTTCTGTCTGTAATACGCAATTTTCTGTTTGTGTCTGTCTCCCCGACCCCATTTAGCTTAGGCTAAATCCCTAGAATGGGGCTTCTATGAAAGAGGCATATGCACAGTTGCGATCTTTACGGACCTTCCCAAATTGTTTTCCAAAAGGTGGCCCCAGTTAGACTCCGACCAACGGGTCATCGGGACAGCCGGAAGAGCCACATTCTCACCAACGATGACAGGCATTACCAAAAGTAGCTTTGCCAGTCTGTTAGATGAAAGATAACATCTCATTGTTTTGATTTGTATTTTGTAAACGTACAAGTGAGGGTTAGCATCTTTTTATTTGTTTGGCAATCATTCTTTTTAGCTAACCGATGGGGCTGTGGGTTTTGTTTTGTTTTTAAGAGAGGAGGGATCTTTGAGGCACCTTCTCAAGTCATGGGCTTCCAAGTAGGGGATGTGGAGGTAAGGAGGCAGAGTGAGTAGGGTGAGAAGTTCTAGCCCAGGTTCTACTGAGCTCAGTGGAGTTGCTGCTTTCTGGGCCTCAGAACACAGAGGAGGTGGGGCTGGCCATCTGGTCCCTTCCAGCTCCCAGGTTTCATGACTGGACGAGTGGTTGCTAGAAGTTTACAGAACAGAAGTCCAAACTTCGTAGCCTAGCATTTCAATTCCTAATCCATCTGGCCCTGGCACACATTCTACATTTTATCCCAGTTAAAAGCCCCCTGCCCTGGACCCCATCACTGTGTTCCCTGAATTTGCCCTGCAATTTCAGGCCCTTGGTTGCCCCCGCTAGTCCCTCTCTACCTCACTGCCCCCATCCCACCTCTGTTTTCAAGGCCACGTCCAATGCCATGTCCTTCAAGCATCCTTCCCATCCTGCTGGAGCTGCTCCCGCAGGGCCTCAACTGTCCCCCACTGCTCTTCACAAGCTGCTCTGCCTTTCAGTTAATTCAGCTCTCCATGAGGTCGAGAGAATGGCTTCAAGTCAATCAGATCTGGGTTCGAATCTCAGATCTGCTTCGTAGTTTTACCTTCAGGAGTCTATCTCCCTGCCAGTCCTCAGTGTTTTATCTGTAAAATGAGGAAAACAATATCAAGTTCTGTGGAGTTAAATAACATCACGTAGGTAAAGGATCTCACACAATGCCCCGTGCAAAAACACTCCACAGCAGGCCTCCGTCTTCTTTAGAGATTAGATGGTCAGCAACCTCGTCTAGTTCCTCCAGGTGTTTGTGGGCTGGGCCACACCTCACCGTCACCTGAGGAGCCATTTGCAGGTCTCATCACACACAGGGACCTTGCTCTGATGAAACAGCCTGCATTGAAGAGACATCTCTAGTAGTTGGAACAGAAGGGCCTTCATGCCTGGCTTCCGGGTGTTAGTCCCGCCCAGTGTACCCGAGCCATTGTGTGTCCACTGTGAGATGAAAGTCTTGGAAGGAAGGGATCCCCACCCCTGCCTCCCAGCTCTGTGACTTTGGAAACTTATGTAACCCTGAGCCTCAGTTTCCGCAGCTGGGGAATAGGAGGTCCTAATTCCTATGACCAAGGGATTTATTTGTTTTGTTTTGTGAAAAGTGTCTCAAACAGTGTTGGACCTATTGGAATTCAATAAATATTAAACGTTCTAACTTTCCATTTTCCCTCACTGCATGACGTAAGCTGCTTAATGGACAAAACCATATCTCATATATTTTAAAAACCTCTTCATCTAGCGTAGCAATAAGCACACTAGATAATATCGATAACGATTGTTCAGGATGGTGATGACGCTGGCCTTCTTTGGGGAGCACTCATTGATCAGAGATCACAGACCTGAGCTCCTTTCACTCTTAATATAAGCCTTTGAGGTAGAAAAGGTTATGCCCACCTTGGAGATGAAGAAGCAACGTCCAGAGAGATCAAATGATGTTTTCAGAGTCTCCTAGTCAGGAAATTTGGGGCTCGAACCCACACCCTTGTTTCCAAATCCTGCACTTTCCTTTCCAGGTGGTGCCAGTGTGAGAGTCTTTCTACCGGGTGGTCTGGCGGCAGCCTGCGGCCCCGCTGTAAAGCAGCCTGGACACTGTAAAGGCGGCAGGGCCATGGCTGGGGCTTCTGGTGACAGCCTCTGGCTTCGCGGATGGGCTTTGATTATTCCCTAAATTGATTCTCAAACTTAAGACAACATGGTGACTCACGGAACTCTCCGTTTTTCAGTATCCGACACGGTTTTCAGAGACCCTCAGTGCTTGTACGTGCTTCCCTTCCACGCCTGCCTCTTGTGCCAGGTGACTGCAGTCTCAGGTGAGTCTTGTTAAATACCTGGGACTTGATCCAGACTCTCTCCCCGTTTCTGAATGGAGGCAGAAGAACTATGTCAAGTTGGGTGTCACCCTCTTGCTGGCATCTGGCACCCAGATATCTCACATTCTTTTCCTATGGCTTCACGGAGATCGATCATTCCAGTGAAGGCTCAGCATTGCAACACAGCTGCCAGAAAGCCCTCGGCTTAGAAGCACTGGCCTTACCCTTCAGTAAACCTCCCTTGCCCGTGACTAACGCTGGGTGGGGTGGGGGGGCATCCATCATGCTTTGCGGCCTTCTCCAAAAAACGCTCCAGGCTCGGGAGTGGAAGGCCAGGGCCCGGCTTGCCTGCTCACATTTGCATACTTTACTCTCTGAAGAAAAGGTCATGAGTGGTAAGACATCTTCGTTATAAACTGTCCATTTAAAATTGTAGCATCGCACCACATTCTAATGCAAGAGAGAGATTGTCTTCCCTTGATCGGAAGGAAAGAAGGAATTAAGTTCCTTGTCCAAAGCTGACATTTCATCAGCTCAGATTTTTCCAGTAATTCTTCCCCTGCTAAGTTTCTTTGACTTGGAATTCGAGTATTTCGTGACTGACTTTTGAATATCTTTCTTAAACACCCTGACACCGCCAATCCCAATATCTGGAACACCGAGGTACTCGGGTTGGTGACAATTAGAATAAAGGCAGAACACGGGGTTGAAGAAGGGAAAAGGAGGAAAATCAGGAGAATGTCGCAACAGGCATCAAGAAAGGGATTTGGAGTTGCCAGGTGGCTTTTTGTGAGGGGCCTGGGTGGCTGTGTGCAAACCACTGTGAGCAGCGTGCAGGTCACGCCCCTCTGGCGGCCTGACCTCTCCGCCATTCCTTCTTCCTGCCTCTAGGTAAAAGCTCCTCGGGGCATCACAGAACTCCCAAGGGGCTCTACTCTGGGGCCATTGTGGGGATCCGCGGATGGGGACACTGACTCTGAGACGGGAAACCAGAGGGCCGGCTTTTAACCCATACGAGGAGCGAGCGAAGTCAAAAAGGGCTTTTTAAAAGGCGCCTGATCCTTAATAAAGCAAAACAAACGTACGGGCACCGTATTGAAAATGCCTAAGATCAGCGGTCCTACCAAGTTCCTGGCGGGAGGCGAGTGGAGGTTCCTCCTAACACGGCTCCTTTGGCACGTCGCTTGTAGGTTTCAATTTTTGTGAACTCTTATTTGTCACATAAGATCTATAGTTTCTTACCCTCAAAATCTCCCCAGCCCGCGGGTGCTCACATGACTACCTCGTGGTCGGGTGCCCAGGTTGCTCCATCTGGAGACCCGGGCACATCAGCACAGATGGTGTAAATGCCCTGATGCAGGAGTGTGCCTCGGATGGACTCGGCCTGGGAGAGCCGAGGCGGGGACAGGGAGGGTGTGGCATTTGAGCAGCATCCTAAAGGAAGCAGAAGAGCTCTCCGGAGACACGGGGGTGGAGGTAGGGGGGTGGAGGGCATTTCTGATAGGGAACACAGCACGGGCAAAGGCCCTGAGGTGCGCGATGTCATGCTGTTCAGGGACCCCTTGCCTGTAGTGGAGGAGGCCACACTGTCACCTCCCAGACCAAGCTACTGGGCTGTTGGCACAAGAAGCCATTGAAGGGTGCTGAGTCTCAGAGTGTCATTAGCTCTGTTTTGGTGGAAATAACTGGCAGGGACAGGACAGATGCTTGGACAGGGGAGTGGTTTTACACACTCCAGGAGGAGGGCGATGACGAGGGCCTGGGCTGGGCAGTGACTCTTGTCAGAGGATTGGAGACCGGCCAGAGAGGTCCTTGGTAGAGGAACTGCCAGGGCTGAGTGACAGAGATGTTGGGTGACAGTCTGGGAGGGGTTGGCGATTTATAGCTTAGGTGCTTAGGTGAATGGCGCTGTCACTGAGCCGGGGAGCATGGAGGCCAAACAGGTTTGGGGCGGAGGTTTGGAGGAGGGGGCGGGGCGGACACACCAGCCATAAACTGATGTTTTCGTCTTGGTGGTAGCGCTTGGGCTCCTTTGATTCCACACTAACATCACCAGGGCTTGGAGTGTGGAGAGGCAGGCCCGGAAGTTGGGGAAGCCCACAGATTCTGGGGCTAGAGTGCCTGACATCAGAACTTCTCAATGACTTTGGGGCGCCCGGGTGGCTCCGTCGGTTAAGCGTCTGACTTCGGCTCAGGTCATGATCTCACAGTTCGTGAGTTTGAGCCTCTCATTGGGCTCTGTGCTGATAGTGCAGGGCCTGGAGCCTGCTTTAGATTCTGTGTCTCCCTCTCTCTCTGGTCCTCCCCCTCTCATGCTTGGTCTCTCTCTCTCAAAAATGAATAAACATTAAAAAAAAACTTCGCAATGTCTTTGTCAAATAACACAGTACTGCATCATGGGATCAGCCAGGAGTTTAGAAGAGGTGGTCGGTGTAAATTGCTGAGACCACTGCCTGGTGTACTCCAAGCCCTCCAGAGAGAGGCACTATCTGTGGTATTGACACAGGTACACCTTAAGCAAAAGAGATGTCCATTTTTCCCCTTTCTGTTTTAAAAATGCTTTGGGGGGGGAGTGCCTGGGTGGCTCAGTTGGTTAAGCATCTGATTTCGGCTCAGGTCACCATCTCACAGTTTGTGGGTTCGAGCCCCGCATCAGGCTCTGTGCTGACAGCTCAGAGCCTGGAGCCTGCCTCAGATTCTGTATCTCCCTCTCTGTCTGACCCTCCCCTGTTCACATTGTCTCTCTCGGTCTCTCAGAAATAAATAAAAAACATTAAAAAAATTTTTTTAATGCTTCAGGGGCACCTGGGTGGCTCAGTCCATTAAGCATCGCCCTGACTTCAGCTCAGGTCAGGATCTTGGGGCTCATGGTGTCGCGCTCTGCTTGGGATTCTCTCCCTCTCTCTCTGCCCCTCCTATGCTCTCTCTCTCAAAAATAAATAACTAAACTTCTAAAAAAATAAAAAATAAAAACCCTTCCATTTGATTCCAAACCAACATTTGCAAGGCAGACAACCAGGTACAGTCGCCAGGCAGTAACCCTTGCGGCGCAGAGCTGATAAGAAAGGAGGAAGGTTTTCGCAATCTTTTCCCCTTCCGCCATCACCACTTCCATCAGTGAACATCTGTGGAATGTCGGTTCTATACGGAGCATGAGAAATGGCCCCCAGTCCCGGAGGCCTCCCGCCCAGCAAGGACAACAGGACATGTGCAGAAGCAGGTTTCAAACCTAGGATGGGCTGTGGGTGCTGAGGAATGGAGAGACCTCCCCCCACACTGTGGAAGGACCTGAGGGGCCCTTCCAGAGGAGGAGGGGGGGAGGGGAGGATGCAATCAGTCTAAGGGACAGTGGGGGTGGGGGAGGGGTGCCAGGAGATAAAATGCAGGCTCTGGGGCCATGCCACCTGCTCCGAGCCTCAGGCTGTGGTGGGGAGGGGAGCAGGAAGGGGAAGGGTCCCAACAAGCATGGCCTTGATCACATGCAGATCCCCGGGCTGCCTTTGGAGAAATTCGGTGGAAAGGCAGGGCGGCGTGGAGGGGGCTGACTTGGGCAAACCGTATTGGCCGCATGGCCAAGCACCGAGTGGGGTCCGAGCAAGGTGACGCGGGGCCCCAGGCGGAGGGCACCTTCCCAGGGAGACTTCTGTCCTGGTGTGAATTTCTAAGGAGAGAAAGGTAAAAATAATTGAACATGTTCATGATATTTTCTCCTCCAACATGGTAAAGAACATACTTTTCCTACTCCGAGCCTTTGAGTTAAATTCTGAGACCACCTTCTCCGTTCCCGGTAATGTTTAACTTCATCACTTCATCTGAATTAATGTAGACAACAATGGTGACAGAAGTTGATTACATTTAAGTGGAATTCTAACTTAAAAATTCTTTTGGAAATACCCGTGAGTCACCCAGTTCAACGCAAATATCCATAAAACATGGACTAATTGTTCCAGAAGGAAATAATTGTAGCAGAAGGCGAGAGGCCAAGTGAGCTGAAAAATACCAGGTTCTTAATTTATAAAGTCAGTAAGAGCGCTCTTTTGTGAGCCCTTCTCGGGGCCTGGCGTGTTATCAGGGAAGTCTGGCATTGACATCACTTTATGCCTAAATACTTCACAAGGACACGGAACAAGGGAATGAACTCTGAGGGTGTCTTGAAAACATTTTGTGAGAGACTTCATGCTGTGTGAACTTGCTCAGCCTTCAAGAATACAGAGGCAGTTTAAATGAAAAAAAAAAGTCACTGGCTATATGCCCAACACAAAAACATACACTTTTAACTCGCTGCAATGTATAATAATTCACAGAACTTTGGAAATTCTACTCAAAGTTGTCCTTAAGTCTTGGAAATAATGCGTCTTCTCCCGGAAGCAATATGGCTTTCTGTGTAAATACAGGGTTGAACTAATAATGCTTTTTTTTACCCCCTTGGCTTTGCGCCAGTGGAGGAAAAAACAAAACAAAGCCTGAAGACCTAACAAAGAAGTACAGACGCCCTCCAGGTATAGGTGCCGGCCCGCTGCCCCCGGCCCTGGGCTCCCACCGCCTCCGGGCTATCGGAGGCTCCACGCATGTCTGTGTGGCGCTGACACACCTGTTGTGCCCCTCCCCCCCCAAATACTACCCTTTGGTGAAATGAAGGACAGAGCTCTTCACCCTGTTAAACAACATTACTTTCCCACGAAGACGTCGATTTACCCAGCGTAAGGGGGCCAAAGCTGGCAGGTGGGAAGGCCCTTTTCCTTTCAAGTCTAGCCCAGAACCTCAAACTGCCTGAAGAAATCCACATTTATGGAAGGGTTTAAAAAAAAAAAAAACCAAACAACAACCCTGGGGCACCTGGGTAGCTCAGTTGTTTAAGCATCCAACTTCGGCTCAGGTCGTGATTTCACAGTTCGGAGGTTCGAGCCCCGCATCGGGCTCTGTGCTGACAGCTTAGAGCCTGGAGCCGGCTTCGGGTTCTGTGTCTTCCTCTCTCTCTGTCCCTCGCCCTTGCTGGCACTCTGTCTCTCAAAATTAAATAAACATTAAAAAAAATTTTTTTAATACCCAAACCAAAAATGTAGGTTCAAAATTTATGATATCCTTGTAGATTAACAAAATATTTAGGCCAATGTTCTATGTTTTCAGGAGAAAAGATTCTCATCGTACCTCCCTGATTTAATTTTTTAATTAAAAAAATTTAGAAGCTTTTATGTTAATCTACTATGAGCAAACTTTTAATTGCCACAGATATGGACGGATAGGTTTATCTAGATGTAGTAAATGAGAAAACAGGTAAAATGTTCAGGAGGTAGGTAGGTGAGGAGTAAAGATACTTCACAGCCGTTTCCCATGATGTTCTCGCGATCCAAATTTGATGCTCAGACAACGAGGAACATGAAATTCACTCAAGTTCAGCACATACATGCTGTATTTGCACGGCTTTGAGCTTGGACTGATCACTGACTGACAAAACAATTTAAAGACTTTTTTTTTCTTCTAGAAGTACGTATCGCATTCACCCCTTGGACGTACCTGATATCACACTATTGCAAGTGTGAAAGTGGAGTTGAGACCCCGTGAAATATTACTTGGTTTTATTTCCCTTGAGGGTGGTCACTTGATTCGCAAAATTATATTTCACGGTAGAGGTAAGGTATTTAATTAAAAAAAAAGTCTTGTTCATAAAAGAGCTTCCACCCAAATCAGCAAATATCACAAGTCTGTCTGCTGGCAAAATACTTCATTGCTTCCCCTGAAAGGAGACGAAAAATCTGATTCCGGCTCCGGGCAGGGGAAGCCTGGGAGCCGGGCCCACGTCCCGGGAACCCAGCTCCTCCGCGCCGCCCCTGCCGCCGTGAGTTCCCTCTCCCTCCTCCCTCCGCTCCTCCTGGGCTCTGTTTGTACGTCCATGAGGTGCGTCGCCTACTTGGGCCTCATTTCGTAACCGCGTGCCGTTTTAGTGGAGAAGGAGCTGAGGCGAGCATCAAACAGGGCTGGGCCTGAGGACACCACCTGTGGGGTGACCTGGGCCCCTGGGTGACCGTGGCGGGGCAGGGATGGCTGCCCACTCCTAAGTGGCACCTGCTGTGCTGAGGCGCACCCGGGCGGGGAGGTGATTCCCAAACAGCTTCACTCTCCCGTCAGAACACGGGGGGCGCTGGGGGTGCTGAGCACTGTCACCCCTCGTGGACACCCCGACACCATGGGAGCTGAGCGGGGCGATCAGCACTCACGGCCGTCTGCACCAGGGAGCCTGGCAAGGGCCTTGAGGACAGAGACACATATAGGGTGGGGGCTCTTTTCCCATCTCACCCTTGAACCCAGAGGCCGTTTAGGGAAAGAGACAGATTGGTAAAACAGCCCTAATAGGGATTTGAACTTTCACTTTACTAAATATTTTTTCCAAAGTGGCCTTTTTTTATTAAAAAATTTTTTAAATGTTTTATTTATTTTTGAGAGACAGAGAGAGACAGTGTGAGCAGGGGAGGGTCAGAGACAGAGGGAGACAGAGAATCTGAAGCAGGCTCCAGGCTCCTAGCTGTCAGCACAGAGCCTGACGCAGGGCTCGAACCCACAAACTGTGAGATCATGACCTGAGCCAAAGTCGGACGCTTAACCGACTGAGCCCCCCACATGCCCCCCAAAGTGGCTGTTTTAACCCCGTAGAGACTAAGATTTCTTTAATTGGTAAGACTAAAGGTTCAAAGCAGTATCTTTGCTGCCCTCCACTTGCCCAGCAGGATGGAGACTGAGGGGAAAGTTACAGATAATAAAATCAAGGAGCATACGTTTTGTATATTGAATGTTAGCCAAATACATTTGACTCTGCTGGGGCACCTGGCTGTCTCAGTTGGTGGGGCGTGCAACTTTTCATGTCAGGACAGTGAGTTCGAGTCCCATGTTGGGTATAGAGATTACCTAAAACTAAAAAACTTAAAAAAAAAAAAACACTACACTCTGCTAATACTGTAAGCTTTTTGGGAGCAAAAGCTGTTTAAGTTTCAGGAGAGACAGTGTAGTTCAGCTATTTATTCCAGACTGGCTGTGTGACTTTGGGCAAGGTATTCAACCCCCCCCTCCATGTCTCAGATTCCCCATCTGTAAAATGGAATAATAGTACCTACAGCCTGCAGTTGTTGTGAGGATCAATTAATAACTCACTTATTAACTTAACTATGTTAATATATATGAAAAAATATATAGAGCCCTTAGGACAAAGTCTGGCACATAACAGACATTATGCAAGTATTTACTATTAGGTCATTCCACAAGACTAGAATAAAGCCGGATGCTAACAGTTACAAAGTATCTAACAGAATGTCCCGGTGGTAGGTGATGAACAGATGTTAGGAATTCATTTACTCGTAATACCCTAGGAGCACAGTTTGCACATATAAGAAGTGAAGACATTGAACTTGAGAGAAAAGACCACAATGAGATATTGCTCATTGCCTGTCAAAGACAGTCCCCCCTTTCCCTCTTAATAGTCCCCTAATTTTGCTGAAATATTAGGGAGAGACCCTTAACCCTAAGGAAGGTAGGAATACGTCATGCTAATCTAACCCAGTCAGGGTCATCCTGTCCCCCTTTGCTAGCTATGGGGCAGTTCCAGCCAATGGATGGAAAGAACACTCTACCAGGAGGCTTCTAGAAAAGGTTTTCTCCCCAGAGAGACTCTTGAGAAAGTGTTTAGTCATATTCCTGTATGGAATTGTAGTGTCCATCTTGTGACCCGGAAGTAGCAAGCTGAAGAACACAAGGCCAAGAGGCTTCAAACCAGAGCGGTAACAGTCTGGGTGGGTCCCTGATAGGATTGTTGGGCCCCTGAACCAAATCTGGAACGACTTATTTCCAGAGCTTTCGTGATGTGTAAAAAAAAAAAAAATTAAATAACCGCTGATTTAATAGTTAGGGATTCTGTTAATTGCAGCCTAAAAGCATTCGCTACCTCCCATTCCATGTCATTTATTTTTGAACTTGACGGATATGGGATACCCCCGGGATTCTCACATCAGTGTGCACAGAACTGGAGGGCTTGCTGGGTCATGGACGGCCGAGCCCCCGCTGAGTGTCCAAATCGGCAGGTCAGGGACAGGGCCTGGCATTCTGCATTTCTAGTAAGTTTCCAGGTGATGGCAATGATGTTGGTCCAAAGATCCCACTTTGAGAACCACCATGGTAGATAATCAAAGACATTTTTATTGAAATACATTTACTGAAATCGCTGCAAATCTTTCTCCTGGCAGTGGAGAAAAGAAAGCTACTGACCAACATTTTTTATGAACATAGATGCAAAAACTCGGAATATTTCAGCAAAATAAACTCAACAATATGCAAAACGGATGATAGATCATGACCAAGTGGGGTTTATCCTAGGAATGCAAGGTTGGTTTCACATTTGAAACTCCGTTGAATTTCAAATGTTAAACCACATTAACTGGCTAAGGAAGAAAAAACAGAGGCGCCTTGGTGGCTCAGTTAGTTAAGCATCCAACTTCGGCTCAAGTCATGATCTCACGGCTGGTGGGTTCAAGCCCCACATCTGGCTCTGTGCTTACAGCTCGGAGCCTGCTTGGGATTTTCTCTCTCTCTCCCTCTCTCTCTCTACCCACCCTTCAAAATAAATAAACCTAAAAAAAATCAAGTAGACAAAAAAATGAAACAAGAATTAAAAAAAAAAGAGAAAATGTACCATTATCTCATTTAGGAAAAGCATCCAAAAAAAAAAAAATCCGACCAACATTAATTGCTGATTTAAAAAAAATGAAACACCTCCACAATCTAGGAGTAGAAGGGGCTTGTCGGGCTGCAGACGGCATCCAGGAGAGCTCTTCTATCTCTAGGAGATCCCACCTGGCCCCGCAGGGGTTAAATCTTGCTTATGTTCTGATGTTTCCTACGCTTACCGCTGAACTACAGAGCGCCCCAACTTCGTACCTTGACACGCCTCTGCTGTCTAACAGGCATCTCAGGCTCAATATGCCCCAAACAGAATGGATTTCCCAGCCCCCACTCTTCTGAGTTCCCCTCTGGTACGCGGCCTAACATGCCACGTGGTGTCCCAACATTGGTGAAACTGGGAGGGCCCCAAGTGGCCTGTGACTTCTCCTCCCCACTCTGCTTCCGTGGACCGGGTCCCCTCCCCGAACACACCTTATTAAGAGGACCGAGGAGCTGCACCCTGCGGAGCAGCGGGTCTGAGGCCCTGCTGCCCATCGGATTATTCCAGTAAACCAGTCACACCCTCGAGCAGGAGCTGGGGGTCACTGCTGCCCCGATACTGCCTCCCACAGTCCCTGGCTGCTCACTGTCCCCAGGTGTGACCCCCCGGCCCTACGCTGTGTGCCACGTCCTGCTGTCAATCTCATCTACTCAGCGTCAGGGACTGTGTGTCTGGCTAGCCCCACAGCCCTGTAACCCAGTGGTTAACTTCCCTCACACACAGGGCGAACAGCAGGAAATTAAAGGCGCCCCATCTTGATACCTTAATTACCTACTCAGGAAAAAAAAAATGGGGGTATTTTGATTTCTCACACCCACAACCAAGGGATCACCATATCCTTATTATTTCACACTTAAACTGTATCTGGGACCTAATCCCTTCCCACCGCGTCTACCACTATCTCTGTTGAGTCCCAACCTCCACCCTGGCCCGGACCAGGACAGTAGTTCTTTTTTTTTTTTTTTAATTTATAGTTTATTGTCAAGTTGGTCTCCATATAACACCCAGTGCTCTTCCCCACAAGTGCCCTCCTCCATGCCCATCACCCTCCCACCTTCTCCTTCACCCCCTCCCCCTTCAGCCCTCAGTTTGTTTTCAGTATTCAAGAGTCTCTCATGATTTGCCTCCCTCCCTCTCCCAAACTATTTCCCCCCCTTCCTCCCCCCATGGTCCTCTGTTAGACCTATGAGTGAAAACATGGTATTTGTCCTTCTCTGCCTATCTTAGCTTAGCATGACACCCTCGAGGTCCATCCACATTGCTACGAATGGCCAGATTTCATTCTTTCTCATTGCCGTGTAGTACTCCATTGTGTAGATAAACCACATCTTCTTGATCCATTTGTCATTTGATGGACATTTAGGCTCTTTCCATGATTTGGCTATTGTTGACAGTGCCGCTATGAACATTGGGGTGCATGTGCTCCTATGCATCAGCACTTCTGTATCCTTTGGGTAGATCCCCAGCAGTGCTATTGCTGGGTCATAGGGGAGTTCTGTTGTTAATTTTTTGAGGAGCCTCCACACTGTTTTCCAGAGCAGCTGCACCAGTTTGCATTCCCACCAACAGTGTAGGAGGGGGCCCGTCTCTCCACACCCTCACCAGCACCTGTAGACTCTTGATTGGTTCATTTTAGCCACTCCGACTGGAGTGAGGTGATATCTCAGTGTGGTTTTGATTTGTGTTTCCCTGATAATGAGTGACGCTGTTGCTCAAAATTTTCTAATGGCTTCCTGGGTCACCCTTGGGATAAAAGCCAGAGCCCTTACCAGGGCCTTGAATGCAAACCCTTCCATTTCAGGCACTATGAACCTCCCTTTCAGCCATAACACTCCAGCTACCCCGAAAACTTGGTGTTCTCTGCATCCTCAGAGCCTGGGCATGTTTCCTCTGCCCGGGATGCCCTTGCCCCGGAGAGCTACGCAGCGTATGCCATTGACTGTCCTTCATACTAATTGATCTCTGCTCAAGGTCACCTGCCAGGGGCCTTCCTCAATCTCCTTTTATAAAAAGGCCCACCCTATCACCCTTACATTGCTTTTTCTTCATTGGACCTCCTTACCCCAACTAGCATGTATTTGCTGGCACCTAACCCCACCCAGTCAGAGTAGAGGACCGTTGAAGGCAGGGACCTTGTTTAACCAGTGCCTGGAATGTGCCCGGATCGCGGGAGGCACTCGGTGCTTGTTGCACGAACGCCTGGTTTTCCAGTATCCTCACCAGACACTCGGAACCTTGTACGTCTTTGGCAATCTAACATGTGGGAAATAGTATCTCTGTGTTTCTTTAATAGGAGGTTGAGTATCCTATCATTGTTTGGCTTGGCCTTTGTATTTCTTTTTTCCACAAAGCTATCTTTTCATATCCCTTGCTCAGTTTGTCTTTTTCCTGTTGTTTGCAAGAGCTGTTGATACATTAAAGCAGTAAGTCCTGCGTCCATCATGTGCTGCAAATACATGTTCCTAGCGCGCCATTTGCCTGGGACTTTGTAGTCTTTCCCTTTTGGCTTCTGGTTCTGGGGCGTGCTTAGAAAGTCCTCGTGCGTTCCGAGACCATCAGAGCAGGTACACGCCCTGACTTCTAACACGGTGATATGTGCGTACGTAAAAGACTGGGCTGTTTAGACCTTTGATCCATCTGGGACTTCCTCTGGGGCGTAAAGAACAAGGGAGGGACCTAGTGTGAAAAGCAAGTTGAGCCTTAAAATACAATGAATGCAGGGGCGCCTGTGCAGACAGCTCAGAGCCTGGAGCCTGTTTCAGATTCCGTGTCCCCCTCTCTCTCTGCCCGTCCCCCACTCATGCTCTGTTTCTCTCTGTATCAATAATAAATAAATATCAAAAAATTAAAAAATATATAATGAATACAAATTTCTGGATATTATTTATAAAACTTACTTTAATTTTCTCAAGGAACTTCATAATTTAAAAAATACACTCAATGTTCACTTGTTTTCCAATACACATTTTTATAGGCACATTTGATACATATGTGTCTATGTAAGCATGCACATGTAATAAAGTTCTATTCTACACGATTCTCTGGAATATTATAATTTGACATTATTATCACTATTAAAATGTTTTCCCCAGAGAGTTTCTATTTCACTTTTCTCAGTATTTTCTCCTTTTCTTGGATCTTGAAGATTTCTTTTTCGTTTCACTGTATTTTGTTTTAAAAAGTCTCTTTTCAATTAAGCTCACTTCTTCGTGGAGAGAAGAGGTCTTTATTCTTAGCAGGAAGGAGAAGAGGTTTATTATAAACTGGTAACTCAGAGAGAAGTTTGATTCTTCATAGGTCGTCACGTGCTTACAATAGCTAGAGAGGGAAGGAGAAGGCAGCAGTTACCTTACAAGGGCCACGTGGTTTCGTTCGCGTCTTTCCCTGACCCCCCCCCCCAAACAACCTAGCAAGTCTATTCGGTTAGGCTTAGAACAGCACTTTGAGTTGGAAGGAAACTTGGAACACTGGGCAAACTCCTTAGTTTTAGGGGGCAACATGTTGGCACCACCCACGGCTCCCACGTCGGGGGGGGGGGGGTGCCGGTGCCCCAGGGCCAGGCCTCACGACTCGTCCAGCCGTCCTTCCGTCCCACGTGGACTGCTCTTCCGAGCACGCTCAAGGCCAACTACAGCACACACAAAGGGATTCTGGGCATATTTTTTAAAATAAAAGAAAATGAACAATCCCTAATCCCCGCCCAAAATAAGACATCAGACTTGATCATGTAGCCTGCAATCTTGTGCCTATTATAGAAACAAGTTTACAAAGCAATTTCGCTTATCTTAAAAGCAGTAGAGTCTGAATCGGAGCAGATCTCCAGCTGCCACCAAATCTCTAATTTCGGATCTCGGCCCGATGCTAACTCCCCGTCTCTAACTCTCCCAACGTGTGGGCAGCCTGGGCACAGACGAGCTAGTCTCACGGGCTATAATCAGGAAGATGCAGACTATGGGAAATTATACAGGACAAAAGACGTGGATTCTTCAACAAGTCATTTTTGCCCTGCAAGGGGTAAAAAAAAAAAAAAAAAAAAAGGCATAAAAGGGGAATTTAAGAACTATACCTTGGCTGCTTGCAGTGTGTGAAGCCTTATTTGGACTGAAATACAATAAAAATTTCATAGCAACTGGGAAAATCTAAACATTGACTGCATGTTTGATAGTGTTAAGGAATTACTATTAGGTTTTAAATGTCTGATTAATGTTATTGTGGTTTTGTTTTGAACACCGCGACATGTGAGACACGCTTCCAGAGAATCTGGAGGTGGCGGTGGGGGCGGGGAGCAGCCGGCGCGGCTGAGGCAAGTCCCGTCACGCCAGGAACAGTCGGAGCCGGACGACAGGTATGTGGAGCGGGGTTCGCTGTACTGGTCTATTTGTTACCAGACTTGAAAATTTCCATAATAAAAAGCTTAAAAAACAAGTAAACAACATATTCAGGATATGAACGTTTATGATTTCTATAACATATATGGCCCTAGGTTCCTGAAAGTCAGTGTTTGCACCACAAAACTCGGCCCCTGCCAGTTGTGACAATGGAAAGCTGTACGTGGTTCTCGGGCCTGCAAACCGGAGGGGGTGACAGGGCCTACCCCCGAGAGGGGACCCGAGTGTCGAATGAGAACATACATGAGCACTTAACCCTACGGCTGGCACGTAGGAAGGGCTCAAAAATGCTCACTCCCACTATACTCCTTTCAAGCTGAATCCTGGCCTCATTCACAACCGGCAGACTGCCGTAACGAGACGCCACAAAGGCGGCCCTGCCGGCGCCCTGACTGGTCTAACAGAGACCCAGCAGAAGCCGGCGGCACAGATTCTCACCAAGTGGTGGCCTCTTGCTTTGCTTTTAAATTTCAGCTGTTGTAAGAGGGATTCTTTCACACGGTTACGACAAAAAGGGTAAAATATTGTTTCTCTTACCTGGGGAGGCTCTGACTCTACACCAGAAAGATAAGAAAAGGCATAAAAATTATTTGCTCCCATAAGGGCTTTTATTTTTAAGTTGAATCACTAGTAACACCTTATAAGGATTATACTGTTTATCACAAACTCAGAAGACGATCCTAGAGTTATAAGCCATAAGACCGAATATAACATACAATGGCTCATTATTGCCAAGTATTCTGCTGGGCATAGAACACGGGCAGCTGATGCTCCTGGAGCTCTGACACGGAAGATCAGTGAGTGTGCCAAAGGATGGTACGAGAATGTGTTTACACTAACCATCTCCTGTCAAGGGAGAAGCACAGGTTTACATTTAAAAGAGGCGGCAGCAGGAAGGTATACTTGAACTTCCTTATGAGAGCTTCCTTACGAGAAGTTCAAACGTATGCAAAAATATAGTTTCCCAAGTCTGCATATGTACAAAACTAAATAAACTGTGAACACAAGTTAATGTTTTGGTGGTCTAAAATAGGTTCAAATTTGGCGTATGACATATTTGAGTACTGCTTATTGTTTTTTACCATAGTTCAAAATACTAGTTAAAATTGGGGCGCCTGGGTGGCTCAGTCGGTTAAGCGTCCGGCTTTGGCTCAGGTTGTGATCTCACAGTTCATGGGTTCGAGCCCCACGTCAAGCCCCGTGTCAGGCTCTGTGCTGACAGCTCGGAGCCTGGAGCCTGTTTTGGATTCTATATCTCCCCTCTCTCTGACCCTCCCCTGCTTGCGCTATCTCTGTCTCTCAAAAATAAATTAAAAACATTTAAAAAAACACTAGTTAAAACAAAAATTTTTAAATTCAAATAAAAAATTTTTGTCAAACAAACAAACACACAAGTCAGGGGGGGAGGGGACATCCAAAGCCCCTCCATGCTCTGGGGGCGGCAACCTGCAATGCTGCGGCTGTTCCTCTTCCCGAGGAAGGCGGGGCAAGCACCCACTCCTCACAGGGAGGTCAAGGGCAGACACCTGCTCCGCCAGCGCCTACGACAGGTCTTCAGGCCGAGCTGACCGTCAGCAGCGGGCCTACTGACAGGCGGGCACCTGTGGAAATGTGAGGCCTACGAAGGGCCTTTCGACTCGCTAAGACGCTGGCTCTGCCCCCCATCAGGACAGACAGCCTCTCGTCGGAAGCGGTCTGGCCCTCCTCTGCCGAGCCCCCAGGGGTCTGACACAGGACGTCTGCGTCTGCCTGACCGGCGTCCCTCTGTGTGACAGCGTTCTCTAGGCAGCGGGCGGTCTGCTCCCCTCAGCGCCAAAACGTCTCACCCCACCCACCCCGTACGGACGCCTTTTAAGGCCGCGCTGCGTTGCTCGGTTATCTTACCCAGCAGCCTCGGCATCACGCGCGTCAGCCTGCACGGTCGTATTGCCAGCTGTCCGTGCTTCCTGCACCCACGAGAGCGCCCGGCCAAGGGAAACAGCCCGTGGCTCGTGCTCTGTGCTCAGACCCCGTCAGGCCTCTGGGTACGCGGGGCGGCCGTCCCTCGCGCTTGCTGCCAAGAGGCCTGCCAGCAGAGCGCCGGGCAGTCGCCCTCCTACTTTGCTCCTTCTGACGCTGAGGCGTCTGGAAACCAGACGGCTCGGCCTGACGGCCGCGCCCCGAAAGGCAGCGCGAGCGGGCCGGGGGCGAGGGGCTGAGGGGCCTAGTGAGGAAAGCGCGGCCGCTCTAGTCGCGGCCACGGCCCCCTGAAGCCTCTCCTGCTGACTCTGCTTCCACGCCATGGTCGAAACAGGCCAGGTGACAGAACTGTGGTGCGAAGCCGCCCTCTCACAGGTGCTTCGTCTACAGGTTATCAGCTGTCTCGCCGCTGACTGTACCAAGGCCTCTTTGTGACTGTCCCCTATCCCGCGACGTCTGTGAAGAACATCTAGAAGCGCGCTGACGGTGCCAAGGGGAAGGCGTGCACAGGCCTGACTGCGGGCGGACGAGACGGCAGGGCGCCAGGTCCCCACCTCCTACCCGCCGGTCTCTCGCGGGAGCTTCTCGCCGGCCAGGACTACGACCTTTTCTCTTCCTTTTGGTGAAATCTGAAAAAGTCCTTGCACTGACCACTGCAAAGGAATGTGTCACCTCAGACACGGCGCTGACGCCGGGGGCTGGGTTCCAGCATTTCCCTGTTGCCGCCCCTCAGTCATACTAGACTCGGCTTGTTTTTTTAAGTATAAATTTTAATACAGATGACTTCGTTTTGTTATGTCCTATTGTATTTTCTACAGTTTACTTATCTTTGATTGATACTCAGGAAGAGAAACTCTTGAACAGAAAATTAGTTTTACTGAAAACAACGATCATAGTTATCATTAACCGAGATTTACTAGGTGACGGACACCAAACATCTCATTTAATTCTCATCTCTGTTTTCCATTAATTCCTTCAACAATAACTGGTGCGCATCTGCCATGTGCGAGGCCCCATTCCAGGCTCTGAGAATTTCCATTAATTCATGAAGACAAAGTCCCTGCACCCAAGGACCTTGTATTCTATTCTGGTGTGAGAAGGCAGACAGATATGCAAAATGAATATATAATAATCTACTCAATAGTGACAAAAACTATAATTAAAAAATAGGCAAGGGGAATAGAGGGTGATGAGGTGTGTGTGCGTGCGCGTGTGTGCATGTGTGAGAGGGTGGGGGGTGGTTGGTGCTAGTTCAGACAGGACGGCGAAGTGAAATTAGAGCAAAAGCTTGACAGAAGTGAGCCCCTGGGGATACGCGGAGGAAGAACATTCCAAGCTGGAGGCACAACGGGTGCAAAGGCCTGTGTGGAGTGTGCTTGGAGAGCTCCAGAAGCAGCGGGCAGGCGGGCATGGGCAAGGGCAGTGAACACGGAGAAAAGGAGGGGAGCAGGGAGGTCAGAGGGCTCTGTGGGGTCTCCTGACTTTACCCTGAAGGAGCCAGGGGCCCCTGGAGGTTTTGAGAAGACGAAGAAGATCGGTGTCACACGCGGTCTGTGCCCTGGGGAAAGCAGAAAGGTCGGAGCCCGTCCCTAACTCAGGCGAATGCTGCTTCCACCCTGGGGACGACAGGGCCATGAGGGGTGCATGGGGGACCACAGCCGCCGCATTAGCACGTCCTCCTGGCGACCGGGAGACGGCCTGGCAGACAGCCGCTGTGTGTAAAGCCCAAGTTTAGCAGAAGATGAACTTAGTGTAAAAGTATAAAGTCACCATGAAAAAGTCTTTATATTCTAAAGCTCTTCCCAGCTTTGCTGAGATATTAGGGACCCGACTCAGGTGAGGTTGAAAGCGTGCCACGCGCACATCGTGGAGGATTAGTGCAGGACGGGGAGCGACGCTCCCAACCAAGACGCAGGGCGGGAGTTCCGATGTTCGTGATTACACGCCCGGCATCTTCTAATTCCAACAAGTTACCTATCTGGTCCTCCTGATAGCTCTAATTTTGCGTGACTTTTTTAAATTAGCAAAGAACGCTACTTCACGCCAAACCAGAGACTGCACGTTTCTTATCCCGTGACTCGCAGCAGCAGCACGTACCTCCGGCAGAACTTCTGCGTGCTCAGCCAGTACAGCGAGTTCGCGGGGGCCAGCGACGGGCCTTTCTTCTTCAGCACCGCCTGCAGGCTGTGGCCGTGGAAGCAGGGTCGCGCCGCGCCGCCTTCAGCCCAGTTGAACTGAAAACTTGAAGGCCTTTTTCTCTCAACAGTTGGTGTCGAAGCAACCAATGTGCTAAATTGCTTTTGTAGATCCACCACCATTTCTGGAAATGTAGGAAAAAAGGAAAGGAATAAAATGAAAACTAAAGTTAAATCACAGATGACGCCTGTAGTTTGCTTGTTAGTAACGTACTAATGGTGGCTTCTGAGTTTTGATAAATGCACCACTATAATGAAAGTGGAGAACAATAAGAGAAACTGAGGCTGGGTGAGGGACATTGGGGAACTACTGAAAAAAGATGAAAATGGTAAATTTTATGTTACGTATTTTTACCACAATTAGGAAAAAAAAAAAAAGAAATCAACAAGAAAACCTAAAGGCAATTCTCCAAACCAAGAGTTCTGAACATCATAGAAATATGAAATTTCAGATTTTGGTGGGAACTTAAGATTTGTTTTTAAAAATGTGACATTCCTGAAATAGATCATCATGGCGATTTCTTGCAGATGATGATGTTTAATTGTGCATCGAAACACTTGTCGAAGAAGTAAAAAAACTCCTTAGGCACTTACTTTCTTTTTTAAGTCTACTTATTTATGTATGCAATCTCTACACCCAAAGTGGGGCTCAAACTCAGAACCCCGATATCAAGAGCAGCACGCTCTCCGTCCGGGCCGGCCAGGCACCCAGGCACTCCCTTTCCGAGTCGAGGTGCTGAGCCCCCCACAGTGGCGGCGCGCGGGGCGCTGGGTGCGCGCAGCTCACCTCTTCTTTTATACACCACGGCTCTGTCAATGGACGAGTGGTAGAGGGGCTTTTCGCTTTTCCACACGTACCTGTACGACACGGAAAAACACGTGGAGCCCGGTGCGGAAGACACGGACTTAACACAGTTCAAGAAGTTTCTCTGAAGCACCCCCTCAGTGTCATAGCTCTGCCTTGGAAGGACCTCCTGACACGGGTCAGAGCTTATGTCACAGATGAAAGCAAGTGGCACTGAAGGTGACAGCAAGCCGAGAGAATGACATACTTGTCCCCAAACCCTCCCAGGTGTCGTAAGATCCTGAAGAAGCTATTAGTTACACAAAAATGCAGAAATGGTTTCCTTTACTGTAAAATTCTCTCGCTGTCTGTTCTGAAACTACCTGAGAAAGAAACGTCCCCCTGCCTTTGCCCAACTGCCCTGCGCTGAGGGTTAAATCAGAGGTGCCCCTGACTCCGGTAACGCACACGAAGTGAACAGTCAGACCAGGCTTCTGATGTAGGGATGCGACCGATGTTAGTAAGTGACGGTTTCCCTGAAAACTATGTATGAACTCGATTTTAGAGAATCCCACCACATTAAAATACATCAGAGAGTTTGTCACTGAACCTGATCATAAATCAATCTGCGACTCTGCCAAGTATCTCTTTGTTGTTTATTTTCTTAAATAATAAATGGAACAATGCACTCAGGGGGGAAAATAAGAAAGAAGTTCCCTACATGTTTTAATCCCAATCCGTGGATAATCCGGCTATTAAAAATTCCTTGTGGGGCGCCTGGGTGGCTCAGTCGGTTAAGTATCCAACTTCAGGTCATGATCTCATGGCTCGTGAGGTCGAGCCTCACATCAGGCTCCGTGCTGACAGCTCAGAGCCTGGAGCCTGCTTCCTGCTTCGGACTCTGTGTCTCCCTCTCTCTGGCCCTCTCCTATACACGTGTTCTCTCTCTTTCGCTCTCTCAAAAATAAACATTAAAAAAATTTAAAAATTCCTTGTGAATACCCAACCTAGATAGATTTTCTTATGCATTTATAATAAACGTCTACACAGGTGGCAATTATGCTATAATCAAGGAAGCATGACTTCCTTGGGGTCATGCGCCTAGAAAATGGGAAGCCATTGAAAATAACTTTTAACTGTCTACACACTCCTTCTTTAAATTTGCACTTTACCTTGCTTACCCCTTCCCCAAACCATTAAGGCTACAGAAAACAGAGGCACGCCATGAAATCCTAATGTTTTCTGCGGGAATCTGTGGGCTTCCCTCCAGGCTTCCATTTCCCAACTATTAAAAACTAAGGCATAATTTACATTCAACCCCCCACCCCTCGCTCAGACACACACACACACAGTTGTGTAACGACCACCGTGTGTACAGAGCAGGCCCCTCCATCCCAAGTCCCTCAGGCCAACCCCCTCCACGCTCCCGCATCCCCGATCTCAGGCAAGTGCTGACGTCTGTCCATCTCTCTAGTTCAGCCTTCCTAGAATGCCCTCCAAAGGGAACCACACCATATGTAACCTTCTGAGACTTCCATCCAGCAGAACGCACTTCAGTCATTCAGGCCGGGGATGTGCCCGAAGGTTGTTCCTTTCGCGGCTGACCAGTATCTCACTGCGCAGACTCCGCTCGGTGTACCCATTCACCAGCTGAAGGCATTGCTGCCACTTTTTGGCCATTGTGAACGGAGCCAGCACAAACATTCGAATGGTGACTTCTATGTGAAGCTGTCATTTTACTTGGGTACACGTGTAAGAGTGAAAACTACTACATAGTGTAATTAATGTTTAAATGTACATTTAACTTCATGAGAAACTGTCACACTTCCAAGATGGCTGTGCCGTTCTGAATTCCCACATTTGGTACGGTGGGTTTTTTGTTCATTTCACTTTGTTTTTGGCCTTTCTAACTGGTATGTAAAGTATCTTGTTGTGGTTTAAATTTGCGTTTCCCTATTAACTAATGACATTGAGCATCATTTCATACATCTTTAAAAAAAATTTTTTTAAAGAAGGTAAGTTGCTTTTTGAAAAATGTTTGTTTACTTTTGAGAGGGAGTGAGAAGGGGAGACCCCGTGTGGGTGCACAGGGGGAAGGGGCAGAGAGAGAGGGAGACAGAGACTCCCAAGCAGGCCCTTTGCTCAGTGCAGAGCCCAACATGGGGCTCAAACTCACCAACCATGAGACCATGACCTGAGCCAAAGTCTAGAGTTGGAGGCTTAGCTGACTGAGCCCCCGGCTGCCCCCGACATCTTTAGTGAAGTATTTAGTGAAGTTCAAATCTTTTGTTCATTTAAAAACCTGTGGGGGTTTCTGTCTGTCTCTTACTGGATAAGGATGCTTTCTATATTCTAGATACAAATCTTTTCTTGCCCACTGTATGGGCCTCTTAGTTCTCATCCTCTCAGTGTGTTCTGAGGAGCAGATTCTTTCTTCTGATGAAGTCCAATTTATAGTTTTCTTTCATGGGTCACACTTCTGGTATCACATCTATGAAATTTTGCCTCACCCAAAAGCCTGCAAAGATTTTCTGCACTTGCTTTTAAATCTTCCATAATAACTGGAAGTCATTGAAACAGCCTCTTAAGCTGTTATTAGGTTTTCAACTACTGTTTATTGGTGGTTTTCATAATCTCATACATAGTGACCTATACTTAGCTACAGGACACTTTAATAACGTTCATCTGACAACATGGAAGACGGTGTTCAGCATAACGGGAGAAAAAAATTACAAAGCTATGTCAACAGCAGGGGCGGGACGGGGTGACACAGCAGGTGGTCAGCAGTGACTGACAGACAGTATCTCACTTAGCTCAAAGCAGTCACTCAGAGAAGGATTTTGGTAAGCGATCCCCTGGACAACCTCTTCCCTGGTCCCTTTTCTCCCTGGAAGATGCCATTTTGGAAACAGACATCCTCTCTTTGGTCATTAAATTCTCCCCGAAAGAAGCTAAAAGTCAGGAAGTCTTTGATGTGCAACTGAACGCTGAAATGTCAATCTGGGCTCTCCTGGCGACGTCTGCAGTGTAAGCCGGTGCCCGGTTTGCGCTAACCCGTGCCCCGTCACCGCTGAACGCCTAGCCTCTTGGGGCGGCCAGGACAGCCCCGCGGGCGCCGTACAGAGCAAGGCCCAACGCCCGGTCCTCCGAGACGACCTGAGACGACGGGACGGACTCCCGCCCCTGCTGCTCGTGTGCCCACCGGGACCCACTGGCTGAGGCCCTTCCTTCTCCGACGAGAGGGAGGAGGACCCGGGCCCCTGGCTTCTCCATCACTGCGGGCCGGGCCGAATAGTGGGATGCGGCCCGCCTCTCCCAGCTGGGCAAGGAGCCTCCCCCCACAGCGCTTATGCATCTCCCTGACCTGCTTCTCTATTTAGAAGCTCTCTTCAATCAGAGGAGAAATAATTCAATTCTAACTGTGAAAATTGAAAGTAGCTCTTGAAGCACAAAGCAGGCATTATTATCCATATTTCACTGATCAGGAACCTGGAGCTGAATGAATTGCCATTTTAACTAATTTCAAGAGCCTTGATTCTTCTCAAAGTACATAAAAGTAGTTGATCGAATGAGGATTATTGTTAAGTTTACATAAAATACAGAGATTAAGTTTTTCTTCAAAGTCTTGTAAAGACTCGAAGTTCTAAGAATTGATATAAAACTCTTCAAACTAGAGATTAATAGAAATATACTCTACGTTATATTAAATATAATGTCTATGAAAATTTACAAGCGAACTAAATTTCAATGCACTGAGGCTAAAGAACTAAGAAACTTGCCCATGGCCACACAACTAGCCCGCATGCGATCAGGATTCAAACCCAGCTCTGTGTGCCTGTCCACGCTCTTTCCTCTCTATCACAAGGAACCTACACCAGAAAGAGAGCTCAAAGTCAAATGGCGAGCCTGACTGAATGAAATATCTTCCTTCAGCGTTCTCCTGTTCTGCTTTTTGTAGGGATCTTCATTCGGGAGGGAACATTCTAATCGCTTGTGTCAGGCTGATATTTGTAGTCTTTGTCATATTGGAAAGCAGATGAAAAGTGTTCAACTTTGAGAAAGGGGAAGAAGGAGGAATATTAGAAATGGAGGTGAGACTCACGCAAATTATAAAAAACCAGTCACTACACACACTGTGGCGCTCTGGCTGGGGTCCCGGGGTAGAAGCAGGACACTGATGGGAACACCAGTGAAATCCAAATAAAATCTGGAGTTTGGTTAATAGTAACACAAAGCAACATAGTTGGTGAGAATACAGGGGCTAGTATACCTAGAAAAAACGTCAGAGTGCTGAGGAGTCTAAGTGGCGGAACTTCAGCTCTCAGAGACAAGGTGACAGACTTGGAGACGCACTAGGAAAACCCTGACCTAGAAAAGGTCACATACTTCGCCCTGGCTTCCTCCCACTCTTGTTTTTTCTCATCAATAGCTCTCTTCATAACCTGGTACCATTTCCGGAAATCAAACCATGGCTTATCTGGAAGAAATGAAATCCATTGATTAGCAACCAAATGGGTCACATACCTTGTCCATTTGAGTCTTCATTCATTGGCACAAGTAAACATTATGGAGTCAGCACTTGGTAAATTAAGGAGTCGCTGTCTTGGTACTCCAACGTGACCCCTGAGCAATCCGTCACTAGGTTCCCACCTGCATGGTGGCCCTAACTAGATTATGCTAAAACCATCTTTTTATATGTTTGTTTCTCCTAGATTTGACTGTCACCTCCTGGAGATGGAGAGGACATGTTTCAGTTGTCACTCCACAATCATGCGCCTTCCTCCCGACCCAGTGTGTCTGGCATGTGGGGATGCTCCAGTATGCCTGAGGACACTTCTAAACTAGGACAAATGATTGATAAACGTGTGAAATGGCACTGGATTAGCTGAATCCAGACTTCCAGTTTCATCAGTCCTTACTCCTGTCCTTCCCAATCTGTATCCACATCCAGAGAATCTAGAGGTAAGAAAGGGGACTGGATTGGAAAGCTGGGATGGGTGAGTGCTCAAGATTCAAGGTGAGAGGGACAACAGAATTGAATGTAGTCAGATATAAAAATCCACTCCTTACTCTTTTACTCAATCCACATGGGGAGATGGAATGATGTGGAGGGGAAAAAGTTAAAGGTAAATCAGAAAAGAGGATTACAGAGTGAGGGAGTCAGCAAAACAGAAGGCTGGCAAAAGGAAAATGGCCAAGTGAAAGATTGATTTTTTTAAGTCAGTTTATTAGCTTATTTATCTTAAGTAATCTCTACACCCAACACGGGGCTTGAACTAACGACTTTGAAATCAAGAGTTGTATGCTCTTCTGAATGAGCCATCCCAGGTACCCCAACACTGAATTTTTTATATATTTTCTAATGAAGACAGTCTCCTTCCATATGTACCTAAGGATCTTTCCAGATGGTCAATATCATCATCAGTGAATTCAATATGGCCTCACAGACCATGTGCCGCAGAGGGGCAGGAGCTGCCGAAACAGTGATCAGGACAGGGAAAAACTATCGTGATTAATACAACACAAAGTTCTGTGACCGTCACTAAGTCACAACTTCTTTAAACCTCAAGTTCCTCATCAATAATGTGGAGAGGCAGGGGGCGTGGACAGCAGGGGAGCAGAGAGAGTGGGGAACAGTGACACTCACCCTGCTGACAGGGTGGATTTACCCTGAGCATCACAGGGGCGATGACATGTCAAAGCGCTCTGGCTACTCTAAATGTCAACACAGTCTGTAATGGCCCTTTAGCACGAGAAGGGACATTAGAAGACATTTTGTTCTACCTTCGACTCTGGGTTGAGGCTGACATGAAGCAATGTACAGAAGGAAGTACTCTGCACCTATTCTCGAAAGAAGTCACAGACTGACTCCTACCATTAAAGCCAATGTGTGTGCAATCTTGAAAAAGAGAAAAAAATAAAGTCAAACTCTTAGAGAGTAGAAAAGTAGTTTCCAGGGGCTGGGGTGGGAGATAGCAAGAGGTTGGGAAAAGGGCACAAAGTTTTGGCTCTAAGATAAATAAGGTCTGAAAATCTAATGTAAAACATGGTGACTGTAGTTGATAACACTGTATTATATCATAGAAATCTGTTAAGGGGATAGGACTTAAATGTTCACACTCTCACACACACACACACACACACACACACACAGATTAAAGTGTGAGGTGATACATGTGTTAATTTACCAGATGAGAGAATCCTTTCACAGTGCAAACATATATCAAATCACCACAATATGCACTTTAAATATCTTACAATTTTATATGTCACTTAAAGCTAAAGTTTTCTAAAAAAACAACGAACATAAATCCCAGTGAGGGAACTAAGAAACTGGAATTGAATTTAAGAATTCATACATTTTCCAAACCTCACTGAATTGCTCCTAGGCCAGACACTATGTTAGGCACTAAAGATACATTAAAAAAAAGAAGAAAGATATGGTCCCTCCGTCTGGAAGCTTCCAACTGACCTCTATCGCTCCATCATTTATGCTGTCCTTACTCTCGGCCAGCTATTCCCAGCGCTTTCTAGATCCCGGCCACCCACCAGGGCTACACACGCCTCGTCCTCCAGCTCGAAGTCCCTGCGCTGGACACCTGACAGCAGTCTGCTCGGGAGCAGTTTGGCCGGAGTGTAAGTCTGATTTGGGGAGTGGAGAGGTCACGAGCAGGCATGAAGAGAAGGTAGAATTTAGAAGAATAAAGGTGGATTTGCCAGGGCTTGAGGGGGTTGGGGGGCAAGAAGGAAAACATTTCCGGTACACGGACCAGTGGGAGCGAAGGCTGAGGCATCAGAACAGATGACCCAGTCCCGGAGCGGCCGGCGCCTTCGTGGTCCCGTGAGAAGCGGGCCTGGAAATGCGGGCCGGTTTCACACACAGGGGGAAATCACTGACGCTTAGCAGCTACATGTGTAATTAGATGATTGTATGAAGAAATAATTCTGGCATAAGGAACAGTTTGTATACATGTGTATGTATATGTGTACTTGCATATTTTTCAAGGTTTCGTCCTTTTTTTGTTGCTTCTTTTAATCCATCACTTACACAAACATCACTTTGAAGTTGAATGATAAAAAGTTAAGTACCTTCTTTGTTGTTTTCATTATATTTCTCAGCAATATTAGACAAAGACCTGAAAACACCAATAAGCAAGTCAGTTTATTTAGAAGTCACTTCAAAGACAGCTATACTTTGAATTCTTCGGAAAGAAAAGTGCAGAACAGTACTTGAAACCGATGCCAACTTTCAATGGCCAAGCAACCCCTGTACATCCTGCCACCTGCCATTCAGGAGCGGGAGGGGTGACACGTTAAGATTCCTTTCCTTTCCAAGATAATCTTTGAAGACACACAGCGCCAGGAGCCTAAAGGCATACAGATAAAGTGCTACAGGATTCTTAAGGCTCTGTCTATGGTGATTTAAACTCCGGAATCAGCGAAGCAATGAGAACACGTGTATCTACCTAAAAACGGCAATAAAACACAAGACAAACAACTTGCTAAGGTAGAATTAAACCTCTGACAACTAGCTGAGTCAAAATTCATGTCAGAAGTAATTGGTGCTACTGGTCCGTGTTCTACTGGAGGTTATATGTGGATTCCTTTACCTCGAATAATGAGGGAAAACAGTACAATGTCTTCCTGGTAAAACTGACGCGCACTCACCACTCTGCACTGTCATCCAACAAGAAGAGCAGCTTCAGTACGACCACGATAACAGCTGCGGCTTGGGCATCGTATTTAACAGTTTTTGCCATTTTAGCTATGGGATCAAAGGTCAGGAAATCCACGTCTCCGATTCCTGTCATTTTTACCACTTGACAGGTTAAATCATTCATTTCATCTGTTGAAGAAAAACAACAGCAACATGTGAAATAAATTCTTTGCCTAACTAGACCATGCTCACAATAAGCAGCCCTGTGAGACAAGTTTTGTCATCATCATATTTAACCATGTGTTAAACATAGTACTGTGCTAGAACTCAGAGACACACATTTTGTGAATAAAATAAACCAAAAAAATGATATCTGTATAGAAACACGAATGGTGGAATCTTGGAGAGGCACAGCTTTTCCTATTTGGAGTTTCTAAAACATTACCATTTACCGGACACATCTGGTACCTGATTCACAGCCACACACTAGTTTTCTATCGCTTCATACAAGTTTCTTCTCTGTATTTCTTTTTAAATATTTTTTAATGTTTATTTATTTTTGAGAGACAGAGAGAGTGCCAGTGGGTGAGGAGCAGAGAGAGAGGGAGACACAAAATCTGAAGCAGGTTCCAGGGCTCTGAGCTGTCGGTAGAGCCTGATGTGGGACTCGAACTCATAAACTGCAAGATCATGACCTGAGCCAGTCAGCACTCAACCAACTGAGCCACCCAGGCGCCCCTCTTTTCTGTATTTCTATAGCAACTTGCCACTTATTTGAAACTAACTCCCGTTTAATAAGACCAAGAGCCTCTCTAGGAATGCACACTCACTCGCAGGCTGATGCCCTGGCCAGTGCGCTGGAAGGCTCAGTGCGGATTGAACTTGACGTAGGGCTTTCCCTAAGAAATTAGATGATCAGTTTAGCCTCCATCTATTAATGGAGGCTGAGTAATGTGGCACTTGGAACCAGAAAGCCTAGCTCAGGCCTATATATTTAGGCTCTCCAATGATTAGCTTTACTAAGTACGTAAGGTATACAACATTCTATTTTAATTTTCAGTAGAAGAGCTATTATTTATAAGAGGATAATGAACTGTAAAAATTAAATTGCAATCCCACCCACGGATCCAGTCGCTGTGTCCTGTTGACTTTATTTCCTTCTCTATCCAAGAGCAAGCGCACGAACCGGACACTTGCCGTGAGCCTGCCTGGGTCAGTTCCGGTCTGGTAAGCCCGTGTGTTCCTATTACATCTGTGTATTATACCGGTATTACATCTGTGTATATATATGTTACCACGTATTTATGTTTATTTGTAGTGTTAAAGTTCCACTACACAATTTTGTATATTGCTTTCTTAACATATGCCTTTTCCTTCCCTATTAAAAATATATATTCAATCACATATTCTATATTGCTCAAGCAATAGGATAGCCACACTATGTTTGTATTTTCTCTTAAGACTATAAGTCCTGACTTTCTCACATTTCTTGTTTAGCAAGAAATTCAGGAACGAGTTCCGTCAGGTTACCCGTGTCTTGGTACACTGGGAACACGGTCTAGCGAGGCTGTCTTCCCGTTTTGTGTTTTGTCGCCTCAAAGAAGAGTTCACTGGGACCCGACCAGACTTTGATCTCCATTGTTTTAGGGACTGGAAATAGCATTATGTTACCAAACAATAAAAACATTACCAGAGGTGAGCTTCTGGGATATATTTTAAATTAGAATTCATTGTGTAATAATCATGCTTCACGTCAATGACAAGGCAGTTTTTCTTGGAAGGAGGGCGCCTGGGTCATTAAGAGCACACACTGAAACACTGGTGCTTTCAGTGCACGCAGCAAACTTACTGTAAAACCAAGCATATCCCTCGGATCAAGACAGAACTCTTTAATTTCTGAACAACGTCGTTTTAACCTCGTTAAATGGCCCAAAACATTTTAAGAAAGGATTGTGAAATTAAGCTTCATGTTACTATGGAGCCTGTCTGGTGGCTCTAATAGTCAGTGATTTGAGAGGATTTTGTATTTTGTTCATTATAACTACAATTCGGTAACGCTTCCTTACCACACACACCACACACTTACCAGGGAGATTGACTTCCATCAAGTATTTCATACACAAGAGGTTTGGATGAAGATAGCAGTCTTCAGTTATGTCTGGAAAACGTGGCAAATCTAAGAATTTGGCAATTTCAATCATTGTTTTATAGATGTCCTCATACGTAGGCCAAGACTGCAATAAAGGATAGTCGAGGTAGCAGCTTTTGCAACATAAGTTATTTTTATAAAATATTTTCTGATTTTAAAAGCAACATGTATTCACGGAATAAAATTCCAAATGGGGAGAAAAGCGTTAAGGGGAAAACACCCCGAAATCCTTACTCTCCTAACTTAGCAGTTTAAAACCGTAATAACGCTAAATGAGAAAGCCACTAAAATTCCATTTGGCTCATAAAACTCTTACTGGCCTTCCCCGTGACAGAGCGAAATCACTACTTTTGCCAATCACTGAAGAACCTGGGGGAAGGGACAAAGCTGTGACCCAAACTGGAGTGACCGAGCGGTCAAGACTGCTCTACGGCGGGACCTTCTGCTCACACTTCCGAACCACACCCTCTCATTCACCTACAGATTCCTGGCTGACAAGTTCAGCTTACTGTGTCATCACGGTCCCAGGCTTCTAGAGGGCGTGAATACGAGGGCTTAGGTCTAAGAGGTAAAAATGCACAATTCAACTTCATACGCTCCCGGGTAACTACATACAAGCTTCTCTTATAGAATTCAGGAATGTCTATGAGCTAATATTAAGAGATTTATTCAGTTCACTTTAAGATCACCCCTGTAGTTTATTTGGTACGCTATTCTTAATTTTATCATTTATAAACATCCTTGAAATGAATACTACATGTAATTTCCCCTCATTTACTCATCCATTCACATAAAAAATGTTAAATCTAGAGTCTGCTCTATGCGAGGTACTTTGGGAAATGTAAAGATGAATAACACAGATGCCTTCAAGGAGTTTATAACCCAGAAAGGGAGAGAAGGTGTGCGAAAATAACTACAGTACAAAATAGAAAGTTATCAAGTAGCTCAAGTAAGATTTTTTGGAATTTCTCAGAAACTACCATTTAGGACACGGCCGGCCCCCGTTAAAACCGGGCCTAAAGACGACACTGTGGCAGCTGCGCGGCTGAACCTAAGCGGTGCGCGCACGTTCTTCGGCCAAGCAACTCCGCCCCCAGCTATATACCCCCGACAGACAGGTATGTGACATCCACATAAAGACGTGTGCCGGGCTCTCAACAACACTGTTTTCAAAAGCCCCAAGCTGGAAATGACCCAAATGCCATTAACGACAAGTAAATTTTGATACAGTCTCATAATGGAACTCTTGGCAGCAAGGAAACGAGTGCTCTGTCTGCAACGACACGGATGGACCTTCAGAACATCGTGTTAGAAGACAGACTCGAACGCCACAGAGAATGGCCCATGCGTACCAAGCACAACACTCAACGACTCGGCACCAGGCTTCTGTAGAGGGACAAGTCAGGCTGCGGACCGCCCTGGAGCAGGGGAGGTGACAACTAGAGTGAGCCCGAGGCGGGAGTTTCAGAGGTGCTGGTAATGTTTCTCCCTCTAGGGGGCTAGTTCAGGTCAGGGAAATTCATCAAGCTGATGCACATGTGTGATATCTTCTGTATGCTTACCTCAAAAAGGGGCAAGAAAACAAAGATAATACCAGCTAAATCAACTATTTTGTGTAATAGAACCACTTCATACTTAACTTCGTAGGAGAAATGATCTAACTGGCACAGAGTTGGAAACACCCTTGAAAGTGTTCGGCCCAACTTGACAAGACCCCTGGCAGGCAGGTTCCGGCCCTTCTTGCAAGTCTCCGGGGACTGGGACTCAACACCCTTCCCAAAGGTAGTCTATTCTACTGTTAATGGGCTTTATCATTAGAATGTTCTTCCCTGTTCTAAGCAAAAATTTTCCCAATCTATCAATAAAACAGTCAATTACCACCCTTCCCACCCTCCAACTTGCCCGTGAAAGTCCTGCTGTTAAATCATGCCTTGCCCATCTGTGTGAATGTCCCTGGGAGCCAAGCAGGCAAATGAAGATTTCTCCGTTAAATTTTACTTTGGCAAAGTCAGCTCATATGCAATTATGAAGCACAAGGAAATGCTTTATAATGGTACAGGGGATTTGCTTACAGAAAACAATCATACTGTTAATTTCTAGAATGTGTAACGATGTTTGACTTTACCTAAAGCTACAATCTCCTCTGTACTACATTTATTTTTGATACCATTATTTTAATATCTAAACTTTTGAATTTTACTGGGGAAAAAAGGCCTTTGGCATATTAACATGTAAGTGGTGGAAGAGTACAAGGTGAATGTCAGCCAGCCCAAAGTAGCCGTGCTGCCTTCTGAGTTTTTTCAAATGTTGAGACAGAACACTTCAACGTGTACATGGAAACATTGTAAATTGTACTCTAATCTGTGAATTTAAAAGAGAAAAAAGGAAAACACACTCTTATTGACCCGTGGGATGAACTGGTCTTTTTTCTTTATAAAATTAATTCATTTAGAAAAGGTGCTTCTTCATTTTGCACAAGTGTTGAAGTACCTTTTCAAGTTACGACAATTTGAACATTACTGACAAGATTTATGGCAACTCTAAGCCTTTTAAATAATGCAGGCAGGACGTGTAACTAAGCATTTTCATCTGCAAACAAAATAAACACTAGAGCGGTGAATGCTCCCCTTACGAAAAAAAAATCATCTCAAAAACCCAATCTGGTGTATGATAAACTCAGGACTAGTAACTGTACGGTCCTTAATGAGAAGGAATCTGGTAAGCTAAAAAGGTTTACTGTATTTTCAACTGTCCACACTAAGAGCTGATACATCCAACAAAATAGCTGCTGACAAACTGGCTATCATTCTTTCACATATGAACTGAGGATAAAATCATTATTAATAATGCAAATCTACAGATTTATGTTATGGTTTACAATTGATTCTAGATTCTCCTCATCTCAATGAAGTATAGTAGATATCACTTTCAAATATTTCATGTATTTTTAAACAGACTTTTCCTTTTTGATTAACACGGAAAACCTTTTTTTAAAAGGTGGCTAGATGGTTTTCAGTATCATTCCACTAAATGCTCACCAATCTGCTACAACTGTTACACACATAGCTTGTTTCCTTTTTTACACTATAAATAATGCCATGCATGTATTCTAGTAACTTAAATTTGATTATAAAAATAACACATGCTCGTTACAGAAAATTTATGGAACATAAAATACTATAATAAAGACAATAAAAAGTGCTCATAACTTAGAGAAAGCCACTGTTAGGATGTTGGAGGACTTTTCTCACAGCCCTTTGGGGCATATTCACATTTACAACACCAGGATTTCAATTCAACAGCCTCCTCAACACCTCCACTTGAGAAACTTCCCACTATATCAAAGGTGCAGGTTCCAAATTGAGTTCTTCATCTTGAATCCCCCTACATTTTCTTCCCCCATCCGTACTCCCTAGCCAGCCACAAACGCCAAGCACTTGGAAATCAGCCTTGGCAGCTCTATCTCCTTACACGCCACGTGCACCCGGACTGTCCACCTCAAGGCCGGGTCTGCAAGACTGCGACTCTTCACCACCTCCATGACCACTCCCTACTCTGAGCCTTCACCGCCCCAGCCCTGGGCTCCCAACCAAACAGTGTCTCCCATCTGCTTTTGTCTCTTTGAAGAGACAGCAAGAGTGATACTTCAAAATGAAATCTGATATGTCACTCCGCTACTAAAATCGAATAGCTCTCCTTGCTCTTAGGCTAAGCTCCCATCTGTCTGCGAACCTTTGTACACCCTGAATTAGCTGTATGTTTGTCTCCTAAATTTTCACCTAACATTGTATTTTGTATGTATTTTCTGATGTCATGAGATAGCCTTTAAACACCTCATTTTAAGTGACTGGAAAATATTCCCCTCTATGAATCGAACATTTCCTTATTATTGGACATTGATGTTAGATACACATTACACGCACACTTACTAAGCAGCTAAAGAGTTTTCATAGGCTGTTCCATGACTTAGGAAAATACTCATGGTACAACACTGAGTTTAAAAAAGCAAGAAAGAAATTTGTACGTAGTCTTCAATCCTAATTTTGCAAATATGTTAATGCATATTAAATAAGACAACTACACTAGCAAATGTTAATGGCATCCACAAGAAATTGGATTGTGGGTGATTTTTATTTCCTTCTTTATACATTGCATTGTTTTCTACATTTCTTTTACTCACTCTGAATATATTTTTTTCATAATAAGAAAAAAAGAAATATTCAAAACCCTATTA
This sequence comes from Suricata suricatta, assembly GCF_006229205.1. Lineage (NCBI taxonomy): Eukaryota > Metazoa > Chordata > Mammalia > Carnivora > Herpestidae > Suricata > Suricata suricatta. The sequence continues at coordinate 158,479,219 of NC_043703.1, forward strand.
CAGTGGTCTAAAAAGTTACACAAAGAATCACCATGCGGTAACAGCAAGCGCGTTTCTGTGTAGTTGCCCTAAAGAACTGGACGCAGGGACCCGACAGACATCTGTACGCTAAGATGCAGCGTTATCACTACAGCCAAAGGGGAAAACAACTCAAATGTCCAAGAATGAATGGATAAACAAATGTAATACTATTTAGCCTTCAAAAGCAGAGCGCATGGGTGGCTCAGTCAAGGTTACGCGTCTGACTTGAGCTCAGGTCATGATCTCACCGTCCATGAGTTCGAGCCCCGTGTCAGCCTCTGTGCTGATAGTTCAGGGCCTAGAGCCGCTTTGGATTCTGTGTCTCCCTCTCTCTATGTCCCTCCCCCACACATGCTCTGTCTCTTAAAAATGAATAAACATTAAAAAAAATTTTTTTAAAGTTTTTTCATTTCCGACAAGGCTACAACTTGGATATACCTTCAAGACATTCTCCCATGTCAAATAAGTCAGACAAAAAAGACAAGTACTGTATTACTTCACTTCGGTGCAGTACCAGCGGAGTCAAATCCACAGAGACAGAGATTAGAATGGTGGCCGGCTACCTAGCAGGCCTGGGGGGCTGGGCACAGCGGGGAGCTGGAGTCTAATGGGGGCGGAGATGAAGTCTGTAGAGATGGAACAGGTCTGGAGATGGTGGTGGTGCTTGCACCATACATGAATGTACTTAGTTCTGAACAGCACACTTAAAAATGGTTTAAGTGGTAAGTTTTATGTTATGTGTTGTCACAATTGTAATTTTTTAAACAATTTTTGTAGTATTTTTAAGTATTTATTTTGAGAGTGAGCACAAGTGGGGAGTGGGGGGGGGGGGAAACAGAGAGAGAGAGAATCCAAAGCAGGCTCCATGCTATTAGTGCAGAGCCCAACACAGAGCTCGATCTCCCAAACTGTGAGTTCCCAACTTGAGCCAAAATTAAGAGTCAGATGCTTAACCAACCTGGCCACTTAGGTGCCCCTACAATTTTTAAGAAGTATAAAAAATAACCTAAATAACATCTGTATAAAGGAAAAAAACCCCAGAACATATTAGAGAGGTCATAATTAGAAAGTTGAAGACTTAAAAAATCAACATATATAAAATCTACAAACATTTAAAATCTAATACTACTTGCTATTTCCTGCCTTTATTTTATATAAAATACCTTAACAATAGAACCTTACGTGGGTGAGATGGAATTTATGAAACTAATTATTAGCTGTGTAACACTAAGGTATGGGTCTGCCTTTACCCGAAGACAAAACATACAGAGCAAAAAGAACATAGAATGTCTGCAGAATCTCTTCGTCCAAAAATGATCATTTAACGGTTCTAGTAGGACTTGGAAAAGGAGAGTCCTGTGAGGGTCTCAAACGAGGGAAGATGAGAACTGAGTGTGGTTGGGGTGCCTCGGTGGCTCAGTCGGTTAAGCCTCTGACTTCGGCTTAGGTCCCGATCTCAGAGTTCATGGGTTCAAGCCCCACATCAGGCTTTGTGCTGATAGCTCAGAGCCTGGAACCTGCTTCGGATCCTGTGTCTCCCTCTCTCTCTGCCCCTCCCCTGCTTGCTCTCTGTCTCAAAAATAATTAAACATTTAAAATTTAAAAAAAGGAGAGAGAGAGAATAGAATGTGGCTACGGCATGCCATTTCTGTCCCAGAGGACACCATCAAAAGGATCCGATGCTACCCTTTGCCTCCAAGGACAGAAGGCCCTGCAGGGCTGGCCGTGGACTAGCCTCCCTCTACGGCCGTCTGCTTCCACTCCAACTCAGGCAGGTCTGCGGGGCCTGCACGGCTCGCTCCGCAGAGCAGCTCAGGTGGCAGGCCGGGAGCACGGGTCGGTCCACAGCACCATGATGGAGATAAGACCACGGCGAAACCTTGTTCCTGTCTTACTGTCCTGGGCCCACAGAAGACCTAATGAATCAATCTCTGACATCCAGTCAAAGAAGCCGTACTTTATTTTATTACTTTTGGCCAAGACTTTATGCTTTAGAAACCTACATCCAGCATGGGGCTTGGACCTACAGCCCGGAGATCAAGAGTCGCAACGCTCCACGGACGGAGCCAGCCAGGTGCCCTGAGGAATCGGTGCTTTAGAACAGGCTCTGCAGGATATTCGTATGCACTTGCCCCAAATACTAATATAAACCGCAGTGGCTTCCCGTCCTCATTCTCCTGCAGCCTGGAAGACGCCTCGGATGGCGTTCCCCCCGCAAGCCTAGAGAGAGCGGAGCGCCCACAAGTCCCAGGGCCCACGAGATACCGTGGGACGTGGGGGACAGAAGAAAGCCTCAGCTGGTCTCTGTCCGTGCTGTGTGGCAGCCGTGACTCTGGAAGGAGTGGGAGTGAGGGAAACTGAGAACACCTGTTCTTACACTCCCCGGAACCCCTCGGGTAGACTGAAACCCGCCGGATTATTCTAACAAAGGCCGCACAAACAATCTCAAGAGCTGCCTGCGGCCCACAGAGCCAGGGGGTGCACAGAGCCGGGGGAAGCTGGGGGGCCCGACACCTGCGCCTGGAGCCGCTCCAGGAGTGCGTGAAGCCCCGGGCGGTCCCGCCCCCTCCTCCCCTCCCCCGACCAGCAGGGACCCAGTTCCACAAAGGGTGTAGGCCGGCTCCAGGCAGGATGAGTCATCACGGCAAAGCGCTGCTCAGTGGGCTAGGCTGAGCCAGCCTCACGTCCTTCCTTCCCGCTCATTCAGAGAGAAGAGCGGAATCCTGCTGAGCGGCCTTGGAGGCCGGAGATGTGCTCAGAACGGACCCCCAGCTTCCTCCCCGTCCCTGCTCACCCGACTCTAGCGAGGATGATGATGAAACACCTAATTCCTGAGAGGATTTAGAAACACTGTCAAGGAGCACAGCAGAGTGACATGTATAGGACACATTCTCTGTGTAGAGAAACTGGTCTGTGGGCTTAACGTCTAGAAAAATAAAGAAAACCAATACGGAAAAGACAGAACACCCTGCCGTCTACAAGTCCTCAGCAGAACAAACAGTACAATACAGACAAGTGTGTCTGGGCCCAGCTTCGGTTCAAGCGGCCATCTGCTTATTTGGGACTCTGCGGAGAGAGGGTGGCCCTGAAAGAGACATTTTTAGTTTATTCCACCACAAGAACTGAAAGGGTTTTGCTAGAAGTAAATGATGCTTTGAATCAGCACCACGCTCCAGAAACTTAAGCCAAACGTAAAGCAGAAGAGGCAGAAGCAGAAAACGGAAGAACTTATCTCTAAATTAATTAAGTAAACAAGAGGAAGAGCCTATCTACCTGGTGGTGGGAATCACAGCCCCGACGGCATGAAACGCTAAACTGAACCAGCACACCGTCACCTCTTCTGAAGACTGCTCTTCAGGGAGGGTAATGGCAGGAAGACGCAAGTGCTCAGGGCCTGCTTGGAGAGAGAAAACAAATCACATCAATTCTCTCTGGGTTCTGGACGCCATCACCCCCGGTTTAAGTGAGTTCTGTCATTACTGGGACAGAGAGGCCCACGTAACTACTACCAGAAGAGCGTAATGGAAAAACAGAGGTCACCTAGGATACAGGTTTAAGGGTCTCTAAAGCTCTTTTGGGGAGTGGTGGCTTGTTTTTAAGGTGTGCTCAACTTTCTAGAGTAACAAAAACAAAACAGAACCAGACACAGAAGGAAAAACAGTGCCCAGCAGCCCACACGCAAAGCTCTGCGGCAGTATCTCCATCGCCATCTCCTAGAACAATCGCACCTTTTGTCACGCTGGTGGCGGCGCAGCTGCTGCAGAAGCCAAGACTTACTGGGGAAAGCTAAGGCATGGAAGGAGGGAAGAAAATGCTTCCTTTGTTAACAAAAAGCCATTTCCATTGAAAAGTTTCAACATACTATGGAACAGTGAATGCACTTTTGTGAGCAAAGGCAAAGCGCACAATGAAGAAAAGCCATCTGTCAATTAAATAAACAGTCATTTGAAGACATCCCAAACCTTCCCCCTTTTTCTTGAAAAAGGAGGGGACAGGAGAGAGGGAATGTAAAGAATCGCCAGGCGTGGCTGAAGATGCATCTAGAAGGTACAGCAAATGTGATACAGAGGCCTCTGGAACGATAGAGATTCATTTAATCACAACAGTAAGAAATCGCAAGGTTCCTATGTTTTGTAAAAGGCCACAAAGCTCTTAGAGATTCGTCTAGTATGCTTCAGAAACAAAGTGCTTGGGAAAGCATTTTATTAAATTTCACAAATACCCCAGTGAGTTTACTTTCCTCCATGAAGCAAGGCTTCCAGACAGGTAAGGACAAGCTAGAGTTTCTGTTACACAACAGCAGCCCCGGTGATAAACCCGATTGCAGCGCCGGCCGCAGCAGCACTTCCTGCTCAGCTATTCAGAAAAAAAAAGAGCACAGTGCCTCACCCTTTCTTATGGTTGTTTTGAAGCAAAGATCCAGCCCGGGAAAAAGCTAATGCTACCTGCACCTGCTAATCCAAACTTGAAACAAGACCTTCTATCACAGAGGAAAATTAAAACGAAATAAAAGTACTATAAGAAGTAATGACAAACGCAGCCATATGTCGTAGGAGGAGGAAGGAGAAAATGATTTCCACGTGTACTGTGACTCAGAGAACAGTTCCCTTTGCAGTTTTCGTCTGCTAGAATTCTCTCACCGGTTGTAAATCTGCCACGGAGTAACAAAAAACACTTCTTTAGGTTCAAAACCTAGTCTGGAAGTTCGTGGTGAGCACATTATGAGAAATATAGTCTTGGACTGGGGTAGGGGACTATCTTAGAAATACGGCGTCAACTTGCGCAAAGACAAACCTTGGGAACAAATACAAATTTATGAACGGACAACCAATGAGAACTAGCCACGTAAATGGGAAACAGCAATTTGTTTGGGGCTCAGGATGAGAGCTGAGAAAAACCTCCTTCTTAAGATGTGTCTGTTCTCCAAATATTCTCCTGATGGCTGCATAGCAGCTCGTGTTCCAACTTCACATACCTGTACTAAAGAAGGTTCAAAGTCAGTATTATGAAAAGTAAAGGGTCCCCAAATTATTTTGGTTTGATTCTGGAAGGGTTACGTGATTATTTGTACAGCAGACTAACCTTCCACCCAGTGTGTAAGACCTGGTCCCGCTTCTCTTCTCCTGGGAAGTAGAGGGGAGGGGACGCCTGGGCCAAGCATGCTGGGTGCTGGGGGTACTGGCCCAGGGCCAACTAAGTCACAGAGAATCCACGTGAAATCACCAGTTTCACGTAGTAAATAGGAAGGATGACTTTCCGAACTGAAGTGTCCTTAGTGAAGGCTTACACATGTATTAATTCATTACTGGTTTCAGTATACTGGTGAACAGTACGAGTTAACTGATAAGATTATTTATCTCACACACTGGTTTTCATGAGTGATAGTGACGCACCCCTAACTGGCATTTTCAAAGTCCCTGCTTATATGTGATCATCCACGGATTGTTAAAACACTAGTTTAAAAGATCTGCATGCTGAAAATTATAGAAAGCTTATGAAGGAAATTGAAGAAGACACAAAGAAATAGAAAAACATTCCATGCTCATGGATTGGAAGAATAAGCACTGCTAAAATGTCAGTACTACCCAAAGCAATCTACACATTCAATGCAATCCCAGTCAGAATTGCACCGGCATTCTTCTCGAAGCTAGAACAAACTGTCCTAAAATTTGTATGGAGCCACCAAAGACCCTGAGTAGCCAAAGGAATGTTGAAGAAGAAAACCAAAGCAGGAGGCATCACAATCCCAGACTTTAACCTCCTTCACAAACAAAGCTGTCATCATCAAGACAGTCTGGTACGTAGACCAAAGGAATAGAATAGAAAACCCAGAATTGGACCCACAAATGTATGGCCAACTAATCTTTGACAAAGCAGGAAAGAGTATCCAATGGAAAAAAGACAGTCTCTTTAGCAAATGATGCTGGGCGAACTGGACAGCAACATGCAGAAGAATGAAACTGGACCACTTTCTTATACCATACACAAAAATAAACGCAAAATGGATGAAGACCTAAATGTGAAACAGGAAACCATCAAAACGCTAGAGGACAAAGCAGGCAACAACGTCTTGGGCCTCAGCCACAGCAATTTCTTGCTCAACACATCTCCAAAGGCAAGGCAACTAAAAGCAAAAATGAACTCTTGGTACCTCATCAAGATTAAAAGTTTCTGCACTGCAAAGGGAACAATCAACAAAATAAAAGGCAACCAATGGAATGAGAAAGATATTAGCAAATGACATATCAGATAAAGGGTTAGTATCTAAAACCTATAAAGAACTCACCACACTCAACACCCAGAAAACAAATAATCCAGTAAAGAAATGGGCAGAAGACATGAATAGACACTTTTCCAAAGACATCCAGATGGCCAACAGACACATGGAAAGATGCTCAACGTCACTCAGCATCAGGGAAATACAAATCAAAACCACACCGAGATACCACCTCATGCCAGTCAGAGTTGCTAAAATGAACAAATTGGGAGACTAAAGATGCTGGTGAGGATGTGGAGAGACGGGCACCCTCCTACACTGTTGGTGGGAATGCAGCCGCTCTGGAAAACAGTGTGGAGGTTCCTCAAAAAATTAACACTAGAACTATCCTATGACCCAGCAATAGCACTGCTGGGGATCTACCCAAGGGATATAGGAGTGCTGATGCCTAGGGGCTCATGTACCCCAATGTTCATAGCAGCACTGTCAACAATAGCCAAATTATGGAAACAGCCTAAATAAATATCCATCAGCTGATGAGTGGATAAAGAAGATGTGGTTTATATATACACAATGGAGTACTACTTGGCAATGAGAAAGAATGAAATCATGCCATTTGCAGCAATGTGGATGGAGCTGGAAGGTATTAAGCTAAGTGAAATAAGTCAGTCAGAGGACAGATACCATATGTTTTCATTCATATGTGGATCTTGAGAAAATTAACAGAAATCCATGGTGGAAGGGAACGGGGAAAAAAGCAGTTACAAACAGAGAGGGAGGGAGGCAAACCACAAGAGACTCTTAAATAAGAGAACAAACTGAGGGTGGAGGGGAAAAGGGGAAATAAGTGATGGGATTGAGGAGGGCACTTGTTGGGATGAGCACTGGGTGTTGTATGTAAGCCAGCCAATTTGACAATAAATTATATTTAAAAAATAAAACATTAGTAGAATGTGTTTTAATTTTTTTTCACCAAATGCCACTATTTAATGGCCTCCTCATATTTTATGTAATAAATAAATCTCAAAGTTTCTTACTTAGGTGGAAAAAAACTCCCCAACAGATTAATTTGAAATCTCCTGAAAATAAAGTATTTAAACTTATTCTGTTTTAGCTATTTCAAATCAGTTAATCAATAAAGAAAGACTGAATCCTTACCATGTATACAGAATTACATTAGGTCTTATAGATTAAAACAAACCCAGAAGCATTACATACGGCTCCAAGAGTGGCCCGGGATGCGGAACGCACACAGACAAGCCCGTGCATCACACAGTGCCTTTTATTCCCATCTCAGAAATTCTATTTGGACAACCCTCTCGCTGCCTTTAAAATTTGAAAAACACACAAGAATACATGTAACACATTTGTAACCTTGAAGCCTGACAATAAAGAACACCCATGACCACCACCTGACCTAAGAACCAGAACGTCACCATATCGCTGTATCTTCCAGCATGTCCCTTCCCTCCCTTCCATTCCCTCCCCTCCCTCTAGAGCTGTAATTAGTATCCTGAAGGTTGCTCATCACAAACTTGCTTTTTAAAAAAATAATATCATACACATAAACATACTTAAATAAATACATTTATTTTAACTTCTTTTTGAACTTAGTACAAATGGCATCATACGATGCGTAATTTTCTGAATCTTGCCTTTTATACTCAAAAGAATGTTTTTTATATCCATTCATGGTGCTTGTGGCTGTAGCTGTTTAATACACCAGTGTCTGACTGTCACTTTTTATCCATTTTCCTGTTGACATGTGGACTGTTTCTAGTTTTATTTGCTTTGTTTTCATTACTCGCTGCTTTCTTTAGCCTTTTATCACTAAATACAAAACCCCATCAACAAAGAACTAGCCAAGTACACAGGGTGCCTGGGTGGCTTAGTTGGTTAAGTGTCTCTTGATTTTGGCTCAGGTCATAATCACACTGTTCGTGGGATAGAGTCCCACATCAGGTTCTGTGCTGACAGCAGGAAGCCTGCCTGGGATTCTCTCTCTCTGCCCCTCCCCCTCTTGTGCATGCTCTCTCATTCAAAAAAATAATCATCATCATTAAAAAAATTTTTTTTAAATAAAGAACTAGTTGGGTGTCTGGGTGGCTCAGTCAGTTAAGCATCAGACTTTGGCTCGGGTCATGATCTCACTGCTTGTGAGTTCGAGCCTCGCATCGGGCTCTATGCTGACAGCTCGGAGCCTGGAGCCTGCTTCCGATTCTGTGTGTGTGTCTCTCTCTGCCCCTCCCCTGTTCATCCTCTGTCTCTCTCTTTCTAATATAAATAAACATTTGAAAAAATAAAAAATAAAAATAAAGAATTAGTTAAGTAAACTGTGGCATATTGTCTGTTACATCTCTTAGAAAAATGAAGCATTAATTATAGTTATATAAAAAAATATACCTATTCTCAGAAAACACACACTAAAGTATGCAGAGGTAATGGGCCGTGATAGATGTAACTTACCCTCAACAATTCAGATATAAAATTGCATAGACAGATCAACAGATAGGTGGACAGTGAGGACAGCACAAATGATTTAAATAATGGGATAAAAAATTAACAGCAGCTGAGGGTTATATGGGTTCTTTGTTTTTTTGTTTGTTTTTAAAAAATTGTTTTTAATGTTTATTTTTGAGAGAGAGACAGAGTGTGAGTGGGGGAGGGTCAGAGAGAGAGGGAGACACAGAATCTGAGGCAGGTTCCAGGCTCTGAGCTGTCAGCCCGATGCGGGGCTCGAACTCACAAACTGTGAGATCATAACCTGAGCTGAAGTCGGCTGCTTAACTGACTGAGCCACAGGCACCCCTATGGGTGTTCTTTGTACATTTTTATTTTTGCAACTTTTCTGTAAATCTAAAATTATTCCAAAATGAAAAGTTTAT
>NC_043703.1:158488441-158605124 GCF_006229205.1 Suricata suricatta
AAAAAAAAAAAAAGAGATGATCTCTAGGGCAAGTATTTTGTGTAAACAAAAGCCTATAACCATGACCTTCCAATAACATGGTCCAGCTAGGGGAAATTTTTTAAGCAAAGATCACACTAGTCATAATATTCATAAAATTGTAATTTTTTAGAAAAATCCAAGAACGAATGAGCAGTGAGATATGTTAGACATTCAAGAAAGAATTTTTTAGGTAACATTCATCTAGAAAACATTTGACTACTGAGTCTACGTTTAAATGCCTACAAATTAGTATTTGGCACACTTCCATTTCCACTCATCAAGGATTAAACACAATGGGAATTGACTTTCCACTGTAAACACAGAAATAGAAAAATCCATGAAGTAACAGTTTCAGGCAATGGGCACAGGAAACATAGGACTATAATCCCTGAAAGAAGAGAAAGAAAAGGCCCAGTTTACTGCCTGGAGGTGCTTTCCAAGCTGCCGCGCAAGGAGTGGGGAGTGAAACAGAGCCCCGTGGAGGTCTTGCTGAGCTGGGGAGACAGACACGGGAGCTCCTGAAAGCTGAGACGGCTATAATTTGCAGGCAGAGTGCCAGTGAGAGTAAAACCACACACAGAGAACTCTGGAGATCTACAGAGAGGTCTTTTCAAGTCTCTGGTGGAGCACTGGCTCATGCATGTGTGAGGAAAAACCCAAGGCCGGGGGCAGGGAAATCACTGGATTTTTTCCCAATGAATTGAAATAATTCCCAGAGCTCGTACAAGGCACCAGCTGCAGTGGAAAGACTCCCTAAACACTGGGGTACCAGATAGAACTTTCCAAGGGAATACACGATAGTAGCAGGGCTAAGTTAGTCTCAGGATAAAGGCCTTGGGCCAGCAAGGAAACAGCTTAAAAACGAGCTTCTACACACCTAATTGCTAAATTACCTAATCACACACCAGCACAAAAATCCAGTATTCAACAACATAAAATTCACAATGTCTGCAACCAATCAGAAGTTACCAGGCATGAAAAGAAGGAAAATATGACACATAATCAAGAGACAAACCAATCAATAGAAACAGACCCAGCAATAACAGAGACAACAGAATAAGTACATAAGAACCTTAAAGTATCATAAATATTGTCAATATACTCAGGGATATAAAAGAAAACAAACATAACAAGGGAAATGGAAAAAATAAAACTAACATGAAACTTCTAGAAATGAAAATAAAAAGGTTCTGAAATCAGAGCCACGCTCATTGGGTTTAACTGCAGATGAGACCATTAAGAAGTAAAGAACAAGGAATTTGAAGACACGACCTTATCCAAAACAAACACACTGGCAAAGAAGATATAAAAAACAAACAAACTGACAACCCAGAAGCCTTAGTGAACTGTGGCCAGTATCAAGTGGTCTACCATGTAATTGTTTCCAAGAAAAAAAATCAAGGGGATGACAGAACAAAGTATGTAAAGAAATAATGAATGAAAGATTTCCAAATTTGATGGCAAACTATATACCCACAGACTGAAGGTCAATGAACCTCAAGCATAAGAAACATAACACCTTGTAATCCAACTGATGAAAAAACATGATAAAAAGAAAATCTTAAAAAGCAGCTAGAGGAAAAAAGACACATTACATAAAGAATAGAAATGAAAGCCTAGAAAAGACAAGAATCAGAAATCAGGCAGGCCTGTATGTGACAAGGCCACAGCTAACAGCGTACCCAATGATGCAAAGCTAAAAACCTCCCCTCTAAGATCAGGAACAAGACAAGGATGCCCGCCCGCACCACTTCTGTTCCACCTTGTTTCTAGAAGTCCTAGCTAGAACAGTTAGGCAGGAAAAAGGAAGAAGATGCATCAGATCAGAAAGGAAGAAGTAAAGCTGTCTCGAGTTGCAGATGACATGGGATTATATATAGAAAACTCTAAAGATTCCACCAAAAAACTATTAGAATGAGTAAAGAAATTCAGCAAATTGCAGGATACAAAATCAATATATGAAAAACAGTTGTGTTTCTATACACTAACAGAAAACTGTCAGAAAGAGAAATCCGTTCTGTACACTGAAAACTATAAGACACTGATAAAGAAACTGAAGACACAAGTAAATGAAAATATATTCTGTGCAGGTGGGGTAGAAGGATTACTACTGTCAAAATGTCCATAGTACCCAAAGCAATCTACAGATTTAATGCAATTCCTATCAAAATCCCAATGTCATTTTTAACAGACATAGGGAAAAAATCCTAAAATTTGTGTGGAGACACACAAGATTCCCAAATAGGCAAAAACCATCTTCAGAAATAAGAACAAAGCTGAAGGCATCATGCTTTCTGATTTCAAACTATGTAACAAAACTACAGTAATCAAAACAGTATGGTATTGGCGTAAAAACAGACACACAGAATAGAGGGTTCAGAAATAAACCCATGCATTTACGGTCAATTAATTTACAACAAAGGAGCCAAGAATATGCATGGGGAAAGGATAGTGTCTTAAATAAATGGTGCTGGGAAAACTGGACCGCCACATGCGAAAGAATGAAACTGGACCACTATTAATACCATACACAAAAATCAACTCAAACTGGATGAAAGACTTAAACTTAAGACCTGAAATCATGAAACTCCTAGAAGAAAACATAGGGAGTAAGCTCTTTGACATCAGTCTTGGCAATGATTTTTTGGGTTTGATGCCCAAAAAAATTTTTTTAAAAAAAGCAAAAACAAACAAGCAGGACTACATCAAACTAAGAAACTTCTGCACAGCCAAGTTAACCATCAATAAAATGAAAAGGCAACCTATGGAATACGAAAAAATATCTGCAACCCTGTATCTGATAAGGGGTTAATATCCAAAAAACAAAGTACTCACATACCTTCATAGCATAGACAATCTGATTAAAAAAGGAGCAGAGGAACTGAACGGACATTTTTCCAACGAAGACATCACTCATCATCAGGCAAATACAAATCGAAACCATAATGACATGTCACCTCACACCTGTGAGACTGCTTACTATCAAAAATCAAGATAACAAGTGTCGGCGAGATTGTGTAGGCAAAGGGAACACCTGTGCACTGTGTTGTTCCCACTGTTGGTGGGAATGTAATTTGGTGCAGCCACTATGCAAAATAGTATGCAGGTTCCTAAAAACCAAAACTACAACTACCATATGATCCACCAATCTCATTTCTAGGTAAACACCCAGAGGAAATGATAACAGGGGGCGTCTGGGGTTCTCAGCTGGTTAAGCATTCAGCTCTTAGTTTCTGCTCTGGTCACGATCTTGCAGTTCATGGGTCGAGCCCCACATTGGGCTCTGTGCCAACAAGGCAGAGCCTGCTTGGGATTCTTTTCCTCCCTCTCTCTCTGCCCCTCCTATCTCTCTGTCTCTCTCTCAAGATAAATAAACATTCTTTAAAAAAAAAAAACAAAACAAAAGGACGCTGGACACCAGAGGCCGGGAGCAGGGAAGCACCACGCATGCAGCAGTCCACTGGTACTGGAGGTGGACTGGGAGATGGTAAAGATGAGTACTGGGAGTTCTAGAGCAATCTCACACACGCGAACCCCGCAGAGGTACAGTCAATACACTGACAGTGGAGGTAAGTAGAATCATAAAGAAAAAAAGTCAATTCAAAGAAGGTGGGAAAACAAGAAAAAAACAAGAAAAACTAGCTGGGACAAACAACAGCAAGAAGGTAGGTTTGACCTAATCGTACTTATAATTACACTGACTGTCGACGGTCTAAACATGTAACTATTTAAAAAACACATAAGGCAGAGAATATCACACTACATAAAAAAAAAAGACTACTACATACTGTCTACTAGGAATTCACTTTAATTTTTTTTAAGAATGTATGCATGCGAGAGAGAGAGAGAGCGAGAGAGAGCGCGCGAGCGAGTGCATAAGTGAGTGCACAAGCAGGAGAGGGGCAGCGGGAGAGGGAGGAAGAGCACCCTGAGCAGGCTCCACGCTCAGGGCAGAGCCAGATGCGGGGCTCAGTCCCACAAGTGTGTGATCGTGACCGGGGTCTGAATCAAGTGCCAGACGCCCAACCAACTGAGCCATCCAGGCGTCCCCCACCCCCCAGGAAGCCACTTTAAATATCAAGACACAGAGGTTAAAAATTGCTTTAAAATTTTTGAAGCTATATTAGGCAAACAATTTTTTTTAAAAGGCTGAACTGGGTATATTAGCAGTGAACAAGGTAGATATGAAAACAAATATTATCAGGGATGGGGGGGAAGGACATTACATAGTGAAAAAAGTCAACTCATCAGGAAGACAAAATGTCCTAGTTGTTACGCACCTAGTACCTAAGCTCCAAAACACGTGAAGCAAAAACTGAAAGAACATTTAAGAAAGAGCTGTCATCAGAGTTGGAGATGGGAAATGCCTCTCTTGGTAACTGATAGGATGAGTAAAATTAGTCTTAGAGTAAAAATAAAATATGCAAGTAAACAGTAATTCATTTGGCTCCTTTTTAAAAAAATTTAATGTTTATTTTTGAGAAAGAGAGACAGAGACAGAGCGTGAGCGGGGGAAGGGCAGAGAGAGAGACGCGCACACAGAATCCAGAGCAGGCTCCAGCTGTCATGACCTGGGCCTAAGCTGGACGCTTAACCGACTGAGCCATCCAGGTGCCCCCTTGTTTTGCTTCTTAATTTATAAAGTCTTAAGTCTCAAATTATAAAACCTCAGGAGGTGCAGAGAACAGTCTAGAGTTGACACAACAGTGAGAATGTAATATTTCAGGCTGAAAACCCAAATCAGCAGCAGCTGTTAACACGGCTCTGACAGCTGCGGGCCATCCTTCCCACGCGGCCACGCGGCCGAGGGGGGTGAAGTCGATCTCAGCTAAAGGCTTAAGCCGGGCTTCTGGGAAAGGGAAGCCACACTGGCTACAAGGGCAGTCTCTCGATCCTGTGCATTACGTCAGTCTTGCAGTCATTTAAACATTTGGCAATAATGGGATCTATTACTATTTGAAAGGACTATTTTTATGGAATGAAGTTTGAGTGTCTCTGTGAGTATAAAGTGAAACCAAATTTCTTAATTCTTAAGGAAATTACTGGTTAGCTACCACTCCGGAGCATATGAACTCAGCCCAGGAAGCAACACCCTCTGCAAGAAGCTGCATTTACGTAACAAAATGATAAAACACTGTAACGAAAAGCCAGAGTCCTCTCCGTGAGCTTCCCCGCGACTCATTTCAGAAAACTCAGAAATGCACATCTTCAAAAGTTTTTGTTTTATTCATTTTCAAGTTTTAAAATAAAAAACCTTATTTTATTGTCTCTTATTTTGTTTTGTTTTGTTTTGTTTTATTTTCAAAGAGAGGGACAGAGCATGAGCAGGGGAGGGGCAGAGAGAGACACAGAAACACAGAACCTGAAGCAGGCTCCAGGCTCCGAGCTGTCAGCACAGAGCCTGACGCAGGGCTCCAACTTGCAAACCTCAAGTTCATGACCTGATCCGAAGGCGGCCACTCAACTGACTGAGCCACCCAGGCGCCCCTAAAATGAAAATTTTAATTTCCAAAAATGATATATTTTTTCCCTCCCAGTAGCTTGAGGATAACTCTTCACCTTCTCCTTAGAGGAAAAACTTTTCCATCCTGAGGCCTACAAGGAGTGTCCATTTCGATGTCTATGATTACCTGCATTTTGAATATATTATCTCAAATAATCCTCATGAAAACCCTAATGAAGTAGATGTTTACTTAGTCCCAAATCACATCTTTTCTTAGGCCTATTTCCTTATTGAAAATAAGAAAAGTGGACTAAGTGATCTCCAAATTTCCCTCCAGCTTTAATATTTCATGATCCATATAAAAGATTCTAGTGTCTATTTCTAAGAAGCTTACAATGTGGTTAGGAAGTTAAATACAAGCAAATAATTTAGGCACATGCAAAAAGTACAAATAACCTTAGCCAAGCAAAATTACCAATATCACTTGAGTGGTGAATGGTTCTGAGAAATCAGGTTAAAGCCCAGTCAGTTAGAAGTAAGATACAGGACGTACTGGAGACTCAGGGAGAGGAGAGAGGAAGGGAGAGGGGAGGGACAGAAAGGAGAGGGAGGGGTGGGTGGAAAGAAGGAAGGGGAAGAGAAGAAAGAGAAAGAGAATTTTTTATTAGCAAAGACTACACTTGGGTGATTAATGCAAAAATGCTGAGTTCCATTGGTCCCTCTAGAAAAACCAAACACATGTAAAGACCCAGATTGAGAATTATTGAGCTAAATGTCTTTTTCTTTCACTGGGATGGATCACTTAAACAAGGCTCAGATAACTAACCATGAATAATTTTTAGCAGCTAAATTTGAAATTACTAGTTAATGAATTATACAGATCTTCAAATCAATTTTTTTAGTGTTTATTTATTCTTGAGTGAGAAAGAGAGAGAGAGAGAGAGGGAACAAGCAGGGGAAGGGCAGAGAGACATAGAATCCAAAGAGGCTCTGACAGCTCAGAGCCCAACGTGGGGCTCGAACCCACGAACTTTGTGATCATGACCTGAGGTTTGTAGGTTCGAGTCCCATGCTGGGCTCTGTGCTGACAGCTTGGAGCCTGCCTCTGATTCTGTTTCCATCTCTCTCTGCCTCTCCCTGCTTGTGCTCTCTCTCTGTCAAAAATAAACATTAAAATTAAAAAAAAATAAAGATGAAAAACTGATCAACCTTGACTGTAGGCTACTTCTGAAACTAAAAACTTGAGGCAAGCAGGGCTCCTGCGGTGGTAGGAACATCTTATACTTTGTAAATATCTCCCTGACCTAACTCAAGTCCAGTTGCTCCGCCACACCTCGGGGAGTCAGCCGGGGTCTGGAGCACTGACTGGAAAAACAGGATCTGTCCTCCGTGTCCCCAGTCCTCTGAATAAACTATCGCAACGCTCCAGTCCCGGAATGAGTAAGTCACAGGAAGAAAACGCACAGCACGGGGACTAGAGCCAGCGGGACTGTGACAGCGCTGCATGGGGACAGGTGGCAACCAATGTGCAGTGAGCACGGGGAAAGGTACTGATGCGCCCGATCAGTACGCGTACACCTGAAACTAACGTAACACGGTGTGTCAGCTACACTCACATTTAAAAGTATCTTTAAATTAAAAATAAAGAATAAATGATCACAACCCTGCCCGAGCTGAGACACAGACTGACCTGCCTTGTCAGAAAGACCCATCTCTCGGAAGGCTCCACTGGCCGGCCGCCCTGCGCTCCACGCCCGGACCGTCCTCCTGTTGGAGCCTGCATCCCCTGCCTTCCGGTGCCGGGTGTCATCCCTACCACAGGGCCACCTCCTGGTTTTGGTAACCAGTCCGGAGCTTCCTGGTCGCCTCAGTAACCCACCTCCAGTCCCTGCCCCTCCCCTAATGCGCGCTGCACGGTGTGCTCCCACTTCTTGTGGTCTCGCTCCAAACTAAGGCCGCCTTGGCCATGCTGGACTATGGTCAGAGTGAGAGTACCAGGCAAGTTACCTAATAGCTCTGTGCCTCAGTTTCCTCTTCTGTAAAATGAGGGTACCAATCCTATGTACTTCATAGGATTGGTAAGAATAACGAAGGAGTTTACAAAATATGTAAAGCAGGGCCTGGTCCATAACAAGCACTACCACTATTATGATTTCTCCTTTGTCTTTTCCAGGTTCGGTGGTAGCTGCAGCCACAGCCTCCTCCCTGTGCTGCCCGTGGACGCACCCCCCCACCCCCCGCAGGTGCACGAGGGACCCGCCTCCTCGCTCCTGGGGATGGAGTAAACCGACGACACCGAGGCAGCATGGGGAACCCACCTCCAAACCTGCTTCCTCTCTTTAAGTCTGCAGGAACCGCTCCTGCACGTCTTGCTGGGAAAGTGGAGCCAGAGGGTTAGAAATCTCATGTTCCCTACAACTCACTTGGAGTGACCAATGCTCTACATTCAAGCGGATGTAAAATGTTACGTATCGCGCAAGCTTGTTTATCTGCATTTCCAGTCATCCGTTTGCTTCTGGCTCAATGCTTCAAAATTAGTACTTTATATGATTACGTTTCATAGCAACTCCGTAAGTGTTCTGAAGAACTAGCGTAAGAAGAAGGGCAGAGCGGGAGGCAAGCCGAGCCAGAGATGACCCTCGGAGGAAGAGGCCGCACGAGCCGCAGCTCCGAGCCCGCGCCGGCCGACTGCGCGGCCGCGGCCCTCTGTCTCCCCGAGCTGCCTGCTCAGGTGTAAACTGCGGATGACAGCGACCCAGACCTCTGCAGGGGTTTAGTAAGGATCACAAATGTCTCTTGAATTGAACCACAAGGCAAGGTTGTGAAGGTTAGGAAGGCTGTAACCATAATTCCTGACGTGAGTAAACAGAAGATAATATTTAATATTTATATTTAGTATACTGAAACCTTCTGATGCAGAACAAAGAGAAGATCATCTCAGCACTATAAATAGTGATAAAGACTCATAATTAAAGGGACAAAAGCCCTTCCACTGGAGACATCTGAAGACAGATCTAGATAAAGACTAATAAGCAAAGGACTTAAAATTGTACCTCTTGAAACAAGATAATAACTTTCTTCTCTTTTTCTCAACAGCAACATAGTATGCAAATAACAAAAACATTTTTTTTTTAATTTGAAATTACCTAAAGGTCTCCATATAAAACTTCTAAGTTTAGTGTTAACAATATACCCATTGACAGCATGCACGCCTCAGACTATGGCTGTCTTTTCATGATATTCTAAAGGGTTAGAAGAAAGCACATGAGGAAAATAAAAAGTACTTCCATTCTGCATTAAATTATAATTAACGTTCTATATACAAAAACTAAATGCCATTTTTTTTTTAAACTCCCAACACAAAACAGTAAGTCAGGAAAGAAACACAAATCAGCATTGTGTTTTTGTGTCTTATTAGTGACGACAAAGAAAGAAAAGAAAGTAACTTACCTCTATAGCAAAGATTCCTTTGTCGCGCCCGTATAATTTCATCTCTTCTGGAAAATGCTGAAAAGCATTTATGTAAGGAATATGCCCCTCTTCAACAAATCTGTATTTTTGAAAAGAAAGCTTCAATAAGTAGTACGTACTGATTTTGCAAAGTAGACAAAATGTCGTATTTCAAAGACAAGGTAAGAATCAGTGGAAATGTTGTCTTTGCCACATATTCCCCAAGGTGATAAATCTGAAAATATCAACTCTTCTCTGTGCCCACGTGTGGAGAAAACATTTAGCAAATTATCTAATAGTATCTTAAGTTTCTAAATAGATGAAATCTTTCTAAGAAGTATGCGTCCTATTTGTCAACTCCCCAGCAGGCTTGCAGACACGGCGTCCGTCCGTCCCTCGCTCCCCTCTCATGACTAACATCTGCTCTTTCTTTAAATCACATCCTCGGGGAGGCCCTCCTTGCCCTGCCATCCTTGGTAGCACACTCCCCTGTCTACCCTTGGGTCGTCAGTACCTACGATATTGCACAGTAGGTGCCTGCCACCGGAAATAACTAAGGGACAGGACCTTGCCCATTTGCTGACCACTCCGCCCCAGTGTCCAGCTCCTGGTCGTTGGTCAAATACTTTGAGTAAATTATTGAGTTGAAGAAAATTGCACATATATATTAATAAATACACATACATGTTTATTTATAATTCATTCATTAATTCAACAGAAATTTACTGGAAACTAAAACCCAGCATTATTTGAGGCTGCAGGCACACAGCAATGAACAAAATAGGAAAAGATGCTTGTTCCCGAGGAGTTTATATTTTAGTGAAAAGAGATGACAAACAAAACAAACAGATGAAATCTACAGGATGTTAAGCAGGAAAAGATGGTAAGGAGAAAAGAAAGCAGGGAAGGACGCAGAGTGAGGAGGGGCTCTGGGCCGTGTGTATGTACGCGTCTGTTAGACTTTTAAAACACAAAAACGGCTAAGGAAACTAAGATTGACAGGAATAAGTTTTACAAATGTTTTGCATCAAAGCCTTTGTTTTTGCTAGACCTAACCTAACATCTAGTTTTTAGCCGTCTATGTGTTAATAATATCGATTCAACTTTAATTTCAGATTAGATTAAAAATGTGATTTAACTTTTTAGTCTACTGACAGTTGAGAATTAAGTATTATGTAAAAATGGCACTTTGTTGGGGCATCTGGGTGGCTCAGTAGGTTGGGTGTCCAACTTCCGCTCAGGTCATGATCTCATGGTTCATGGGTTCGAGCCCCGCGTCGGGTTCTGTGCTGACAGCTCAGAGCCTGGAGCCTGTTTCTGATTCTATGTCTCCCTTTCTCTCTGCCCCTCCCCACTCACGCTCTGTCTCTGTCTCTGTCTCTCTCAAAAAATAAACAAACGTTAAAAACATTTTTTAATAAATAAACCAATATTTGTGGAATGAATGCACATTGGGTAATTTTATTTGTTGTTGTTATCGCTAGGTGGGCAGGCTTCTTTAAAGGCTGCTTTCAGATTTATGAATTTATTCTAAGGACTGTGGAAAGGATTAAACCACCACACAGCATGAGAATAAGATACATGGGCACTGGGGCCAGGCTAGTAATGTACTTCCTTCAAATCAACGTTCTTTAAATACTTTTCCAAGTTTGGCATTCATTGTCAAACTTCAGCATCCCAAGGATCCTCAGGATGACTTATTAAAACAGAGGTTACCAGGCCTCACCCCCAGAGTTTCTGATCCAGAAGGCTGGAATGGGTTAGAATTTGATTAGAATTTGCATCCCTACTAAGCTCTCAGGTGATACTGATTCTGCTGGTCAAGGGACCACATTTTGAGAACCTTTGACTTGGAGCTCCTTCTCTGAGAAAAACAGAGACAGAGCATCAGCGGTAACGGCCCCCTTTCCTGTTGCTCCAAGTAATTCGGCTCGGTTCCCACATTTGTATGTCCCACAGAGCAAAATAAAAGCCCTTCGGCTAACTAGATCCAATCTCCTTGAAGGCACTTCAGAACTCCCCTTTAAGGGAGGGGAGTAGTGGGGAGGGAGAGACAATGTGTGGATCTCGCCCGCATCCTCCACCACGTCTAAGAAGCTCCCCGAGAAGAACTGCCGGCGGGCACTACCTTCTCCACCTTGCCAGCCCTCTAGGAGTCCTGCCAGCTCGTACAGATGCCCTGGGCAGAGGGACCGCCCCTTACCCAGCTCTAGCGACAGGGTTTGGCTGTTGTTTCTGTAAGACCCCGGGTTACGGGAAGGAACGGATAGGAGCGGACGGGATTGCAGACACGGGCCCCCTAGGAGGCTGCTGAGTGATCCAGGTGGATTCCAGAGGGAACGGGAGAAACAGGGTTTCAAGTATGACTGAAAGGATGTAATGGCTGACTGCAGACGTGGAGAAAGGGAAGAGTCAAGGATTCTTAGGTTTCTGAAAAGGAAGAAACAGAGTGCATGGTGCTTGTGAAGGGAGCAGACACTGGAGGAGGTGCTGACTGAGAGACGACCCCCTTTCTGCCACGCTGATTCTGCGATACCCCGAGACCCCAGCAGTGCCCAGCAGGCACTGTTTGCACGAACAGACGGTCTGACCCCCGCTGGACAAGTCTGGGCTGCAGGTATAAATTCGGGCGGCGTCACCATCGTATGGACGGTAATTAAAGCCTTGGGAGAAGATGAGATCACCCAGCGAAGGCATATGGAGCCAGGTGAGGCTTCTAACCTAACAGTAAAATTCACTGAATCACGGACTATCTGCATGCAGAGGTCATCACCCCTGAGAAAAGCCTTGTTATTTGGTTGATGTGGCCAAACTCAAAGGCACTGTCATCATTTACTGGAGCCATCGTATTTCACCAAAGGGCCCAGCACCGATGACGGATGAGGACCAGGTCTTCCTACGCGCCAGGCTCTCGGAGGTACATACCACTATTAGCTCCACGTCGCCAGTGATGAAACAGAGGCGAAGAAAATTTAATAATTTACTCAAGGTCACATGTAAGTGGCAGAACCAGGATTCAAACCCAGGCGTCCAGATCTAAATCTATGCTCTTAAAATCGCTCCACACACCGATTAAACCTAACGCTAGTATTTAGAATACATACACAGCAAGGGAAATATTAACACATTAGTGATTTGGGCACATCTTCTCTTTAATGAGGAAGTCTTAAACACAATGCCCCAATCTCCTCGTTAACTAGAAAACACTGTAGATTATCCTCAATAATGTAAATACGGACCATTTACTAACAGGTTTTTCTAATAGTTTTGTTTTTAATTTACCTTCTAAACACAGACAACCTATATTTTAGGTCTTGACAACACCAATGTATGCTTTCTAAGTACTAGTAACCATTTGCCAGCATAAAGGTCATCTGTTGATCTCTCTCAGAAATACAAAATACTTAATACTTAGTACTCAAGTACTTAAGTGTAACTTTTCATCTTCGACGCATTTTATTCACATTAGATAATTAATTTTCCAACACACCGTGTAAGGTAAATGCCATTATTTCACGCATACCAATAAGGAAACCAAGGAGATGAACCACCAGCCCGGGAAGGGTCGCATTTCAGAACTGGAACTCAGGCTGCCCAATCTTCCCGTTCTCCTCCTCAACAGAAGCTTCCCTGTCAAATTCAAGATCTCCAAAGGCTGCCCCCCGGTTCACCCGCGCAGCAGCAAAGACGTCGTCCTCCCAGAGGCCCGGCTTACCTCAAAAGATCTGAGAGGGTAACTGTCTCTCGCTGCCACAGCAGGGACAGGTAGCAGAAGGCAAGGGTCCTTGGCACCGTCATCTTCACGATGCCCTTCTCCTTTCGTAAGGAGTACTCCACTCCATCAAGAGAGCCGGAACAGACGGATGCCATTTCTTAGGGGATAAATGGAGATTTTTTTTTTTAAAGTGCAAATAACGATTTGGACAATAAGAGAAGAAAAACAACAACCAAAAAATCCAGAAAGGCATTTTCAATATCTTAAAATCAAGTTATCATTGATACAATCTTTACAATGGGGAATTTGGCAATAAAGCGCAATGCTGGTTTAGAGGAAATTGGCTAAAAAGGTAACAACTGCCAGCTCTTTATGGGAGTGGGATGGGCTGAATTCTAAAGAGGGGCTTGACCCGGTGGAATGTTTTCATAGTGAACAGGAACAATTTTTCAAATAAGAAAAAGGATAAACAATTACAAAGCAAAGCAAATGGTGTGTAGCTGCTTTGGTCCGGGCCCGGCCCATGTGTCCCTTTGTGAGCGGACAGACACACAGTGTGTCTGAAACACCGGCCAGGACCGCACCCCCGCCCACTCCCCGCCTCCAGGCGCCTTCACCACAGGACATTATTTGTCCCAGCTCCTTCCTTCAATACTCACTCGTCTCATTCTTTGTGCCCCTGTTCTAGGTCTGGGGAAATGACAGTGAACAGTGTCGCACATCCCTTGGAACTTAACACTCTAGCAACAGGAGACGGTCATTAAAGACAAAAAAAATGATAACTGACAGACGGTGGTAAGTGTGTGCCGGGGATACAAAGCGATGGAAGAGAAGAGAGGGGTGCCACCGGATACAGGTAGTCAGAGAAGCCTCTTGGGGACGGTGGCATCTGAGCAGAGAGGTGAATACATTCGGACAGGAAGTCCTGAAGAGCCCAGCGAGCACAAGGCACCGCACAAGTGAACTGGAGGGAGCACCACGGGGAGGGAAGGTGCTAGGACACGAGCAGAGAGCAGGCCATGGGGGCGCCTGAGTGACTCAGCTGTTACGGGCCTGACTCTGGATCATCTCGCAGTTCGTGAGTTCGAGCCCCAAATGGGGTTCCACACTGTCAGCAGCAGAGCCTGCCTGGGGTTCTGTCTCCCTCTCTCTGTCCCTTCCCTACTTGCTCTCTATTATCTCTCTCTGTCAAAATAAATAAACATTTAAAAAACTAAAAAAAGAAAGAAAGAAAGAAAGAGAGCCAGAAACCATATGTCGCAGGGCTGTATAGGTCATGTTTTGTATTCAGGATTTTGATCTGAATATTATGAAGAGTTTCTGGAGAGTTTTAAACAGAGAAACCACCTGATCCCATCTGTGTTTTTAAGAAGCTCTCTCCGGCTGCTGTATGAAGAAGGGAGCTATTGGAGGGCACGAGTGGACACAGGCCACGCCATCCAGGACAGAGGTGACAGGCACTTGGCTGGGACAGCAGCACTGCAGGTGGTGAGCCGTGGTCGGAATCTGGACATATTCTGAAGGCAGAGTCAGAAGAATCTGCTGATGGGGGCGCCTGGGGGGCTCAGCCGGTTAAGTGTCTGACTGCGTCTCAGGTCATGATCTCGCCGTTCATGGGTTTGAGTCCCGCGTCTCTGTGCTGACAGCTCAGAGTCTGGCGCCTGCTTCGGATTCTGTGTCTCCCTCTGTCTCTGCCTCTCGCCTGCTCCCACTCTGTCTCTCTCTCAAAAATAAATAAACAGCCAAAAACTTTTTTAAAAAAAGAAGAATTTGCCGATGGACTGAACATGAAGTGTGAGAGAAAAAGGGAAGACTAGGGTGATTCTAAGAGTTGGGGCCTGAGCTGCATGGAGAGCGGAAATGCCGTGTACGGAGACAAGGAGGACGGCAGGCGGGCAGTTTGATGAAAGGAAATCAGGTTTCAGAACTACCCGTGTTAAGTGAAGACCCTCCTGACCGCACAGGTAGAAGTGCTGAGTAGGCAGCTGAATATAAAAACCTGTACTTCAGCGGAGAACCCCGAGACAGACACTTCTGAGCCGTCACCATGCGGCTGGCGTTAAGGCTGGAAGTAGGTCAGTAGAAAGCAGGACTGAGAACGACTCCCCAAAACGCCACACTTTCTTGGACAAAACTCTCCAAACTACTCCTCAAAACCCTTTTTTCCAAATCCTATAGATCCTTTCCTCATAACATTTATCAGTAACGGAACTTTTGAATGAATGTGTGCACTTATTTTCCAGGCCTCCCACTGCACTCTGAGCACCTGGAAGGTGGACGGCCTCGGCCACCGCCGGGTCCCCAGCGCCCCGAGCGGGCCCTGGCCTGGAGGAGGAACCCAATAACGATTTGGTGGCAAACCGGCTGGCAGCTCAAGATTTTCATCCTGGTGAGATGACTTTAAAACACGCAAGGATTCAAGGCCAAGGCGTGTTTTGGCACTACCATCTTCAATATGAAACAAATTAAAAACAACCTAAGTGACAGGAAGAGAAATTTAATCAAATAACTCCATGCCAAGGCACACTGTGTGCCAGTCCGCTGCTGCTTCTGTCAACGGTCCTCAAAGTGGAGGCCCTACACCAGCGGTGTTGGCGTTACTGCGAACCTAACAGAGATGGAAATGACTGGACCTACCAATCTGGGGTCTGACACGGCCTCTGGGTGATTCTGAGGGATGTTAGTGTTTGAGGGTGACTGTTCTAAAAGAATCTATAAGGAGATAGATTTCTGTAAAGTATTCTATTAAAAAATATATACATATATAAAATAACACGTAGGTTTCCAGTGAAGACGGCAGAATGAAAACACACAGTGGTCTTTGCTCGGTCCCACGACTACCTTATAGAGGAATTTTTGAAAGATATAAGCTCAAGGACAAATAACATGGAAAAGGAGGCAATAACAATAAAATTTTATTTTTCTTAAGTTTATTTATTTAGGGGCGCCTGGGTGGCTCAGCTGATCACGTGTCTGACTCTTGATTTCAGCCCAGGTCATATCTCCCGGTTTGTGAGTTCGAGCCCGTCTCAGACTCGGCACTGACAGTGGGGTGTCTGTTTGGGATTCTCTCTCCCGCCTCTCTCTCTGCCCTACCCCATTGCTTGCTCTCTCAAAATAAGTAAATAAACTTAAAAAATATTTTTAAATAAATAAAATAAAAGTTTATTTATTTTTGAGAGAGAGAGAGAGAGCGTGCGCGTGCGCGCGCACACCCGTGAGCAGGGGAGGCATAGACAGAATCCCAAGCAGATTCTGCACTGTCAGCAGGGAGCCCGACGTGGGACTCCAATCCCCGAACTGTGAGATCCTGACCAGAGCCAAAATCAAGAGTTGGCCGCTTAACTGCCTGAGCCACCTGGGTGCCCCAGCAATAAAATTTTAAAAGCTAGAAAGCATATGGACAGGTGATTACTGCCTTAGCAGTGTCGAGAAACCTGGATTCAAAGCCAGCAGTAGGTTCTCCTGGGGACCTCTAAAGAAAGCTCCAGAATTGGTTAAATCCTGGGAAGGGGGAGAAGGTAGGTCTAACACCAGAAAGATTACCTGAAAGTCTGACTGAGAAGCAGTCGGACACTCAGACTCGTACCCCAACCCCATCTGGCAAATGCCTGCCCCTTCCCAGTGTGGGTAGAAAATTGGAAGTTTCTTCTTTGGCGAGAGTAAAAGGAAGGGTCTGGAATAGGGCAGGTCAGTCATACGCACAGTTGAGAGTAGTTGAGAGTAGGGTATATTATGAAAGCCAGCAGGATTAAGTCCAAGTGCACACACTGAGCACTGAGGCGCCCCCGCCCCACCCCACATTCCCCTCAGGCCTGCTTCCCACCCAGTTCCTAGAATAGCCAGGTTTAAACCCCCCCACACGACTGAAGAGATTTCTCTTGAAAATCCTATCAGCTCCGGGGAAAAGATTTAAAGATGATAATGCTGGAGGCCTGTTAAGAAAATAATCCAGCTAGATCATGCACAGTGCAACTAGCAAAACTCACTATGGATACAAGGTTTTCACTTGATTTTTCAGTCTCTTTTTAAAAAAAATTTTAAATATTTTTATTTGAGAGAGAGAGAGAGAGAGAGAGAGAGAGAACACATGATAAAGGGAGGGGCAGAGAGAGAGACACACACACAGAATCCGAAGCAGCTCCAGGCTTTGAGCTGTCAGCACAGAGCCTGATGTGGGGCTCGAACTCATGAACTGTGAAATCATGACCTGAGACAAAGTCGACACTTAACTGACTGAGCCACACAGGTGCCCCTTTCAGTCTCCATTCTTAAGAAGACCAGCCATATTAGGCTCATAAATATTTTAAGAAAACCTCTAAGACAAAAAGCAGAGAACAAAATAATCAAGCCAAGGGGAAATATTATCAATATCACATCAATATCCTCAGGAAAATAAGAAAAGATGCTCCACAAAAACGAGGGAGTAAACCAGGAAGGATGAAACAGGGTCAAGGGAGTAAGGAATTTAACAAAAGAGGAGTAAGAGAATCTTCAGGATGGCAGTAGAGAGCAGAGACAGCCGTGTCATAGGTTTAGAGATGTTTCATTGTAGATTAGGATACGTCAGAAGCTCCAAAAACGACTTCTTCCAGAAGATGAAATTGGTAGAATATCTAAGAAATTGAGAGATTTTCAGGACTGGGAAGAAGTGTGGAGATACACTAGTAATAAATTATAAATTAGTAACAAATAAACAGAAAACTAAGCAAGTGACAAGACAATTCTCAACTCTGAGAAAACCAGAGGATTTAGGAAAGTAATCACAGCAAGTTACGTAGCTCACACTAAATGCTGGGCTAGCAAAAACTTACAATCATACTGGGAAGACAGAGAAGAAGAAATGCACGATCGTGGGCTGGTGACTGCACGGGGAAGGCGCAATGAGCCCGGTGTGAGAGAGCCAGGACCCCTCTCCTATAGACGGAATTTAACAGCTCATGTCCAAAACCAGAAATCCAGATGTCATGCCACAGGCATACGCTATGGAGGTATGGAGGCTGCAGGGGCGCCTGGGGGCTCAGTCGGTTAAGCGTCAGACTTCAGCTCAGGCCATGATCTCACTGTTCGTGAGTTCAAGCCCCGCTTTGGGCTCTGTGCTGACAGCTCAGAGCCTGGAGCCTGTCTTCAGATTCTGTGTCTCCCTCTCTCTCTGACCCTCCCCTGTTCACACTGTGTTTCTCTCTCTCAAAAATAAATAAACATTTTTTAAAAATTAAAAATAAACAAACAAATAAATAGAAGGCTTGGATGACTCGCTAGTCCTGGCCCTGGGACAGGTGGAGTGCAGGCCTGCCTGAAAACATGGAAAGGAAACTCCAGAGATTCACTGGGCCCAATCATTCTAGGCTTCTAACTTCTTTACCTCTTCGAACACAAAAAATAACTTGTCTGAGATCCGTGTCACAGTGCAGTCCAGCAAGTAGTGCGGATATGCTGATCAAGGAATCTTCCCTCTTTAGAGGGAAGAGACTTGCTAAGAAGCCGTCCACATGTTTTGTTAAAAATTGTGTATAATCGCACAACCCGGATCTCCACAACCCCTAACACCAGGTGGCTTGGACGCGATCTGCCAGAGAACTCTCAGCACATACCAAGATTCTAGTATCTGTAATATGAGCCTGGTCTGTTCTCTGAGGGCTGTTTTCCACCGTTTGTTTTTAATGTAGTGTAGAAACCACTAACATCATGAACAAATGCGTTAAAAAGGTCTCTACCTGTTACCTTAAATATACTCCTTATCTATTTTAAATTACAGAATTAAATCAGAAAGTAAAACTCACGCACAATATGACGAATTTCGCTTCAGTCTATGACTAGAAATCAGGCATTATCAATCACCTTTGACTCTCACCTGTCTTACCACATGGCTAAGATCTATCGTTTCTCTGCTGGAACTTTTCTTTGAAAACTCTGAGCCCACACACATACCATCTTTGTTGAGTTAGCTTCGTTCTTTCTGGATCCACTTGCTGTCTAATATCCTTTAAAAATCACACAAAGCGGCGCTGGGGTGGCTCAGCGGGTTAAGCGTCCTACTCTTACTTTCACCTCAGTTCATGATCTCATAGTTTTGTGAGTTCGAGCCCCATCCACTTCTGCACTGACACAGCGGAGCCGCTTAAGAGATTCCCTCTCCCTGCGCGCCTGCCCGGCTCACACTCTCTCTGTCTCTCTCAAAATAAATAAGTAAACTTAAAAAAGAACTTTTAGTAAATAAAAATCACACAAAACTACTCATGTGGAAACAATGCACATTTTTAAAAATTGCACTAAGATTTCATTTAATTTACCTTTCTCCTAACCATATGATTTAGCAAGTTATTCTTTCTTGTTAGGCCAAGTTCTTTTCCTTGAAATATGAAAAGATTGGACTCAATTATTATTTTTTAAGCTTTATTTTTATTTATTTTGAGAGAGAGAGAGAGAGAGAGTGGGGGAGTGACAGGGAAAGAGAGGGAGAGAGAGTCACAAGCAGGCTCCACACCGCAGCACAGAGCCCAGTTCAGGCCCTGAACTCCGGAACCATGAGATCATGACTTGAGCTGACGTTGGAAGTTTAACCGACTGAGCCCCCAGGAGGAGGCCCGAACTAAATTATTTCTAAGGCACATTACCAGCTTTAAAATGCCAGGCGGTCTGATTCCCATTTTTACCTGAATGTGATGCTTTGCTGATGGGGACAGGCTTCTGAGTACGGCCATCAGGCTGAGACTCGGTTCCACTTTCAACAAAAGACGGGCAGCTGACGTCACTCAGCACCTCAGGCTCACTATCCCAGTCTGAATGACTTGGGTTATCTTCTAATACCTATTTGCAAAATAATGTACATAAAATTATTACATAGGAACTGAAAATGCTGGAATTTCCACGAGCTTAACCAAGTCCTGCCCGTCTGAAACACCATGAGGTAAACTATCTAGAGAACTGCAACCATCCGACAAGTCCCTAAGACCAAAGACCTCACCCTCTGCCACGCGCCCCCCGGCCGCTCCCGGCAGCGCTCCCGGGGGAGGGCTACAGACGGGGGTGCGCGAGGAGACAGGTGCCAGCTGACACATCAGGCTTCCCTCGCCCTGTAACCATCTCCTTGTGGCTCCAGTAGCTACCCCAACGAACACATCAATGATGGCTCCACGCACAAGGCCGGCTTATCTTCACTGGGCCACCTGCAGATCTTCGCTTGGCATCTACGATAATTCCATCTCTCCTGCCCGGGCCCTCCTCTCTTCTCTGTCCCTCCAGTCCGTTGTTTGCTCTACCATGCTGTCTCTCACCCAACTCTTCTTCCAATGAGTTCTTGATTCCCTGAATTCTTGTGGCACTTGCCTCTCTAGCACACTTAACTGACAAGGATGTACTATCTCATACCACTGTTTAATTTTCCACACACGTATTGTTGAAATGCAGCTGGCTGCCTAAAGGCCTCATTGGCTGACGTTACCTTGGAAAAACTGATCACAGTCAAAAAGCCACACTATCAGTTGTGTAGACCAAGAGCTTCAATCTTATGAAGAGGAGGTAAGACTCACATTAAGGAAACTTACAAGAGAATAAAGCAAATAAATGAACAAATAAATTAAATTTTTAAAAAAGCAGGGACGAGATGCTTGTGTCCTCAGTCAAGCACGCCCCTCTCTGCAGGGAAGCATGAGACAAGGCACCCCGTAAAACTGGCAGACCAGCATGGACTCACCGAGAAAATGGAAGCAACCAGAAGAGAACGTCCACAAGCTCGTGTGGGCAGCCACGAGCCCGGAAGCTGACCGCATACCCCCCCCCCCCCCCCCCCCCCCCCCGCCCCGTCTGCTGCCTCTGGCGGACCATCGAAGCTCCCATCTGGAAAGCCAGCTTCATCGCTTCTCGGCCTTTTGGCTAAGATCAAGTGAAAAGCCAGCTTCTCCTGCTGTGCACCTGATTCCACCCCCGTCTGCTCAAAGATTATCCCTCACTTCTACTTGCCTCTCTCCATCGGGAATTTCTTCTCTCCCGTATCATTCCCATCAGTACACAGATATGCTATCATTTATCCCATTAAAAAAAACACTTCCCTGGATTCCATCTACAACATAAATTCTTTTTACTTTGCAGCAAAGTGCCTTGGAAGAGTTATCCAGACACGCGGTCTCCAATCTCTCTCTTCCCAGTCTACCTTACACCTCATTCTTGTTATTTTTTAAGATTTTATTTTTTTCTTTTTGAAGAAGGGAGGGACAGAAGGAAGAGGGAGAGAGAGAATCTTAAGTAGGCTCCTTGCCCAGTGCGGAAACTGATGTGGGGCTCCATCCCACGACTGTGAGATCATGATCTGAGCTGAAACCAAGAGCTGGCCACGTAACTGACTGAGCCACCAGGGCACCCCCTGAGATTTTATTTTTACGTAATCTCTCCACCCAACGTGGTGCTTGAACTTACAACCCCAAGGCCAAGAGTTGCAAACTCCACAGACTGAACCAGCCAGCACCCCTTTCACACCTCATTGTAATCAAACTTGTGGTCCCACTACTCTGCTCACCAATTTTAGCCCCCTTCCTTCCTAACCAGGCAGCAGTATTTCTCATAGTTGATCACTCCCTTCTTCTTCCTTTTTTATTTTATTTTATTTTTAATGTTTTTATTTATTTTTGAGAGACAGAGACAGCGTGAGCAAGAGAGGGTCAGAGAGAAAGAAGGAGCTACAGAATCTGAAGCAGCTCCAGGCTCTGAGCTGTCAGCACAGAGCCCGATGCGGGGCTCGAACCCACAAACCGTGACATCATGAACTGAGCTGAAGCCGGGCACTTAACCGACTAAGCCAGCCAGGCGCCCCTCCCCTCTTCTTGAAGCACTTTGTTCTTTGGTTTCCGGAATGCCCTCCCACTCTCCAACCTTTCTCCTAATTTACTAGTTGGTCCTCAGACTTCCTCGTCGATTCTGCTTTTATCCCAAACATCTTAACCCTAGAGTGGCCCAGACCTGTCCTTGGTTCCCTTCTCTGTCTTCGCTCCTGGATGAGATCCTCTGGTCTTGGGTTTCCATACGACCTACCAGACTGTTTTGGACTGTAAGACGCACTTCCCTTCCCCAGGCTGTAACGCCCCTGGCATTGGGGGTTTCTTACAACCAATGGCATGTCACAGTTTGATTTGCGGAATTATTTTCTTTCTCGGGGATATGTAAACTAATGGTGCATCTTCCAAACAACAGTATTTTAGACTTGATGATAATAGATATTGAGAACGTCCAAACTGTTATCTCCAGCCCAGACCTCTCTTCTGAACTGAAGACCTGTAATCTGACAGCACCTGCAGTTTCCTCCTGGAGGTCTGACAGGCGCCTCAAACTTAACGCGCCCAGAACCAAACTACTGTCTCCTGTCCCACCTGTAGCTTCAGTTGAGGGGCAACTCCTTCCTTCCAGCTGCTTAGCCTCAAACTTAGGTCATCCTTGATGACTCCCCTCTTTCTCTCAGAGCCACGTCCAATCCATCAGAAAATCCTGTCGACTCTATCCAGAGTTTACCTAGAATCCTACCACTCAGCATCTCCATTGCTACCACATGATTCCAGCCACCATCAGGTCTTATCAGAAAGGGGGCTTCTCAAACGTTAGTGTGCATAAGCAGCACCGAGGAACCACGTTAAACTGCGGACTCGGATTCAGCAGGTCTGAAATTCTGCGTTTCTTCTCCGGATGGCCTCATGGCTTCCTCTCACCTAAGGTCCCCATCAGGGAGGGGAGGCCTTCCCGATCACTCCACGTCAAATAGCACCCTTTCCTGCCAGCCCATTGTCGATTGCCCTTAGCCTGCCTCGTACAGCTGCTTGCTTGCTTTTTCTGGAAGTTTTAAGTCATTTCTCTCACCCGAGTCACAAGCAGTGGAGCCAGGATCAGGTGCAGGCCTCTGCCATTCTCGGCGCAGTCACATTCAAAGCCCGAAGCGATTACTGAATATTTGAGAAGACTGAGCTTCTCACTTTAAACTACTTGTTCCTTTTTCCTTTCAAAATCGAGTATATTCAAAATAGCTATACTCTTCAATAAAAATTATACACCAACTTGTATATCAGGTTAAAATTCTGCATACGCTTATTTACTCACCAAGAAGACTTTAGTGTGAAGCCAATATTACTTTAGACAGGTGTTTATTCAAGTTAACAAAACCTTTTAAAATATTTTTTTATGTTTATTTATTTTTGAGAAGGAGAGAGCACAAGCAGGGAAGGGGCAGAGACAGAGAGACAGAGAATCCAAAGCAGGCTCTGTGCTGTCAGCGCAAAGCCTGACACGGGGCTTGAACCCACAAACAGTGAGATTATGACCTGAGCCAAAATCAAGAGACTCTTAACTCAGCCACCCAGGCTCCCCAAACCTTTTTAAATATCTTAAGTTAACTTAAAAATATTAAAATGTCAGAGAGAATTCCAGGTTCTCATTCAAAGTTTCTGTATGTTAGGCAAAACCCCAGTGTACAAATATAACCAATAAATACTTCAGCTACATAATTCTAAAGATCAGGTTCTCAAGAGTCTGGATGGGTCTTCTTTTCTCTCAAAGTATCACCTTAGAACCACACAGCATCTTTGCTTTTCTTGAGAAGTACCTGCTTCCTGAATCAAGAGAAGATAAGGTTTCATAACTCTATTGTTAAAAAGTATTGTCTGGGGGCGCCTGACTGGCTCAGTCAGTTAAGCGTCTGACTCTTGATCTCAGCTCAGATCATGATCTAACGGTTTGTGAGTTTGAGCCCCACATCAGACTCTGTTCTGACAGTGCAGATCCTGCTTGGGATTCTCTCTCCTCTTCTCTCTCTGCCCGTCCCCTGCTTGTGCTCACTCCCCCCTCTCTCACAAAAATAAATAACCATTAAAAAATACATATTGTCTGTTCACGTTTCCTAAAGCAAGGGAAATAAAAGCAAAAGTGAACTATTAGGACCTCATCAAGATAAAAAGCTTCTGCACAGCAAAGTAAACAATCAACAAAACTAAAAGGCAACCAATGGAATAGGAGAAGATATTTGCAAATGACGTATCAGATAAAGGGTTAGTATCCAAACTCTATAAAGAACTTACCAAACTCAACAAAAAAAACAAATAATCCAGTGAAGAAATATACAAGAGATATGATTAGACATTTTTCCAAAGAAGACATCCAGATGGCCAACAGATACATGAAAAGATGCTCAACATCACTCATCATTAGGGAAATATAAATCAAAACCACACTGAGATACCACCTCACGCCGGTCAGAGTGGCTAAAATGAACAAATCAAGAGACTACAGATGTTGGCAAGAGTGTGGAGAGACGGCCACCCTCCTACACTGTTGGTGGGAATGTAAGCTGGTGCAGCTGCTCTGGAAAACAGTGTGGAGGTTCCTCAAAAAATTAAAACCAAAACTACCTTATGACCCAGCAATTGCACTACCAAGAATTTATCCAAAGGACACAAAAATGCTGATTCGAAGGGGCACATGCACCCCAATGTTACAGTAGTGCTAGCAACAACAGCCAAGTTATGGGAAGAACCCAAATGTCCATTAACTGACGGATAGATTAAGAACATGTGGTGTATAGGTACACAAGGGAATATTACTTTGTGATGAATAAGAATGAAATCCTGCCATTTGCAGCAATGTGGATCTCACTAGAGGGTATTATGCTAAGCGAAATAAGTCAGTCAGAGAAAGACAGATACCACATGACTGCACCCATATGTGGAATTTGAGAAACTTAACGGATGATCACAGGGGAAGAGAAGGAATAATAAGATAAAAACAGAGAGGGGGGACAAACCATAAGAGATGCTTAAATACAGAAAATAAACTGAGGGTTGATGAGGTGGGGAAATGGGGGATGGGCATTAAGGAGGCACTTGCTGGGAGGAGCACTGGGTGTTATATGTAAGTGATGAATCACTGAATTCTACTCCTGAAGCCAAGACCACACTATATATTAACCCACATGAGAATAAAAAAAAAAAAATGAATTCAAAAGACGTAATGTCTGTCCCAGTACATTCAAGTTACTTCCCTTGAGTTTATTTAAATTCACTGTCTCAGACTCAAAAAGGAGGTTTCCAGGTGCTCCTGCGGGGCTCAGTCGTTTAAGCATCTGACGCTGGCTCAGGTCATGATCTCGTGGTTTGTGGGTTGAAACCCCGCGTCAGGCTCTGTCCTGGCAGCTCGGAGCCTGGAGCCGGCTTCGGATTCTGAGTCTCCCTCTTTCTGCCCCTCTCCCACTTGTGCTCTGTCTCTCTCTTTCAAAAACAAACATTAAACAATAAAATAACAATAAAATAAAAACAGAACGGATGTTCCCACACTGACTGTGTGGGTGAGCCCCCTGCACCATGGTCCCTCATGCAGCTCAGCTCCTCTAACTGGCCCGTCCTCGAGGCCCATTCCCTTCACTCAGACCAGGCTCCCTAGTCCTGGGTCCCTCAGCGCTGCAGGTAGAACCCAGGAGACCCCAACCGAACAAGAAAACCCTGAGCCAAGTGTCCAAGCTCTTAACAAGTCTGGATTAGAATCTCTTCTCGGCCTGGAGAGCAAGTACACACATCAAACATCAGAGTTAATCAGACTTGCCTTTCTCAGAAGGGGAATCCTCCCCCACCCCAAATACAATGTCCATGGCACGTTCGTAAAACAAAGTCAAACTAAAAAATATACATATAAATGTTCTGGGGGATAGGGGAGTGGGTGGTAAGACTTACTTTTCTTCACATAAAGACTGCTGAGTATAGGGGCGCCTGGATGGCTCAGTGGGTTAAGCATCCTACATCGGCTCAGGTCATGATCTCACAGTTCATGAGTTCGAGCCCCGTGTCGGGCTCTGTGCTGACAGCTGAGAACCTGAAGCCTGCTGTGGATTCTGTGTCTCCCTTTCTCTCTGCCCCTCCCCTGCTCATGCTCTGTCACTCAAAAATAAACAAACCTTAAAATAATAATAATAATAATAATAATAATAATAATAATAAAAGACTGCCAAATAGAGATAACTGAGCTGAATCTTGAAATACCAGGTTGGGTAAGTGGGTTTTCCAAGCAAAAAGAATAATTTGCCAAAAAACACATTTTAATACTACAAATAATAGAAACTGCTTAAACGTCTATGGAGAACTTAACTACAAATTTCTTTGTTTCAATGAGTCAAATAAGAAATCAAAATTAATTCCAATGTCTAAATCAGTGACCCTGTCCTTCTGGACTTTAACAGAAATCTCGTCACTGACGATCCTCTGACGAGCATCATAAATCCAGATGAGGTGAACCTGTCTCCACCTCTGCTCACTCTAGAAATGTCTTTTCACCTTGGTGGTCCAGACTTGTGACTTACCGCAGCTTTTCTCCTACTGGTGTAAACGGGGTTTTTACAATAGGCCTGCTTGCTCTTCTGCAGGTAGCGCTTCCAAAAATTATGTAGAACTTCATTCTAAGGCAGAAGGGAAGTGAGTGGGAATTCAGGTGACGACAAACAGACTGGTACATCTCCACCACTTGGACCTCCCAGACTGCCCTCCATCCAAACGTGTTCTTACCTTCCTTAACTACTCTCCCGAAAAAGAATTATCACCATAAAATCAGGTATGTGGCAAACACTGAATAAATTCTTCATAATCTCTGATTTTAGAGAAAAGAGATTGGGCCACCTGGGTGGCTCAGTCAGTTAAGCCTCCGACTTCAGCTCAGGTCATGATCTCACAGTCCATGGGTTCAAGCCCCACATCGGGCTCTGTGCTGACAGCTCGGAGCCTGGATCCTGCTTCAGATTCTGTGTCTCCCTCTCTCTCTGACCCTCCCCTGCTCACGCTGTCTCTCTCTGTCTCTCAAAAATAAGTAATTAAAAAAATTTTTTTTTTAAACAGAGAAAGAAGAGACTAATTCTGTAAAGGTCACCTAGTTGAATCCCTTCCTCTTGCAAGGTAAGTAAATTAAGAATCCGAGAAAGAAAGTGACTTCTACGTGACTACACTTCTGGTTGGGGGCAGAGAGGCTACTGGATCCAAGCAGAAATAAAATAAAACGGAACAAACAAAACAAAACGACGTCTCCATTATTCCTCAGCTACTAGGCACGAGGTATCGTCAGCTCTAACACATCACTGCAGGGCAGCCATTATCCCCACTTTACCAATACAGAGACCGAGTGACTTGGCCAAAATGACGCAGCCACTGAGTAGAAAACCAGGACTAGGATTTGGAGTCAATTTTGATTCCAGAGCCTGGGTGCTTGGAATCATGCCGTTCTTATGCCATTTAAAAGATCAGGTCTAACGGGTTATAACCCACTCATTGGCTAATTACAGACAAACTGTTTTCAGGATTAACCCTGATAAAGCGGGTAGAAAACTATAGAGGAGTAAACCCTGCTGTAGCTACATGAAACCAGAAATTATAAAGCATTTATACATAGGATGACTGGAGAGAAACCAGACCCCCACGCCCCCAGACTGCCAGCAATCTTCCCTAATGCCATGACCACCATGGATGCCATCTGGCCTCTCATGGTTTTGGATTTTTAACTCCCTAATACTTTTCAGGGTAGGCCCAGCATCCTTTTAGGCTATAAACTGACCTAGAGGGCATTCTTTTTGGCTCGTCCCAAACGCTGGTTTGAACAGCAAAGGCTCCTCTACAAATCTTTCCTGGGTGACTTCAGTCCATACTGATCTTTCTCTTCTTTTTTGCCCTTAATGTCATTTATGAGAACATCATTCTATCATCTCATTTTGTTTATAAAGTTTATTTTAATAAAGCTTATTTATTTTGAGAGAGAGAGCAAGCAGGGGAAGGGCAGAGATAGAGGCAGAGAGAGAATCCCGAGCAGGCTCAGAGCCTGATGTGGGGCTTGATCTCACAAACCAAACCGTGAGATCATGACCCAAGATGAAATCAAAAGTTGGATGCTCAATCGAGCCACCCAGGTGCCCCTCTGTCATTTTGTGTTTACTCACTCCACATAGGTGTAAAACCCTCTCTACAGCTAGGCTGGATCTCCTAGCACCTGGCTTCCAATAATGGGCACAAAGCAAGTGTATAATAACTACTTGTTGCTAAATAACTGGCTTTTTAAAGAATTCCTGAAACGGCTTCAACCAGATGAAGAAACATGAAATCCACCTAATAGCAGGGATTGCGGGACTCCAGAGGAACAGCGAAGTCCAAGTGCGGCTCCCTGGACCATCAGTGTCACCTAGGCACTTGTTAGAAATGCAAATTCTTGGGATGCCTCATGGGATTCCGTGCTTGGGATTCTCTCTCTCCCCTTTTCTCTGCCCTTCCACTGCTTGTGCACACTCGCTCGCTCGCTCTCTCTCTCTCTCAAAATAAATAAACATTAAAAAGAAGAAAAAAAGAAATGCGAATGTTAGGTCTTACCGCGGACCCACTGAATCGGAAACGCTAGCGGGAGGCTCGGCGCTGTGTGTGCTGTCAGCAGCCTCCGGGCGAGGCAGGGACATGGGTCTGAGACCCCCTGGTTGATGCCCCCACTCCCCAAAGTGCATTCTGAAACTCAAGTCCTGGGAGATGCCACGCACACACACAAACGCTCCAGGACTTTCTCCAACTGTGAAAACTGCTTACTACTTCCCCTTGGAAATTAAACAATCACGTTAACACATACAAGGCACTAAAAAGTCTGCAAAGTTATTGGTTTTACTGTATTTAACCCAATGTTTCCTAAATATTGAAACTAAATATACTTACCAATATTTTATATTTATTTTGAATCTTTTTTAAGTTGATTTATTTATTTGAGAGAGATAGAGACAGTGTGAGTGGGGGAGGGGCAGAGAGAAAGGGAGAGAGAGAATCGGCTTGAACTCCCGAAACCGCGAGATCATGCCCCGAGCTGAAACCAAGAGTCAGACACTTAACTGACTGACCCATCCACACACCCCTGAAGACTAAAACCTTTATTTTCTTTTGGATATATTATTGCTTATTTATATTCTGTAGAGCACACTTTCAAAATTATTGGTCTAACAAAAGGATTAAAAAGCAAAAACACCAGAAAAAATTATTCTTCCAGTAGCCCTAGTATCATTACTGATAACCCTACGTTTCTCCTTGGTTTCACTCCAAATCTTACTGTCATTCAAACGAAACATGAAGCTCGCCTCTAGGCGCAAACGGCCTTACCTTTAGTTCCGGGCCTACGCCCAGGGCCTTCAAGGCTTCCGCTTGTTGACAGAGGATGTGCTGAAAACCTTCACACACATACCAGTCCCAGCCCTTCTCTAAACAACAAATAACATGCTTCAGACATGTGCTTTCCTATTTACTACATGCTGCCACGTAGCCACGACCAGGTTTTATGCATTACAGCTGCAATTTTTTGTATCCCCGAGTAGGGTTTCCA
This sequence comes from Suricata suricatta, assembly GCF_006229205.1. Classification (NCBI taxonomy): domain Eukaryota; kingdom Metazoa; phylum Chordata; class Mammalia; order Carnivora; family Herpestidae; genus Suricata; species Suricata suricatta. The sequence continues at coordinate 158,517,418 of NC_043703.1, forward strand.
TTCTTACACTCTCTTGTTTCCAATCTGGCAAATGTACTAAATACTTAAGCTAAACCCACTTTTACAATTCGTCAGGTTTTAAACATGTTAAATTATCTACAATTTTTCTGAAATACTAATGGAAAAGTCATAAAAATGGAGAGCCGCAATGTTAAAAAACGAAATGACCTTTAAAATATATACTGGACTCAGGAATGTACTGGACTGGACAACGCCCAGCAGAATTCGGAAGGAAAGAATGTTCCACGCTCACCGTCGGCTTCTCCGCCCTCTGTTCCAGTCACAGAGGAAGGGGATGACGATAATGAACAAAAGCCAAGACGCAAAGGTCCCGGAGGGCAGGACAGGGCACTAAGACTGTTCAGAGAAAGTAAGTGCCCGATGGCGTCTGCTCCTCTGGGGACGGTCTACAGGGAGAAACCGGAGGCAAGGAAACAGACCCTTCCTGAGCCCTGCCTCGGCAGCAGGTGTGTGCTGAGTGTTTTAAATACATTATTTTCTTTAATCCTCAAAATAAACCCAAGAGATTGTGAAGAAATCTGCCTCCACAGCAGACAGAGCAACATGTTTAAATAAAACTACCGGTTAAAGAAAGTTTTAAAGTCTGTTAAAACCCTAACGTTTTGCTCCTCCCTGCTGGACAAATTTCACGACTCTGGAAAACACGGCATTGGCACCTTGTACACACAGCTTCTGAAGTGTGCTGCCAGGACTGCAAGCTCCCCTCCCCCTGCAGAATGTCACAGGACTCCTGCTCCCCCCCCCCGCCCCCCGCTGACTATCCCGATTTCTGGAAAGGGTCCTGGGTTGCATATGAGGAAGAGAGAAGCCTCCGGTTTGATGCGTCCTGAAGCTGAGGGGGTTTAAGCTCCTCAAGCTGAACATGTGCGCACTCTCCCTGCGGAACACCATTCTGACAAAATGGTAGTCGTATTTAAATTCTTTCTGCATTCCTGTTTTATGTAAGAAATGGTATCACCATTCTCATTTCACAGACGAAGAAACCACGTAGGGTCAAAAAAGCTGAATATAAGACACCTGACATCTAAGAGGAAGCATCTAAATCTCCTTCAGCAACTTGAGTTTAAACTATATGTGCTTTTTTAAAGTAGGTTTCATGCCCAGTGTAGAGCTCAGTGTGGGGCTTGACCTCACGACCCTGAGAGCAAGCCCTGAGCTGAGACCCAGAGTCAGACGCTTAACCCACTGAGACACCCAGACACCCTTAAACTATACATTTTATTTACTTAAGTAAAATCCAAATCAATCAAGTTTTACTCTAATAAAACTTAATTAAAATTTACCAGCTTTTAGCCTAATAAAAATAGTCACTACTAAAGGCAAAACAGAAAGACGAGTTGGCACTTAGGCATTCTCTGTTATGCATCTAAGAACATAGATGTATTTCCTATAGATATTTCACTACATCTATGTATCTATATTTCATGCGTCTGTTTCCTTAAAGGTACCTCCGGTACAAGAATCCAGTTATCACTAGCCTGGTATCAAACTGGAGAACCTGGCCCTGGGTAGTCACAGAGATAAAAAGCATCAGACTTGGGGCACCCGGGTGACTCAGTCGGTCAAGTGTCTGACTGTTGACTTCAGCTCAGGCCATGATCTCACAGTTCGTAGGATTCAGTCGCTTGTCAGGCTCTGTGCTGACAGTACGGAGCCTGCTTGGGATTCTCTCTGGGCCCCTCTCCGGCTCGCAAGGGCACACACTCACACTCTCTCCCTCTCTGTCTCAAATTAAATTTTAAAAAATGAAAGCATCAGATTTTACCTTAGATTCTTCTCAATAATGGTTAACTATATATACTCATTAGATTAATGAAATAGCTTACCTTTCAAAGCACGCCCATGCTGAGATTATTTTAAGGAAAATAATTTTCCTATTTTAAAAGGGTGTGTTCAAAATTCAGTGTGAGAAGTAGATTTCCAAACGATGAACATCATGTTTAATTCACCTATCCTGACAATTTCCTAGTTGAGTCATTTCAGAAAATAAGCATTTTTCTTTAAAAGCACAGGGAATCATATTCATAATAGATGACACAGAACAGCGAAACATATGCCAACAGATAAGAAGAAATATACTCCATTATTATTTTTTGCATAATAGTTGCTCCACTGGAAAAACAACTCATGACAATAAGCTGGATAAAAACAGGATATGCTTTAAGACATTTACTTCCAATTTTCCCATCAACAATTATCCACCTTCATTCGACGTTGGAAGACCTGCTTACAACTCTGGCAACTTGTCTGGAATCCATTTAAAATCCCATCCCCCATCCCTAAGCACACATGAAGAAAAGGCTTACCAAGTTTTTTTTTTCTTTTAAGTCCCCGGTTGATGGTCTTTATTTTAGTATTAGGAATAGCCCCAGTGTTGATGACTTCCTTTGATCTCTGCAGGAAACAGACAGACCATGAAAAAGGTGGTTTTACATCTGCCTACACATATTTCCAAGCATCCCTGGGAAGCATAATGACTCCAACTGTGAGTGCCCGGACCAGGACTACCATTTCGGGGAAATTACATCAGCTGTAACACTCCGGTTAACCTTTATGTTGGTTTTTCATTCAAGATTTTTCACTACTTAAAACAGTACCTGGGACACAATAAACACTGTGTTTGAAAGTCTGTCAAATTAATACACTTTTATTTTAAATCACTTTCTAATTTTTTCAAACGAAACCTGAAGGTAAAGTCAATCCTGCTCCCTTTCTCCTCCATGCACACACGCTCTGGAATTGAGAGGCCTGTACTTACTGTGACCTGGAAAGCCCACACTACACATGGATTCGTTTATTCCCGCTTTCCTATGTGTTTGAATAACACAGCTTTCATTTCTGAACTTACAAAAGCACTACTTTCTATTTTTCATCAAACACACAGAATTTTAGAAGGACTAAATGGTGAGTATAACTCCAAGTATAAATGGTGAGTCTTCAACTCCAAGTGCTCTCAAGGGCCGGGTCCTATGACTCTGCCTTTCTCACAACCGAAATATAAAAGAATTAAAGTCTTAGCGATGGAAGAAAGGTGAAGATTTTTAACCAACAGGCAACATTTATATGTTTCTCTAAACTTAGAGACTGGGATGAAATTTATCAGCAGCCATCACTAAGAGTAAAACAAACACCTTTAACAATAGGATTTGGGGAAGCCGTTCCCTATAGTCAGAGAAACCATATTCGGAGCAATTTTAGTGGGATAGGGTTGGCCACACTGAAAACAAAGACCCACCAGAATACATGCCAAAGAGTCACCCTACAAAGACAGGTATGACTTGTAAGGGGCAGGAGGGAGGGGTGTCCGGTTAAGGGTAAGCATCTGACTTCAGCTCAGATCATGGTCTCACGGGTTCGTGTGTTTGAGCTGAGCCCCACGTCGGGCTCTGTGCTGACAGCTCGGAACCTGGAGCTTGCTTCGAATTTTGTGTCTCCTTCTCTCTCTGCTCTTCCCCACTCACACTCTGTCTCTCTCTCAGAAATAAACATTAAAAAATTAAAAAAAAAAGAACGCTACATTCTTGATGAGTTACTCTAACAGGCTGCCTTTCAAATGTGGAACTAGGAGGTGTGGTGGTATGAGGCTCTTTCAAGTTAAAGTGATTACAGTAGGTCTTATCAGACAGAATCAAATAGGAACATTATTAAAGGCAGAAATAAAAGAGGCAATTAGTTAACGTAGTTTAATTTCTACAAAAATAGCATGCTGACTTCATCTGCTAATGACGAACTGTCCAATTAGACGCCATCTTACTTCGCTGTGTTGGCATTTGCACGGCCCCTGCAAAAACAACGGTGAGTAAAACCGCAGCGCCTTACACGCACCCAAGCGGAGTATCGCACTGCATCTAAGTGAATGAGCCGACGCGTGTACGTGTGTGCACGCACATACGCGGAACTACAGGTAGAGACACATATACGAACATCGTCGTGAGACATCACAACAGCCAAGATAACAACACACTTTCACCCCACCCAAGTTTCACTGAACTAGCATTTTCTTTAATATTCTGTGTGACTTACCTGGGAAGCAGGCATAAGAACTTCAGCTGCACACAAAAACGAGGATTGCTTCCAGAAAAGCTCTCGCGTGAGCTACAAGGTAAATTAGCCACTTTCCTCAAGAGAAAAAAAAATTTCTCTTTGTTTTACATATTTTGCCCAAGTTTTTAGTTGTTTAAGGTAGGAAGATAAACCGGGTTCCTGTTACTCCATCTTGGCCAAAAGCAGAAGTAACTGTGTAGACAGTTACTTTTACCTGTCTCAAATTCACCATTCTTAAGTGTCTGTGGTGAAGGTAATACTTGTGCTTCCTGGCTCTGTGCACTTGGAGCAAATCCTTGTCCAGAGAGGGTCCTGGCGTGTTTAGGCTGTCCGGCGGCAGGCTGCCACACCTTCGATTCCTTTAGTCACAACGCCCCGAGTGCGCAGTAACTAGAACAGGACGCAGCCCTCCGTGTGAAGAGACCTCACCGGCCAACGTGACACAGGACAGAACGACAATCTCTAGCTTAAGAGGCGGGTGCGAGGGGGTGAAAGGAACACGGGAGTCAGAACACTCCGGGTCGCGGCCCGGCTCGGCACTTCGGCACACTCACTCCACGCCTCGTGAGCCCTACTCGCCCCAGCAGTGGCCGCGCACCACCGTGCATCTCACAGGGGGGCATTCGGAGAAAATGAAATAATGGATAAGAAAGCACTTTGCAAATCTGGAAGGTACTGTACAAAGATGGTAATGAGGCATATTTATTTTCAATATTCCCAGTATTCTCACTCTGACATTCCATCTTCCGAATCTCTAAGCTACAACACATTAAAAACTCCTACAGACATATTAACTGATAAGAAGAAATGCATCACCTTCTAAGTACAACTTTAATGCCCTTACACGACAGTTTAAATCATGACATCATTGGTAAGTGCAGCCCACTTGACATCGTTTCAAAATCCCATCCTAAATCTGATCTGCGCGTTCCTTAACTCATGCAGAAGCAAATGACGTCTACTTATGGTCTTGGAATCTGCACACCGCAGGAGGGGCAAAAACAGCTCAATCACTTGGGAACTATGTCACATAACAGGCTATAGCTGCATTTTTCAAAACACTGGCAAATGCATAAAAGATACGTGTTACTTACTTCTGTAACGTTGTGGCAAGAAGTGCAGTAATATTTGCCTTCATCAGTAAGACCCCAAGAGACAGCGGCACACTGAGTGCATCTTTCTTTGAACTCTTTCTATAGGTGCAGATAGAAAAGAGGTTACTATCAAATCATGTTCTCCACATTGCATTTCTAGAAGAAGGTTCCCCAGGACACCTGGGTGGCTCAGTCGGTTAAACATCCGACTTCAGCTTGGGTCATGATCTCAGAGTTTGTGGGTTTGAGCCCTGGATCAGGCTCTGTGCTGACAGCTCGGAGCCTGCTTTGGATTCTGTGTCTCCCTCTGCCTCTCCCCTGATCATGTTCTGTCTCTCACTCAAAAATAAAATAAACATTAAAAAAAGAAAAAAAAGAAGATTCAGTGGTGAGCAACACAGGATCCCTACTCACAGCAAATACAGGTTAATGATGAGTTAATTTTACCCTATAGATTTTTAAAAATCATAGGTGCCTGGGTGGCTCGGTTGAGTGTCCGACTTCGGCTCAGGTCATGATCTCACGGTTTGTGGGTTCGAGCGCCCCATCGGGCTCTGTGTTGACCGCTAGCTCAGAGCCCGGAGCCTGCTTCAGATTCTGTGTCTCTTTCTCTCTCTCTGCCCCTCTCCTGTTCACATTCTGTCTCTCAAAAGCAGATAAATGTAAAAAAAAAAAATTGTTTTTTAAATCATAGATAATCATAGATAATCAGAGAGATTATCTATAAGGAGCAGAGCAGTTCAGTCTTTTGAATAGTTTGAAAATTACTAGAATTAAATTATTTGTAAAAGTTTTTAAAGTATGCAGTGGATGAGGAGGAAAAAAAAGAAAAGGTGATGGGGTAAAACGGGAAAAAAAGATGAGCAAATAAAACTCCTTGAAAGTGCTATAAGGAAAAAAGATGACAAGATTTTAAAAAAGACTTTAAAAACAGAAATAGCAGACGATTTGCAATGTCCTTCGTGATACTGAAAACAGACAAAAGAACCAGAGTTTTACTGGGGTCGTTTCGCGCTTCCACTTATTCATTCAGCAATGTAAGGAGTATCGCCCGTGCACGTCCTAGGCATTTAACTAGGCGCTGGGGACTCAGAGGTGAGCAACACAGGATCCCTACTCAGGGCAAATACAGGTTAATGGTGAGTTATAAATATTAATTCCATTAACCTGGCATTTACAGACGTTAGCCATGCATCATCCCATAGCCATTTATTGAGCATCTATAACGACGAAGCCCATCACCATGGTGCTTCCGTCTTTGCGTTCACTGGCACTAAATTATTCATCCGCAACGATCTGCTCTTTGACTTGTCGTTGATGTAGTTACCAAATACTCCTTCAATAGGGTCAAAGAGTGCAGCATTGTATGTAGTGTGTTAATGAACGCCGAGTTTATTTCCACCAGTAGGTAAAGTGTGCAATGACCCCGTACTGAGAAGCAGTGTTACCTTGGGCGGCCCAAACCCGAATTTGGAATCCCCCACCCAGACGGCGGCCAGGATTCTGAGAGAGGCGGGGGCTACAAAGAGCCAGTGGGTTCCAACCCCGACCTCCCACGCCCACCCCCACCCCGCCTCCAAAGCGAACCCACGGGTGACCCCGCAGACTGGGGACGCGCCACGTGGGTGGCCACCCGCCTAAGCCCCCCAAGTTCGGCCTCCTCCAGAAACACACCCCTGCGGATTGACGCCCCGCCCTCCCTTCGCGCGCAACCTCGCGGGGCCACACACGCCAGCCGCACCCCCCGCCCGGCGGCCGCATCCCTTTCCCCGCCCCGCAGCCTTCCGCCCGCCCTCCTCCGGCCGGTGGCCGCCCCTACAGCCGGTCGGCGTCAGCCGGCCACTTCCCTCGGCCTCACTCCCCTCCTGCCCCGTCGTCGCGCCCCCAGGGCGCCCTGCTTCCTCACCGCCTCCTCCAGGTCCATCACTGCGCCGCCGCCGCCGCCGGGCCCGTTACCCGGGCAGCGAGCGCAGCTTCCGGGAGCGCCGGGGAGAGTCCGCCGGGCGGAAACCGAGACCGCGGCTTTGGGTTCCGGGCGCCTGGGACTGCGGAGACGTTCTGCCGGCTTCCGGAGGGAAGCCCTGCAAGCCCCGCAGCCCCCTCCCAGGCTGCAGTCCTTTCCTAATCGACGGAACCGGAGCCGGACCGGCAAGAAATTGGGCCGATGGAGTCCCGCTCCTTTCGTTGCAGAGCCGTCTTTCTGCTGCGCGCTGCGAGGGAGGCGGTGGGTGGCGGGCCACCGTCCCCAGCGTGGAGTGCGAGTTCTCCACTCCGCCCTGGCTTTTTACAGGCGCTGGAGAGGCCTGGGATTCTGGAGGGAAGAACACGGTTGTCGTGGTAGACCTGGGTTTAATCACCGTTTTCTGTACCCTGTGCCTCAGTTTCCTCCACTGTAAGGGGTCCATTCTAAGCATTATTATTTTTTTAAATGTTTATTTATTTTTGAGACAAAGAGCACAAGCAGGGGAGGGGCAGAGAGAGAGGGAGACACATAATCTGAAGCAGAGTCCAGGCTCTGAGCTGTCAGCACAGAGTCCCACGCGGATCTCGAACTCACAAACCATGAGATCGTGACCTGACCTGAAGTCGGTTGCTTAACCAATGGAGCCACCTAAGCACACCTACTAAGTATTAGTAGTAAGCAAGGATTTTATTTGAAAGCTGTTGGAGGAAGGATCTGACTTACGTTTGACAGATCAGTCTGACTCTTGTGGGGAGAAGACACTGATGGGGCAAAAGTCGAAATTGAGAGGCAAGTCAGGAGAGTCGTAAAATAATCCAGACAAGATACAATGGTTGCTTGAACCACGTAAAAGCAGTGGAGATGGTGAGAAGTATAAAAATCCTGGAAATACAGATTTTGAAGGTAGAACCATAAGGATAGCTTGACGGTCAGGAAGTGGGCGGGAAGAGGAAGAAAAGAGTCATGGGTAACCGCAAGACTTCTGACGGGCACCGAAAGGATGAAGTTATCATTGACTGAGTAGGGGCAGACTGTGGGTGGAACAGTTTGCGAGTCCGGTAGAAGAGTAACCTGGAGTTTGATTCTAGACCTATCTAGTTAGAGATGCTGGTAAGACATCCAGGTGGGATGCACTAGCACTAGCATTCACGGGCTAGTCCTGGACTGGAGATACACACTTGGCACTTCTCTCTGTCTAGATGGTCCTTAAAGTCCTGAGATCAGATGAGATCACCAAGCGAGTGACTCTTTATTCACTCACTCCTTACGCCCTTGTCAGTTCACTTATTTCACAAGGTTATTAAACACCCACTTGCTGCCAGGCACTGTGCCCAGCCATTGGGAAATGAGAGATAAACAAGACAGACTCCCTGCCTTCAGGAGACGCCCAGTCCAGCAGACCAGCCAGTCTTGTTATTTCCTCATGGCCCTACCCAAATGTTCTGTCCTGTTGTGTCACCCAGGTCATTTGCCAGTCCTGGCTCTGCACGACTTCAAACACTTTCTGAAAAATCTTACCTGTCATTACAGCATTAAGGGTTGTCGCAGGGATGCCTGGGTGGCTCAGTCGGTTGAGTGTCCAACTTCAGCTCAGGTCATGATCTTGCGGTTCATGGGTTTGAGCCCTTCATCGGGCTCTGTGCTGACAGCTCAGAGCCTGGAGCCTGCTTCGGATTCTGTGTCTCCCTCTCTCTGACCCTCCCCTGCTCACACTGTCTCTCTCTCAAAAAAAGAAATTAAAATTAAACATTTTAAAAAAAGGGTTGCCGTATGAACAGCTAGATCATAAGCCTTTTATTTTCTAGATCAGCCCTGATTTCAAATGTTGAACAATTAGAACAGGAGTAACATTACTGAATGCTCAACTAAGTAGTTAATGTATTGAACTAAAATAGGAGATCCGGAATCTTTGTCTTTTTGTTTATTGCCATATATCCAAAGCCTAAGACAGTACTCAACTCATAGGAGGTGATCAATAAATATTTATTGCGTGGATGAATGACTTTGTAAGATTTTCATGTATATGTAAAATAGTTTAAACAGATGACCTATCTTAATTTGAGACTTTGGGCCTGTGGTTGCACAGAAATGAGTTACAGATTTTTTTTCCAGCAATTCCTTAACAGAAAATTGAGTGTTTTGAGCAAAGTCAGCTCTTTGGAAGATGTTTTCTTAGACTGTAAGAGTTAAAGGAGTGTTTGAAGAGAGAAGCTTTAGTATGCGGTTCTTAAAACTCTAGCTCAAGTGCCCTTTTTTGCCTATTGGATTGGCACAGCTAATTTTTGTCTAATGGAAATGATCAGTGGCCAGTGGCCGAAGTGCTCAGTGAGACGGACATAATGTTGTGGAGCAACACTGAGGTAACCCCAAGAAGAGGAAACAGGGAAATGAGAGTAGAGATAATAAACCTTTAAAGCGACTGAGGAGGAGTGCCTGGGTGGCTCAGTCGGTTAAGCCTCTGACTTCTGCTCAGGTCAGATCTCACGTTTGTGGGTTCAAGCCCCGCGTCAGGCTCTGTGCGGACAGCTAGCTCAGAGCCTGGAGCCTGCTTCCGGTTCTGTGTCTTCTTCTCTCTCTGCCCCTTCCCCTCTCATGCTCTGTCTCTCTCTGTATCAAAAACAAACAAACAATAAGTAAAACATTTTTTAAAAGTTAAAAAAAAATAAATAAAGCGACCAAGGAGTCTCTGGGCTAAGACTTGATTGAACACCTTGATGGAAGGTATGACATATCTAAAGAAAGAATGTGTACATCAGAAAGAGATACATTTAACCCTTCAAGCCTGATAAAGGTGGACCTAAATCTTCACCAGGTCTTCAGCTCTGCTATTATGCATTTGCAGCGACTGTACCCCAGATTCCGCATAAGTGAACCCAACACTAACCACTACTCAATTCTGCCAATACCTCTAAGCCAATAAATTTCAAATTTTGATGAGACGGACAAATTCCTAGGAAAAGACAAGTTAACAAAGTGTATGTAGAAGAAATAGAAAATGTAAACAATTCTATATTTATTCAGGAAATAGATACACTGTATAAAGTCCTCACAAAGAAAACCCCAGTCTCAAATGAGCTAAAGGTGGTAAATTCTACCAAATGTTGAAGAAAGAAATAGTAGGGACGCCTGGGAGGCACAGGCAGTTAAGTGTCTGTCTCTTGATTTCAGCTCAGGTCATGATCATGGGTTTGAGTCCCACGTGAGGCTTCTCACTGATGCTGCAGAGCATTCTTGGGATTCTCTCTGTCTCTCCCCCTCTCTCCTCTGCATGCACTCTTTCTCTCTCTCAAAATAGATAAAATAAAAAAATTAAAAAAAAGAAATAGTACCCATCTTGGGCAGATTCTTCCAAATAATGGGAAAAGCATCTTATGAGGCTAGCATAATTTGACAGCAAAACATGCCAAGAATAGTTGAAGAAAAGTAAAAATTAAACTCAATTATCTCTCAGAAACATAGATGTAAAAATTCCACACAAAATACCAGCAAACTGAATGCAAGTCCTTTGTTATTTTGAGCAATATACGTTAATAAATATAAACCAAGTGGAGTTTTTCCTAGGAATGTAAAGATTTAAGTTAGAAAATACATAAGTCAAACAGTAGCGCATGAATAGACCAAAAGAGCATTGGAACAGAACAGGAAGTCCAGAAACTGACCAAAAAAAGAACATGTAAGATAACCTGATTTACAACAAAGGTGCTACTGAAATTCAGTGTGGAAAGCATAGTTTTTCAGTAAAAATTATGATCAGTTGGACATTCTAAAGAAAAAAATACTGACCCCCTATGTCACACCATATACAAAAATTAATCTGAAGTGGATCATAGCCCCACGTGTAATGATTAAACCCATAGAGCTTCTCAGAAAAATCTGGAAAACATCTTTCTGACTTGAGATAGATTTCCTAAAGAGCATGATCTTAAAGGCACTATCCAGTAAACAAAAGATTGTCAGGTTGGACTTCATTAAAATTAAAATTCAGTTCATCAAAAGACATTGTTAAGGTCAACCTAAGAGTGAAAAAAGGTGTTCTCAATGAATGAATTCAACAACGGATTTATATCTACAACTATTATAAATTATAAATCAGTAAAAAAACAATTAAAAAATAGGTAAAACACTTTCACAACAATTTTACAATAGTTAAAAGATCCATAAATATATGAAAAGGTGCTTAACATCTTGACTCCTTAGAAAAATGCAGATTAGAACCACAGTGACCTATTAAAACACATCCACTGGGATGGCTAAAGGTAGAAAGACATACCAAGGTTTCACAAAAACCTGGATAAACTGGCCTCTTCTCCATTGCTGATGGGAGTATGAATTGGCAGCAATATTTTGGAAAATTGGTTGGAAGTAATGCTAAATATATGCTAATTGCTGAACAATTAGCAATTCCACCAAGCCTGGGTGGCTTGGTCTTTAAGTGTCCAACTTGATCTCAGGTCATGATCTCTTGGGTTCATGAGTTGGAGCCCCACAGTCCAGCACTGTGCTGACAGCTCAGAGCCTGGAGCCTGCTTCAGATTCTGTGTCTCCCTCTCTCTCTGCCCCTCCCCTGCTTTCACTCTGTCTCTCTCTCAAAAATAAACATTAAGAAAAACTAAAAAGACTCAGCAATTCCACTCTTAGATATATACCAAGAGAAATTCATGCATATATTCACCAAAAGATATATACAAGTATTTTCATTAAGCATTCTTCATAATAGCCCCAAATCACAAGGAACTAAATGTCCACCAAGAGGAGAATCGATAGCAAACTGCGATGGCGTCAGACCGTGGGATCCTACGCAGCAGTAAGAAGGAATACCTGCCGCCACAGCAGCGTGGACGAATCTCACAAAATAATGATGCGCAGAAGACTGCGGTGGATTTCAGATGGACTTTCGTTCCTCGCCACTCTCCCCATTGAAAGACCAGGTCTATCTCCCCGCTCCTGGAATGGGCAGTGGTCTCGTGGCCAGCCTTGAGCAATCGAGTACTGAGTCAGTGACGTTGCATGCATTCCACGCAATGTCTGCGCGGCTTTTGCCTTTCCTCAAACGCGCTTTCCTGAAAGCCAGCGGCTGTGGCAAAAACTCCATCACTTGCGACCACCATGCTTTGAGGAAGCCCAAGCAAGCCATGTGTCCTGGAGAATCCGCACAGAGGACTGAGGTGTCAGACACGTGAGAGAAGCCTTCTTGGATGCCCTGGGCTAGCCAGGGTCACCACCCATACGCAGCTCCGCCCCCCCCCCCCCCCCCCCCCCCCCCCCCCCCCCCCCCCCCCCCCCCCCCCCCCCCCCCCCTCCCCCACCCCCTCCCCCATGCCAGGTGGAGCAGAAACCCACCCAGCCAAGTCCTGCCCAAATTCCTGACTGACAGAGCTCAGAGTCAACAAAAATGGTTAATTGTTTTTTAAGCCAGTAAATTCTAAGGTACTTTGTTACACAGTGATAGATAAGCTACAGTAATTAGCACTCGAAGTAGAATGTTAAGTAACACAACCCTAAAACACATGTCCAAATCTAGTCCTACCCAATCACCTTGTCCTCAAGACAGCAACCTATCAGAAGACAACTTTGAGGGGCACCTGGGTGGCTCAGTCAGTTAAACATCTGACTTGATTTTGGCTCAGGCCACGATCTCAAGTTTCATGGGATTGAGCCCCATATTGCGCTCTGTGCTGACAGCATGGAGCCTGCTTGGGATTCTCTCTCTCTCCCTTCCTCTCCCTCTGCCCCTCCTCCCTGCTTGACCGTTTTCTCTTTCAAAATAAACATTAAAAAAAAAAGAATTTTGAGCATTCAACCCCATTGCACAGATACATATTTTTGTATAAATTATACTATGCAAGACTTTTTTAGTGATGTACATTATAGGACACTTATAAATATAAAACTTAACTAAAATATAAATTACTTATTAATGTAAATAACTTCTCTTTCTATGAAAATATTAGTAATATTGTAATTAATCTTGGCTTAGCACTATATGATACAGAGACTTGTAGTTTTTGTCCTAAATTCATTTTATTTTAATACTTCCTCTTAATGGTGATCATAACAGAAAAAAAATACCTCATAAAGATACAGAAACCAAGTACTTTTAAACCAATGGAAAAATTTGCAAACATTTATTCTCAAAATGCAATTTCCATAGCACATATGTCTTCAAAAGAATGGTTACTTTTTCATGCCTTAAACAAAGGAGTGCCTAGTGCGTGCCAAACACTGTTTTAGGCACAGAGACTAAAGAATCTCTACCTCGTGAACCTTAGCTTCTAGGTGGCAGAGTCGCATCATAAATACATAAGTAAAATCATTATGTAAACATAAGTAAGTAAGTAAATATGTCAGGTGGCAAAAATCTTCCATGAGGAAAAAAAAGCAGAATATGAAAATAGAGTAGACAGGCGGAAAGGTTGGAGGTCCGAGTTGGTATTTTAGACAATGGTAGGGAAGGCTTCTCAAACAAAGGTAACATTAGAGAGAAGATTTAAAAGTGGGGGAGGTCGGGGGGGAATGCCTGGGTGGCTCAGTCGGTTAAGCATCCAACTCTTGGTTTCTGCTCAGGTCATGATCTCATGGTTCATGAGTTCAAGCCCCATATTACCTGTCAGTGTGGAACCTGCTTGGGATTCTCTGTCCCCAGCTCGCTCTCTCTGTCTTTCTCAAAATAAATAAACTTTTTAAAAAGTTTAAAGGAAGTGGGGACACTGAGCCATGCAGATATGTGGAAGATCAGCATTTCAGGCGAAAAGACCTTGAGACAGTGAGGCGGCCTTGAGTAAGCAAGGAGGTGTGTGGCAGAGGCCACGAGGTCGGAGAGATGGCCAGGACAGATGGTGGGTGAGATCTTGCGGATTAGAGGAAGGGCTTCAGATTTTATTCTCAGTGAAACGCAAAGCAGAAGAGTGACAGCAGCTGATTCATAGTTTAGAAGGGTCCCTCTGGGGGTATGGACAATAAATTGTAAGGGAAGGGGGCAGGGAGATCACTTAGGAGCCACTGAAATAAATAGCCCACACGTGGGCTAAGGGCATGGCAAGGATGTAGACACTGAGGAGAAACAGTCAAATTCTGAACAGATTTCAAGGGCACAGTCTTCCTGATGGATTGGATGTGGGGAGTAAGAGAGAGAAAAGAGTGACTGTGAAGTTCTTATCTGAACCCACAAAAGAATGCAGTTGCCATTTTGGAGACCTAGGAGACACCTGTGGGCTTCTAGAGTGTAGAGGAAAGAACCAGGAGTTTGCCGGGACGTGTAAGTTAGTGCTGCCTACTCAGCGTTCAGGGGGTGCTGACTATGCTGTGGAATAGGGGAGTTTGATGTTTGAAGAAAACTAATAACTAGAAGTGGGAATCCCGGAGTCAGAAGCCTGGATAAAGTCATCAAGGGTCTGTAGATGGAAAAGTCCAAGGACGGAGACCCAACCACTCCAACGTACTGAACTGAGGAGCAAGAAGGAAGATCCAGGAAAGGAAACTGAGGGGCGCCTGGGTGGTTCAGTCCGTGAAGCGTCTGACTTCGGCTCAGGTCATGATCTCATGGTTTGTGAGTTCGAGCCCCACATCAGGCTTTGTGCTGACAGCTCGGAGCCTGGACTCTGCTTCAGATTCTGTGTCTCCCTCTCTCTCTGCCTCTCACCTGCTCAGCTCTGTCTGTCTCTCTCAAAAATAAATAAATGTTAAAAAAAATTTTTAAAAGACTGTGTCAGAAAAAGAAGCTGAGAATTAATGCCCTCAAAGTAGAAGAAAGTCAGGAGCATGTGGTGTTCCAGAAGGCAAGTGAAGAAAGTATGTCCAAAAGGTGGGAGCCCCAGCAAGACAAAGACGCGGATTGGAGCATCGGATTTAGACATGGAGTCCTCAGTGCCCTTGACAAGAGTGGTTTCAGTGTTGGGGCTGAAACCGGACAGGTTCAGGAAGAATGGTGGAAGAGTGTAGACCACCCTCGTGAGGGACTCTGGGGTAGACAGACGATGACGCGCCGTCGCTGGTAGGCAGTGTCAAGTCAGGGCAGATTTTGTTGGTCTGGTTTTGTTCTTTGCCTGCTCATTTGAGATGTTGTCAGAGAGGGGATGATTTGGGGGGCTCTCACTGAGCTGGGGGGCGGAGATGGATTCATAGCACAGACAGAGGGGATTGGCCTTAGCATAAATGGTTTGTTCCTCTGTGACTGGACCAGAAAGGAAAAGTCCTTGGCAGGCACTGGTGGGGACGTGGGGGAAAGACTCTTCTGACTGTCTCTGGTGAAATGGAAAGGAGGTCATGCGCTGAGCCTGACAGTCGGGGGGGGGGGGGGGGGGGGGGGGGGGGGGGGGGGGGGGGGGGGGGGGGGGGGGGGGGGGGGGGGGGGGGGGGGGGGGGGGGGGGGGGGGTCGCTGGAGGTCCAAGGAGAGGTCAGAGGTGTAATACCTCTGGGGGATGGGAGCGCTAAATCAGGAATCTAGTCAACCATCAGGCACCTCTCGGGGCCCCGTGGACGGCTGAGATTAAAATATGAAGATAAGACCAGTCCAAACACCATTCAACTGCTCACTTTGTGGAGACGTCCCCTTTACCTGGAGGGACAAATTAACTGTATTCACAATTCAAAAACCAGCTGCCAGGCAGTATACTCCTGACAGCCACAAGTCATTGCAGGAATATTCGCCTTTTTGTTTAACAGAGAAAAGATAACTCATCTGTAAATCTGGCTGGTATTTTAAGTATTTTGCCACAAGATATACAACAGCCTTCCATGTGGAACAAAGCCCTCACATGGATATCCGGCTCCTTACAGGCATGACATCTGCGAGGTCCCACGTCTATAGAATCATCTACCCCCATGGCCGCCCACAGCAAGCTCACCCGTCTGCTGAAGAGGAGGCAGGCAGATCCCCTTCGGCCCTGGCTGTGGCCTCACCCCAGAGTTCTTCTTGTCATTGTGGTCAATGCAGTTGCTCCTTCAGGAGCTCCATGGACACCGTTGTATGGCCAAGTAGGTCTTGAAGAAAAGACATGCTTTGCGGAGAACATCCGTTCTCTGATGCATCTCTTCATGGATGGTCCCTCAGAGCGGTCCTTTCCACGTCCCATGACCAAAGTGGAATCCAGGGACTGTGTGAGCAAGGACTCATTAGAAATATCTAGATTTTAGAAGCCTGGGTGGCCTAGTTGGTTGAGCATCCAACTTCGGCTCACGTCATGATGTCGCAGTTCGTGAGTTCGAGCTCTGCATTGGGTTCACTGCGTCATCGTTTCAGGGCACAGCTTGCTTCAGATCCTTTGGTCTCGCTCTCTCTACCCCAACCCCACTTGCGTGCATGCACTCTCTCTCTCTCAAAAAAAAACAAAACCTAATAAAACCTAAATAAAACATTAAAAAACAATAATGAAAAAAGAAATATCTATATTTTATCCACCTGCATAGCCAACCTTCAAATCGTAACCCTGTGTCATTCTAATTCTTGTTTAAGTTTTCAGCCGTTTCTATGTCTTGCAACATTTGTCATCTGCCATTTCACGGCCCAATGATAGAAAACAGAGAAACACAAAATATAACTTTAGGGAGTGATACGTGGTTTAAAGCCACGTAAGTAAATAGTGTGACCAGGGTGGTGAAGTGAACAGAAGTTTTATAGGGTCATTGGGAAGGGGCCAAGATGGGAATGCAGAGACAGCTACGCAGGAATGTGGGGAAATAACATCCCAGGGAGAGTGAAAAGGCCCTGAGGCTGGTCTAAGCTCCGTGTGTTGGAGAAACAAAGGGAAGCCAGTGTGGCCAGGATAATGGGTGAGAGGTCGAGCTGTGAGCCTCCAGGGAAGAGCGCTGGGCAGGGCCCCCGACTGCCCACAGGTCTCCTGGACACACAGGCTGGTGTGAGCCGGTACATCCGCGGTCGGCTGATACATTGTATCAGATTTCTCCGGTAAGTCCCGCCTTCTGGCTATCGCCATTGGCTCCCACCAGGGAAGGGGGAAGGGCGAAGGAATACCTTCCGGATCAACGTGGGGCGGGGGCAGGCAGTAGGCTGTGGCTGCATTGTTCTTCCCTCTTCACCCAGGCCTACCTGTAGGGATGATGGCCTTCGTGGAATTTTTGCTCAGAGAGATCTGGGGATGGCCCAGCAGAGCAAAGGAGGGGGACTAGCCAGGCGTTTGAGGCTTTGCTGGAATAGCAGTACTTCTTCAATAGGAACAGGCTGCGGAGGAAGGAAGTGCCCGAGAACGTCAGGGTGTAGCTCCCACCTGTCACCATTCTTACTGAATTTCACCCTCATTTGAGGGCATCCCTTTGTTAAAGCCCACCACATGCCTTCTAGTCAAGGTCATTAACAACATGGTTTCTTTAGTACAGCAAGAGCTAATGCATATCTACCAGGCCCCATTCTAAATGTGTCAACTCACCATCAGCCCCATTTTACAGACCAGAAAACTAAAACAGAGAGGTTATCCTGGTCTGAGCCAGGAGTCAACACTGAGTAGGCTAATGGAGCCTGGGGCTTTGGCTGCCATGCTCTCAGCCTCTGGGAGGGCCTGGGTTCAACATCGTTAAACACGGCGCTCCGCAAAAGATTCCCATGATCTGGCCGATAATGAGATGTTGAATATGTAAGAATCTCAGGTAACCCTGTAAGAATCAGAAGACATTTCACTATCGTTGTTCTTAGTTGCACAGCAGCTGAGAGACCGTTCATTACCACAAACAATATTGTTAAGAGAAATCCCCTGAGGCACCTGGGGGGCTCAGTTGGTTAAGTGTCTGACTCTCGATTTAGGCTCAGGTCATGATCTTATGGTCATGAGATTGAGCCCCGCGTAGGGCTCCCTGCTGAGCACGGGGCCTGCTGGGGATTCTCTCTGCCTCTCTCTCCCTCTCAAAATAAAGAATAAACATTAAAATTTAAAAAAATAAGAGAAACACAAGAGAAATTGAATAGGAAGTCAGACAGAGGAGTCTGGAACTCAGGGGAGGTGTTTTGGCCGGAGATGTGAACTTGGAAGTCACGGCGTAACATGAGATTTAAAGCCCAGGACTAAATGCAGACACCTATGAGTGAGTGTAGACAGCAGATGAGAGGAAAGGGGCCACGGCTGAGACAGGGCACCGCGGCAGGGAGCAGTCGGGAGGAACACAAGAATCCAGCAAAGCTGGCAGAAAGAGCAGAACCTACAGAGAGTGGTGAGCGGAGCCACATGGAGGGGCTTCCAGAAAGAACTGTTAAAGGCTATTAAAGAGTGGAGTGAGCCTAGCCCGGGACTCAGCGAAAGAGTCATCACGGACAAGATGGCTTCACCCAGGTGGGAAGGGTGGAAGTCTGGCTGGCAAGCGTTCGAGGCAGGACAGAGAGGAAAGAGTAGACCGTGAAGACAAGGCCCGTGGGAGTTTTGCTCAAAGGGGAGCAGAGCTTCGGGCCACCGTGCAGGGAGACTCGGGGGCACTGACATGTGCACGTTTGCAGCACGCCCGTCTGCTGATGCAGATGAAATCTTGGCTGGTGGGAGAGACAGGGGGCTGCTTACAGGCAAAGCCCAGCCCTTGGGTGGGTGAGACGCACAGATCCGGCCCCCATCAGCCTGAGGGGCTGCGTAATTCTGTCCCCACCAGGCCGTGGGAATTCCGGGAACGTGGCCACCGCTCCACCAGGCGAGGGCCCAGCTCTGGGACCCTGGGGGCCACGTTAGAGGCCACTGCCTCCCTGCACCTTCCTGATGTTGACAGCTCAGCCCAGAGCTTGGAGGCCAGTACACCTCAGCTGAAGGAAGCTGTACTAAGGGTAGAAATAGCTAAATACGATTTCTTCTTTTTTTAAATGTTTATTTATTTTTAAGAGACAGAGCAGAAGTAGGGGAGAGGCAGAGAGGCAGAGAGGGAGGGAGACCCAGAATTTGAAACAGGCTCCAGGATCTGAGCTGTCAGAGCCCCGACATGGGGCTCGAACCCACGAACCATAAGATGATGACCTGAGACAAAGTCGGGTGCTTAACCGGCCGAGCCACGCGGGCGCCCTGCTAAATACAGTCTCAAGGAGGCAGCAGGGCAGAGACCGCAAGGAGGAGGGTCCATTTGAACCCTGGCCTGACACTCACTGGGTGGTGTCAGACCTGGCAGCTCGCTTCCCTGGGGCTGTTTTCTCATCTGCAGTATGGCGTTGCTAACTTTAGCAAAACACTAAATAATACTGAGATCGGAAGGTACAGGTGAGATGATGGATGTGCAAAGGCTTTGTCAAAGCTCTGGACATCGGAAACTGAGAACAAATGCCAGAAATTGTCATGAGCTACATTTACTAGAACATTCCCCCCTTCACCTCAGTAAACAGGCACAGCTTGCAGAGGACGCATTGCTAGGGACACATTCCTGTGTCTCTCCTCTCTATGGGTTTAATTTTCATAATTAGACTTCTAAGGTTTTGTTGTTTCATTTTGTTTTTTAAGATAAGAGCAAACCCAATTTCATTACAGATGTGAGTAATGTCGTCCGTCCTCAGACCCACTTGAGGATGGTGGGTTGAAAGGGAAGGGAAGAGACATATTATTAACTTCAAAGCTTTCTTGGAACCTATTAAATGTTAATCACAAGGCACAGGGATATTCCTGAAAGCAGACACTTCTCAGATGCCGGAGCCTTCCTCCCCCGGTTCCCGTCAACGCTTCTGCTGAAGTGAACAAAGAGAGAATGTAGTCCAACCCCAATGAAAGGACCTTCTAGGTGCTCTAAGGTCTGTCTGTGGCCTGGTCTGCCCACAACCAAAGCTGAAATCTGCGGTTTGCTGGGAAGAAGGCGGAAAAAACAGGCACCTGCTGGTCACGCTGTGTGTCGGGCACTGCACCGGGCCCACTACCCAGGTCACCTCATCCCTGAGCTGGGAGGCCGTCATTCTCTTCTCATCAAACAGGAAGAGAAACTGAGGCTCGGGAAGTCAAACCAGATCATGTGGCCAGCAGGAGGAAGAGCGGGAATCCTAACTCAGTTCTGTCTGTTCCAAAGAGCTCACTCTTTCCGCTCACAGAGTGGGTGCTTTCTTTAGTGAATGAGTAGATGGATGAATAAAGTCCTCTGGATGCAAAACTGCTTTGTCAAAGGACATCCCCAGCTAGAAGGCACAGCTCCAATTAAACAGAAGCAAAGCAACCTTCTGAGATTGGGTGAGGTACTTAGAGTTTGCCTTAAATAACTCAGGAGTTTCCCAGACTCTTGAGTGATAAGATCTCAGGTAAGCTGCAGAACCTGTTGGGGGCTGGCTTATCCATTTCTGGTTGCCGGGGCCCTCCCTCCGCGCCCCTCCCTCCCTCTCAGGAAACAGACTCAATGGAGCCACAGGACGTGTAGTTCTGGCTGTGCTCTGTAAAATCCTTGAAAGAGTCTGGCTGGTGACCATCCTGTGGCCAAGACTACTCACATGACTCATGGGACCCCGCAAAGAATGAAAATGTGTCGCCCCTGGTTCAGAAATGAATAAGGATTTCAAGGTGCAACAGCAGAGCATTAATCCAAGCTCAAGGTCCTTCAGAGTAGAGGGTCCTGAGTGACCACCCAGGCCACACCCCTGCGAAGCCAGACTTCACTGAAGCCATTAATTTGGGACAATGGGAGAAAAAATCTTTCAAGAGGGTTGGTAGGACATCATGGGAGCATCAAAAATAAGACAAATATCATAGCCATGGAGATCAGGTTCTGATTTCTTGAAACATACAATTCCAGAATATAAAGTTTCTGAAATTCATCTAATACTCCTCTTCCATTTTATAGATGAGGAGATTGAGATCCAGACAGAAGCAGTGACCGGGGGAGTCGTGGGGGAGAGCCAGACACGAGCAGTGACCAGGGGTCGTGGGCACCACAGAGAAGGCTGAATGATGCATTATTTTCTTTCTTTCACCCCCTCCCCCCAGCTCCCTGTAAAACAACAGTTACATAAAAGGGTTAAGTCCACAAGGACCAAGGAAATGGAAGAGGAGGCAATGGTAATTAAAGAGGAATTTGAGAGTGGGTGGAGTAGGAGGAAGTACAGACTGAGACCGGGGAAATTGAGTGAAAATCTGAACACCGCCCTTAACCTCCTTTCCAGACTGTCAGGAGCAGGTTTTACATCCCCTCTGGCCGGAGATGAGAGTCTTCTCTCACTGTGCATTCCAGAGACTACCATTTGGTAGTCTTCATAAAGAGCTGGTTTGAACTCTGTCTTATCGGGCAGAAGCCCCTGAGGCCCAAAATCTGGCTTAGGCACAAACAGCTTTCAAAGCTCCTAATTGAGAACTGATGGCCAACCACGTCCACATGTGCGGGAAAGCTTCTAACGTGAAAGAAAGCAAAGAAGTGGATAAAAGAATTGGGAGAAATCAGACAGCTTCAAACCTGACAGTCTCCCTGAAAATTGTAAGGATGATGCCCCAGGAAGCAAGGGATTTAAAGCATAAGAGGCAATGTGAATCCCCACCATGATGGTGAATAGAAACTTCCAGATGACTTCTGTACAATGTCCAGTGTAAACTGAAGAATGTGGAAGGAAGGCTCTGCTCTAGGAGTCAGATGCATGGATGGATTGGAGATTATGGAAAACCTGATTGATAGAATGGAGGTAGACTGGAACATTTGGAAAAATCAGTGATGTGTAGAAAATCAGGCACGTGGGAAGAAAGGGAGGAAATGAGTAATGCTTCACATTTTAGCCAGCACTTGGCATTGTCAATCTTTTGAGCTTTATCCATTTCAGGGGATCAGTGGTAGAATCTCCTTTTGGTTTAAATTGATGTTTCCCTAATGATGAATGATGTTGAACATCTTTTCATGTGCTTATTTGGCATCTATATTTTTTTGATAAAATGTCTACTCAAAATCTTTTGCCTACTTTTAATGATCTTGTCTCATTATTGAGTTGTGAGAATTCTTTATGTCTTGTGAACACAAGTCTTTTATTGTCTGTTTTGCAAACATCGTTTCCCAGTCTGTGGCTTGCTTTTTCATTTTCCTAATTGGACCTTCAAAAAACATACATTTTGGGGACTCCTGGGTGGCTCAGTCGGTAGAACAGCTGACTCTTGATTTCAGCCCAGGTCATGATCTCAGGGTTGTCAGCCAAGTCCTGCGTGTGAATCCACGCTAAGTGTGGAGCCTGCCTGGGATCCCCTCCCTCTCCTCCTCTGCCCTCTCCCCTGCTCATGCATGTACTCTCTCTAAATATATTTTTTCAAAGCACTCATTCTTAATTTTGATGGTCCAAATTATTGATTTTTAAATGTGTCCTATTTTTTTAATTTTTTGCCTAATTTAAGATGATTAAGACTTTCTCCTATCTTTTCAAAATAAAGTCTCTAGTGTTAGTTCATTTTTGTGCATGTAGCCAACCAGTTATTCCAGAACCTTTTCTTGTAGAGATGATCATATCCCTTAATTTAATTGTCTTGGCATTTTTGCTAGAAAATCAGTTGACCACATTTTTGTGGGGGCCTATTTCTGGACTTTCTATTCTGTTCCATTGGTCTATATTATATATCAACTTTTTTAAGTTTTTAAAAATTTTTTATTTATTTTTGAGAGACAGAGACAGAGCATAAGAGAGGGAGGGGCAGAGAGAGAGGGAGACACAAAATCTGAAGCAGCCTCCAGGCTTTAAGCTGTCAGCACAGAGCCCGATGTGGGGCTTGAACCCATGAACTGCAAGATCATGACCTGAGCTGAAGTTGGAAGCTTAACCGACTGAGCCACCCAGGCACCCCTATTATATATCAACCTTTACTTCAATACCATACTATCTTGATTACTGTTAGCTTTGTAGTAGTTCTTGAAACTAGACAGTGTAAGTCCTCCAACTTTGCTCTTTTTCAGTATTGTTTTGGCTATTTTAAATGCTTACCATTTTTTAAGTTTATTTATTTATTTTGAGAGAGAGAGAAAGCACAAGTGGGGGAGAGGTCAGAAAGAGAGGAGACAGAGAGAGAGAGAGAGAGAGAGAGAGAGAGAGGAGAGAGAGAGAGAGAGAGAGGGAGAATCCCAAGCAGGCCCTGCAGTGTCAGTGCAGAGCCCCATGTAAGACTCAAGCTCACAAAGCATGAGATCATGACCTGATCCAAAGTCAGATACTCAACCGAATGAGCTACCCAGGTGCCCCTCCATATACACTTTAAATATTGCTTACTGAATTTTAAAACAACTCTACTAATATTTTGAATGTCACTGTGTTTAATCTATAGATCAATTTCTGGGAGAATTGGCATTGGTGGGGGGAGGGGAAAATGGGCATTTTATCAACATTGGATCCTCCAGTCCATGAATATGGTATATGTCACCATTTATATTCATCTTTAATTTCTCTCAGTAATGTTTTATAATTTTCAGAGTATGGTAATTGCACATACTTGTTAAATTTATCCCTATTTCATAATCTTCTCTCCTTTTCTCTCTCTCTCTATGTGTGTGTGTTTGAGAAAGAGAGAGAAAAAGGGAGGGAACATGGGAGGGAGTTTCCTCTATGTTTCCCAAAGTTGAGCAAAAGAAAATTGGTTAATTTAGGATTGTGGTTAGCTGAACTCCAGTTAAGTAAGAATTTACTGTATTTGGCAGTCACGCTAACAGCCCTGATTATGTCAGACCTGTGTTCAAACCCTTCACTGGGAAATAATTGTGGGATGTGCTCAAAGAATGTAGTATCAATTTACAAAGGGAAAACTTGGAAACAGCTGAACAGGCTGATTAACTAGATGATGGTATATTCTCACCGGGAGCCATAAAAATGACATTATGCAACAGTGGTTTTCAGACTGGGGTCACGGTGTCTCATGGGGTCAAGCAGGCGTCAGAGCCTCCACTCGTGTTCTGATCACAGTAGCCTTATTTTTATCCCTTTTGTATTTTGAGTTTCCTGGTAAGATTTTTAATTATTATTTTTTAATGCTTATTTTTAGAAGAATTTAAAAAAACCAGAGTTCCCATGCATAAAATGCTTAAAAACCATTATTGAAAAAGAATTCCTTTTAAGTTCATTTATTTATTTTGAGAGAGAGTGCAAGTGTGAGCAGGGAGGGGGAAGAGAAGAAGGGAGAGAGAGAGGGAGGGAGAGAGAGAACCTCAGGCAGGCTCCACACCTAGCACAGAGTCCTATGGGGCTCCATCTCACAGACTGTGAGATCATGATCTGAGCCAAAACCAAGAGTTGGACACTTAATCAACTGAGGCACACAGATGCCCCAAAAGAATTTTTAATAACCAAGAAGGACTTAAGTGGAATTATAATCAGATGAGAAAAGAACCAGTGCTTTATGTCTTTAGGGGGAAAAAGAAGATATATGTGCACCGAAAGAAATTGGAAGGTCACATGTGTATCAAACGTTAGTTAATAGCAGTTCTATTTGTGCAGATTATGAACTATTTCTTTTTTTTAATGTTTATTTTTGAGACAGAGAGAGACAGAGTGTGAGCAAGGGAGGAGCAGAGAGAAAGGGAGACACAGAATCGGAGCTCCCATGAGGGGCTCGAACTTATGAGCTGTGAGATCATGACCTGAGCTGAAGTTGGATGCTTAACCGACTGAGCCATCCACGCACCCAGTGAATTATTTCTTAATGTACTTGTTTGTATTTTTCTATATATGTACAATGTATAGTATAATATTCTTTTCTTAAATGTTTATTTATTTTTGAGAGCGAAGGGGAGGAACAGAGAGAGAAGGAGACACAGAATCTGAAACAGTCTCCAGGCTCTGAGCTGTCAGCACAGAGCCCAGCTTGGGGCTTGATCCCACGAACTGTGAGATCATGACCTGAGCTGAAGTCTGATGCTTAACCGACTGAGCCCCCCAGCTCCTATAATGTAATATTCTTTAAGGAGAATACAAATTCTTTCAGGTGCCATTCAATGCTTTCCACCATCTGACACTGAATGTCTCTCTAGGCTCCCTGCTCCACTGCAACTCCACACAGAATCACCAGACTGGCCTCGAAGAATTACTTCCCGTTTCCTGAATAAGCCCTGCTTTTCCTTGCCCCACACCTTTTCTTCAGTAAGTTCCTGGCACAGAATTCCCTCGTCACATACCCCACTTCCCACGAGAGTTCAACCTGCTCAAAATGTATGTGATAAAATATAAGGTAAAGAGAAAACGATTCAAAACTATATCAAAGGCATGATTTCAACTAAAGAACAAAATGGAAAGAAAAAACTGGAAGGAGCAATGTAAGTGATTTACAGCGGCAGCACCTGTGTCTTAGGAGGATAGTGTTTTGTTCATTAGATTGTTTTTTTGCATTTTAATATACTTTCCAAAACTATAATGACTTACTCAAATAGTAGAAAGGGCTGGGGTGTCTGGGTGGTTCAGGCTGTTGAGCGTCCGACTTCGGCTCAGGTCATAATCTCGCGGTTGTGGGTTCGGGCCCCACGCTGGGTTCAGTGCTGACAGCTCAGAGCCTGGAGCCTGCCTTTGGATTCCATGTCTCCCTCTTTCTCTGATCCTCCCCGGCTCGTGCTGTCTCTCTCTGTCTTTTAAAAATAAATTAAAAAATTCAAATAGAAAGCAGAAAAAATTCATACCCATTTTAAATGTGTATTTATTTTTGAGAGTGAGGGTATCAGCAGGGGACTGGCAGAGAGAGAGGGAGACAGAGGATCCGAAGCAGGCTCTGCACAGACAGCAGAAAGCCTGATGCAGAACCAAACTCACAAATCATGAGATCAGAGGCTTAACTGACTGAGCCAGCTGGTGCCCCGATACCCATTTTAAAACCTGTATCAAATGTAGCACTTCCAAGAGCCTTTCATAAAGAATAACAACAAGGGGCACCTGGGTGGCTCAGTCGGTGAAGCATCTGGCTTCGGCTCGGGTCATGATCTCATGGTTTGTGGGTTTGAGCCCTGAGCTGGGCTCTGTGCTGACAGCTCAGAGCCCGGAGCCTGCTTCGGATTCTGTGTCTTCCTCTCTCTCTCTGCCCCTTCTCTGTTCGCACTCTGTCTCTCTCAAAAATAAATAAAACATTTTTTTTTAATTAAAAAAATATAATAATATATCTTTTAAACTCTCCAGCCTGGGTCTCCAACAATTTAACTGTATCTGTGTTACATGCATGTTACAATCCAAGAGCCCCAAATCTAGAAGCAGGAGACCTGGCGGTGACGCTGGCCTCTCCTTCCCAGACTGTCCTTGGAGCATCACCGCACCTCTCTGCACTTCTGATTCCTCCCAGGGCTCCAGTAAGGATGAACTGAGGCCATGTGATCATGCCGTAAGCCGTAAAGTGCTATTCAAGTGTGTGCTGCACCTGACTCCCCTATGAAACTGAGGCTCGGTCACCCCAAACTATCTGCCAGAGGTGACACTCACCGAACGGCTATGAAGTTCAATCTTCCAGCTGCTCCAAAAATCGAGCAAAAATCTCTTTGTGTCCTGAAATGTTACCAGTAGACTGGGATTGGATAAAGGTCTGCGCTCCAGGGAGCCTATGATTTTCATCAAGATTTGATTTTCCTTTGCTGTTCCCAGGACTTGCGGCCTTAATGAGCCGTCTAGCACTGGGTTAGCAATCGGTGGGCTGCGGCACAGCCCAAGGGGCTCTTCCGTGTTATAAAAAACAGGAAATTATAAGCCTGAGCAACACTTACCCAGAAGATCGCTCTGCAGCTCTGGGCAACGTCCATTCCTTGTCCGCTTCTCTCAGTGAGATGACCTAGAACAAACCGGCCTGTGAGGTGGCCCAGCCATGGCCTTTAGCAACTAGATGGGTTGTGGGAAAGACGGAGGGAAGCCACTTGAGTTGTCCAGTCCAGCTTCTCGTTCCTCAGAGGGTTCTGGAAGCCCCAAGAGAGACGTGGCTTGCCAGGGGCACATGCCAGTTAGCAGCAACTAGGTAGCCCTGGACCTGGAGCTTACATGGGTGTTGTCCAACTCAGCAGACTGCTCTAAGGAAGCAGAAATTCCCAGGCTACTCCACACCCCTCAGCACCAGGCAAAGCCCGGTCATAGCTGGTCCTCCGCGCATGTTGAGGACCACCACTGCGTGCCGGTCAGCACGTCTCTTTCCTTGAGATCCAGCTACCGCCCTCAGAAGAGATTCTTTCCGGACTAAGAAAGACAGAGCCATCCATTTAGGACCAGGGCTCTCTAAGCTCGGGAGTGATTTACAAACATTGGCCATCACGGTTCTATTACAGGTAGAAGCGGCCTCGGAAATCGTAACGATGAGAGCCGAGCCAAACAGACCAAGGAATGAAGACCAGCTACGCAGAGAGGACGCCAGTCTCACCAGAGTTTCCAGATGTTTTTAAAAAACCAAATCGGAAATCCTCACTTTTACAGACGTCTCTGGACTTGACAGTGCTGACTTAACATGTTTTAAGACAATCTGAGACCAAACAAAATAATTTAGCGCATGGGTGGCCAGCATGTCTGCCTTCCAGGATGGACGCTTGCCTGGCCAATGGTGAAGGGGTCCGGGCTCCCGAGGCCTCTGCGGTTGTGGGGGAAAGACCCTTGGAAGTCCAGCGCTACTGGCTGAGTGATGACTCCGTCTGCCTAACGTTCTGATGACGGAAAGCATCATACGTACCTTGTGGAGCTGTTGAGAGGATTAAATAAGATCATGCAGGAAAAAGTACTTTGTAAACAGGAACATACCAAGAGTCAATATACAAATAATAGTAATACGTAAAATAATCTCTTTAAGCCACCAAGATTAGGAGGTTCTGAGTGTAAGGCACATAACCACATGCATTAATTCCTTGAACTGCAGTCAAGACCCTAACCCAGAATATGACGAGGGTGAAGCATTTATTTAAAAAAATTTTTTAATGTTTATTTATTTTTAAGAGACAGAGACAGAGCATGAGAGAGGGAGGGGCAGAGAGAGAGAGAGAGAGAAAGAGAAAGAGAGAGAGAGAGAGAGAGAGAGAGAGAGAGAGAGAATCCAAAGCAGGCTCCAGGCTGAGCTGTCAGCACAGAGCCAGACGCAGGGCTCAAACCCATGAACCGCGAGATCATGACCTGAGTCGAAGTCGGACACTTAACCGACAGCCGCCCAGGCGCCCCTGAGGGTGAAGCACTTGTGTGCCCAGAACGAATGCATCTAGATCACAGTCTGCACTTCTTGGAATGTTCATTCCAGCCGCAAGGGGTGAGAGAAAATACAGAAGCACAAGCCACCAGAGCCATGTGCCCCTGGGTAAGTTCCTTCTCTGCTCTGGGCCTCAGTTTCTCCATCAATAATGTGAACATACTGGACCAGTCTCCTTCCAGCTCCAGAATTCTTAGATTTAACATCCCCATCAGCTCTTTTTAAAAGTAAACAGGAGTGGGAGGCCTGGGTGGCCCCGTCAGTTTAGAGTCCCACTGGATCTCAGCTCAGGTGTCAATCTCAAAGTCACGAGTTCAAGCCCCGTGTTGGAATGTGCACTGGGTGTGGAGCCCACTTAAAAGAAAAACAAAAACTAAACAGGACTGAGACAATAGATGCCAATGAGCTCCTTTCATGGCCCATGCTGATATTTCTGGATTTCTGGGAGAGAAGGAAAGAGGAGTCCTGACCAGCTCAGCTTTCTGGTCCCCCAACCCGAGTCCTGCTGTGGGGGCCCTGCCTCTATGACCTGGTGCTGTCACATCCTAGCCAGATGTCAGGCAGGCCCTTGAGACCCACAAGGCCTATGTTCTAGAAACTTCTAAAGGCTCCAGATTCACAAACGCCAACAGAGCATACAACTTCTGCTGACAGATGCCAAACACTGGGACTGAAAACACTCACAGGCCCCCGTTGGCCCTTTGTAAGCACAACTTAGCTGCAGAGGCCTTAGCCCACCGCCACGCTGGGGTCATGACTGGTCTGGGCACCTGTCCCCAGTTCTGTGCTCTGCCACCCAAAGTGGGTCAGGAAAATGGCCCCGTCCCATGTGTCGTGGCTTCAGGATAGCTCGTATGAAACAGAGACTCTGAAAGCAGGACGTTGGAGGGGAGCCTTTGGGTTCTGAGAGGGACCCCCATGCCCTGGAGCCAGGAAGCTCAATATTTCTCACTGTATTTCCGTTACTTTGCACACCTTTGAACTCTTCCCTGGAAAACACTGCAGACGACAAAGACATTTTTGGGGTGCCTCACCAGCACTATGTGAACGGATCGGGGGACCAATAAGTGTTCTTTTTGTTGCACGTGGAACTGAGAGAATGGAACACAGGAAAAACCACGGTGCTTGGGACAGCCGGTCTCTTATGGGTGTGGACATCCTGGCAGAAGAGGGAGATGCTAGGAGATGAAACACCGACTGTGAGTCTGGCTCTCGCACAGTTCAGTTCCTTTCAGTTCGACAAACACTTATCACCGCCTCCGTCTGCACGGCTGGGTGCAGATTCCGTGGGGAGCCACGGCAGCGGACCTCGAAGCGGAAAAGCAGCTGGAATTGCTGAGTACCTGCTGGCTTCCCAGTGATATGAGACGCTTTTCCTACCAGTTATTGTACGCCCTCATCACGTGACCTAAAGAGGCTGGTTATGATGATTCCTGCTTTTCGGAATGAGAAAGTTAACACCGGACAAGAGGAAGCAGCTTGAGGGCCGCCGGTGGTTCAGTGGGTTAAGCATCCGACTTCAGCTCAGGTCATGATCTCAAAGTTTGTGGGTTCGAACCCCGCATGGGGCTCTGTGCTGACAGCTCAGAACCTGCTTCAGATCCTCTCTGCCCCTCCCCCACTCACACTGTCTCTCTCTCTCTCTCTCTCAAAAGTAAATAAACATTGGGGCGCCTGCGTGGCTCAGACAGTTAAACGTCTGACATCGGCTCAGGTCATAATCTCACAGTTCATGGGTTCAAGCCCCGTGTCGGGCTCTGTGCCGACAGTTCAGAGCCTGGAGCCTGCTTCGGATTTTGTCTCCCTCTCTCTCTGCCCCTCCCCTGCTTATGTGCTGTCTCTGTCTCAAAAATAAATAAACATTAAAAAAATATTAGAATTAGGTTAAGGAATTCGATTACAATTTTCCAGATCACTCCAGAGGATGGCTGCACAAATTCACACCTCCACCATGCAGAATAAGGGGCCTTTCCCCACTTCCTGCCCCTCCCAGTGCTTGGTTTATTCAGCCCTTTGGTGTGGGAAACCAACATTTCGTTCTCTGGCTTCCTTTTCTCTGATTACTGATGAATTGAACAGAGAATGCTTGCTTGCCTTTCAGGGTTCTTTCTTGTAAAATGCCAGGCTATCTCTGGAAAATATTATATGGCGTTAGGTAAGGAATCAGTTTTTCTCTCTGTATAAGGAACCAATTTTCCCAATCCATTTACCTAGATAGATAGATAGGTAGATAGATAGGTAATCTTTTCCCTATCGATAGTGATGCCAAATTCTTCTATTAAGTTGCTAAATATTCAGGGGTCTGAGTGTTCCAGTCTCCAGAACCGTGAGAGCAGATGTCTGTTGTTTAAGCCCTCGGCTTGTGACGCTTCACTCAGGCCTGGGAAACAGTCCGCTGACCTTTCTCCAGTACTTACTTATGTCTTTTTTCTCCCACAGTGAAAACTGGCTCCTCATTTCAACGTATGAGCCCATTTTCTCCATCTTAAGATACACAGAAATCATTTCAGCGTCCTTACACTCATGTCTCTAACAACCACAAAATTACTAAGTAAAATTCAAGATTTTCTTTTTTCCAGTTCTTTTTGCGTTTAGACTAAGGATATAAAGTACTGTGTTCAGAGTTATTTGAATTCGTTCTTTTTTGTGTGTGGTTAAGTTACCTGTTTGATATAGAGGTTAGTTTCATTGTTTTGGCTTTATTCAATTTTAAGGATGACCTCCCCATTCATACTGATTGAACTTTATTTACTGAGTATGTTACACATGAACAGGGTCCAAAGTTTCTCAAAACTATGCAAAAAAGATGCAATCGGAGAAATATCACTCTCTCTTCTTTCCCTTTCACTCCATCTTCACCGACTCCTTTAGGTTGTTTTGTTAGTTTCTAGTTTACCTTTCCTGTGTTTTGTTTTTGCAAAAATAAGTAGATTTATGTATTTCCTCTTATTTCTCTTTCTTACACAAACAATAGCATGTCGTATATGCACTATTTTTTTCTACTTTATAATTTGGAAATCACTTCATAACGATCTTTAGAGCTCTTTCTCAATTTTTTACAGCTTCCGAGCATTCCATTTTATGGGCGAACCACATTTCATTCATGCCGTGTCAGATTACGGACATCGCGGCAGTTTCCAATAATTTGCTATTATGTATAATGTTGCAATGAATACCCAAGTACATATATATTTTCATGTTGCTGGAAACATGTCTCAGGATACATTCCTAGAAATGGGACAGCCAGAGCAAGGGCTAAATACATTTCTAACTTAGTTTGGTTTTGTCAAATCCCCAACGGACTTTACCTTTCTGATTTCCACACACAAGGGCAGAGAATGCCAATGTCTCTGCAGCCTCTTTGCATGTTTGCCAATCTGCTGGGCGAAGATGGCATTTTAGTGTAGTTACAGTGTGCTTTCTCTCCCGATGAGTGAAACATTTTTTCATATGTTGAAGGGCCATTTTATTTCATTTTTTGTGAATTATATGTTTGTGGTCTTTTTTGCCCAGGTTGCTATTGGAATTTTGGTCTTTCTTTCACATTTTAAAGAGTTCTTGAAATATCAGTCATACTAGTCTCTTATCTTTGCTGTATATTCCAAATATTTTCCCTCAGCAGGTCATTTCGACATTACGAAGTTTCTTTTCTTTCTTTTTTAACGTTTATGTTGTTGGATTTTTCAGGGTTTAGTGTCATTTATTTATTTATTTTTATTTTATTTTAAAGACAGAGTGCATGAGCCAGAGAGAGGGGCAGAGGGAGGGAGGGAGGGGAGAGAGAGAGAGAGAGAGAGAGAGAGAGAGAGAGAGAGAGAATCTTAAGCAGGCCCCGTACTCAGCACTGAGCCAGCTCAGGGACCCTCCCACAATCCTGGGATCATGACCTGAGCTAAAACGAAGTGTCGGATGTTCAAACCAACTGAGCCACCCAGGCGCCCCGGATTTAGCAGGTTTTAAAACTACATCTGGATTATGTTTGAAGGGTTCGCTGGCTAAGCATGAACAGCATCCCCGTTAAATCCTTCACAAACAGAACACCGGCTTCACTAGACTTTGTCAAACGCCAGTAGTTCTGGGCTGGGCTAATCTGCTCCTCTTTCTGAAACTATTACGTCAAATAACAGTAAGACTTCCTGTTAGAAAGGCAGATCTATACGGATATAGATGCATATTTATTTTTATCTAACACTGATGATATACATCGTCAGTCTTAGAGCCAGAGCGACATGACGCTGAGCTGGCCGCGGTAAAGATTTCTCACAGAACCTTGAGTAACTGATTTCATCTCACTGAGCCACAAAATGGTCCCTCGCTCTGGGTTCAAACTGTAACCACCTTTCAGTTTCAGTAAAGGGATCGGGGACAGGGCAGAGCTGAGCCACCAGACCAGCTGGTCAACATGCCGTCCCTGTGAATTAAGCAGGTGGCCCGAGAACCAGAGAAACATCCTTGGGTCAAAGGAAGCTGACTTTACTGGTCAGTACAATGGGCCCATTTCTCTGATACGATTTGAGGCACTTCAGAAGGCTTCTACCTCCCACACTTAGTCTCCCCAAATCTGGACCTGCCCTTCTGCCTGAAATTGCACTACGGGTCACTGCTTGGGCCTAGGACCCTGAATCCAGGAGGCTCCTGTTAAACTCCTACGGTCACCAGGTAATGCCGTGTGCACACAACCTGCTAACACGGCGGGACAGACTGACCGGCGGGCCCGTCCGCTCTCTCCTGGCAGAGCTTGGGAAGACTGGGGGGTAGGAGGACCCACATTGACAGGAAGACTGAGCCTGGGCTCACGGCTGGTACAAGGCATCGACCTGGGAGAATGTGTCCCCGTGTGGCCATCCAGAGAAGGCTGTGGAGCTAGACAGCGAAGGCACCGGGCAGCAGGAGCGACCAAAGGTTTCCAGAAAAAGAAGCAATGGTACATGCGGTCCCTACTAACTTCCTCTCTGCCCAGGACGCCAGTTCAGGACAAGGCCTCTTCCCTAGTCGCCTGCCTTTTTTCCATCCTTCCCTCACGCGTAGCCTCTCCGAGGCTCCCTGTGTCTTCTGAGTCCCGAGCAAACTCCTTGCCCTGGCTTTTAAGGCTGGGCTCTCCAGAGACCCGTCCTTCCAGTTTTGCCCACAGACCTACCGGTCTTCTCCGAACAACAACACTGGGACGTGTGGCATGACCAGAGCAAGGGATCGTGACAACTGGAAACTAAAACCATCTCGCAGACCCGGGCTCAGCCCCAGGAGGGCTGGGGGGGACTGTCTGCAAGACACGCTTCCTCACCGCCAGGCTCTCACAGGGCTCCCTCCGCTTCGAGGGCTCCTTCCCCATCCCAGGGTGCACTGGGCCCTGCGCCTTCTGAAAGGCTCCAGGGGACCCCAGTCTCCTTACAGGATTCCGGTGGTCTCGATGGGCCCTGGGGGAGGGGTGCAGGCGCCACCTCGTGGCCGCACGCCTTTGTTGCACCAAATGCGGCCCCTTGACCTACCAATGGGTTGATCCTAAAGCTTGGCAGTCCAGGATCTTGGGTGGGAAGACAGGCTCTGCCAGCCCCCCTGTCCTGACACCCCACCCCTGTCAGGACAGCCCACTGGGGTGGGGGGCGGTGTGAGGTTCCCAGGGCCTCCTTCCAGGGACAGATGGTTTCAGCTCTTGGAAAGGAAAGGTCCCTTTTGTCCTGTTCTTACACATGGTCATGTCTTTACCTCCTCCTTCTTCCCACAGGGGCTCGCTAACTTTGAGGCCACTTTGAGGCCACCAAGTGGGGCTGGCAGAATGCTGGCCTGCTGGTGAGCAGTGTGGTGTGGGCAGTGAGGGTGAGCCTGGGGAGCACGGAGGCCTGAGCGGATCAGCTCTGCCATCACGGGCACACGGCTTGACCCCTGGGGGCCTCAGCTTTTCATCTTTTTAGAAAAGAAGATAATTATTTATGCCCTAAGAACTGGAGATATGGATGTAAACGCTGGGTGACTAATAGGTGCTGAAAATGGCAGCTGTTAAGTTTATGAACTTGAGTGGCAGCCTTGCAGCTTCTCCCGGCCGTGTCTGGGGGCACCTCCCCCAGGGGCCCCTGGGCGCCCTCCTCACTGGTGCGGGGCCCTCGCTACCTCGGAGCCACCCCTCGCAGCCTGGGAGACAGTCAGGGGCAGGGACGAGGTCAGCTTCCGCAGCGCCAGGCTCCCGTCTCGGCTCAGAGGCACGTCCCGCCTCGGGAGTGTCTGACCAGCACAAAATGGATGAGAAGCTGGCCTGCAGGTCTCCTAAGAGATGGCCAGTGAGTGAGGAAGTGGGGTGGCCCGCACTCCCCAAGTTTCTCTTGGGAGGACGTGCGTGCTGAGATGCCAGCCAAGAGTCCAGGGCATGTACCACTGATCCAAGCAGTGAGGTGCCCACCCCCCCAACCGGAAGACAACTCAGGAAATACCCGTCCCCGGCTCCGCTCCGCCCTGCGCTGAGCTCCGGTGATGACGGAGAACACACACAGGCAGAGACCATCAGCGAAGCCACCCCCCTAGCCTGGCCTGAACCCCACTTCCTCCGGAACACCGTCCCCGCCCGCTCGTGTGTAATTGGCTGGTCTGGGAGCAGGGAGGCGGCCGGTGGCCCCTGCAGGTGGACCGGACATCGCGCTGCCGCCTCCACCGGCAGGCCTCACGAGAAGCTTCTCTGGGGTGTGGTCTAAAGCCCCCTCTGCTAGTCTCAGTCCCGGAGGCTGAGGCAGGCCAGAGGCCCTGTGCGTGTGCTCAGTACCTTCTCTGAGCTCTTGGGCCATGAGACCCTTGTGGCCGCGCTGCCAGGCACCTGAGGGCGAGGCCTGACCTGCCATCCCGCCCCCAGGACAACCGGGAAGGGGACGTGGGCCTGCCCCCCGGGGCCCGCCTCCCTTCGCCTCCCCGGTAGCCCGGTCCGGATGCTGCCATTACAGTTACAAACACTGACCACGGGACAGGAGCAGCAGATGGTAATAATGACACAGGCAAGGCCCCTGCCGGGAGCAGGCCGGACACACGAGACAGAGTGGTGCCCGCGGTCACACAGCTGATGGGGACAGATGCCTGGTTTCCTAAGAGGTCTGCCCACTCCCTCTGGCCGACCTTGGGGCTCCTCACTCTTTCTTAAGTCAGGGGTGGGGGTGTTAGTTTCGTGGAGCTACTGTGATAAGGTCCCACAGACCGGGTGGCTTAAAACAACAGAAGTGCACCCCTTACAGTTCCGGAGGCCAGACACCCAAATCCGGGTGCCCACCCGCCACGCCACCTGGGACCCGACCCGGCAGAAGCCCCTCTTTGCCTCCGGCTAGCTTCTGCCCGTCACTCCTCGGCATCTGTGGCCTGAAGCTGGGCCGTTACAGTCCCCGCCACTCTCTCTGTGGGTCACTGCTCTCACATGGCATTTCCACTTTTCATAAACCAGTCATACTGGATTAAGGGCCCACCTTCACGGCCTTAATTTAAGCTGGATTATATCTGCAAAGACCCTACTATTCCAAATAAGGTCGCATTCACAGGATAAGAACCTATCTTTCAGTGTAGAGAGGCACAACTCAGCCCGGAACAGGGAAGAAACTCAGCTGTGGTGAGATCGGGCTGTGGGTTCCAGATGTGGAGTTCCTTTGGGGTCTCGGTTTTTATCTTAAAAATTGTTATACGTATAACACTATTCTCTATTATAAATTCATGCTTGTTTTAATATGAAATAATATTTCTTCAGATCTCTTGACACTTCGGAGGGGGGACACATTTATCCTATGGCTTTGTGAGCCTTCAACACATTTCTGGACTTTCTCAAGTGAATTTGTAGCCCAGATGGAAAAGTATAAACCAACCTAAATTCACTTAGTTTCCATAAAAACCCAGGGAGGCAGGTATATTTAACTGAAGAGGAGACTGTGGTTCAGAGTGGCACATCCTAATAGATCAGGGGCCAGGACCAGATTTCTGTCTTCTGGCTGCCAGATCAGCTTTTCTACTATAATCATGTGACCAAGGGGAGAAGAGAGAAGGAGACAGAGTGCCCTCCCGACACCTGGGGAGAGGGATTTTGGTGCCTGTTGTGAAAATCAATGACATGATTTCTGAGACATAAACACAGTTTTCTGCACAAACTGTGCACGAACCATAACGTTTTCATTAAGATAAAAAAGAAAACCCGCTCACACCACATTCAAATATTATTTTCCTAAATATTCATGTTGGAACGGCCCTTTGAGGTTTCCATGGGAAAAGGAGAGGGGAACTGTTACTAGTTCTGCTTGTCATTTGGGGGTTGCTTAAAAGGTTAAGTGGGGCTCTTGGGAGAGTTGTTTCCGGTCACTACCATGAGCGTCTCTAAGTAAAGTTCCTCATTAGAGCGGCGCCCCCACGACCTTAACCCAGCCCCACAGGGTCACCCGGTCACCCACCCCTCCATCCACGCAGCAAGCCTCCTCTGGGCACCCAGCTGCACCAGGAGGTTCGCCACTGAATGACACCCAGCCCTGCCGGTAGGAAGCTCAGACACAGAAAAACATGTGTCCCCGTGCCCTAACGAGGAGCAACCCTGAACCTCGAGAGGCTCCGTAACCTGCAAAGTCAGCGTGTGGGTGAGGCTGAGAGTGCGTGTGCGCGCATGCGCGTGTGAGTGGGAGTGAGCCCCGCCCCCGCCCCAAGCCAATTAGCCGCAGACCCGCCCGTCTGCTTGGTTTCACGGTCATGCCTGGCCACTCCCATAATCCACTTCCTTGGGGTGGGTGAAGCCAGAACACCTGCTGCCGACGTGAGCACCTGCTGGGTTGCCCAGTGCCTTTCCCAAGCGAGCCCCCGGGGGAATCCAGGCCGGGACACCAGGAGACCCCGTCCCCTGCCCCGGGGTTGCATAGATTAGTCCCGTCTTCCTCAGCGTCGCCATGCTGAGCCCAAGGAGGCTGTGTCCATTTTCCTTGGCTCCCAGAAGCCAGCGACCTTTGTCGGGGGTTGTGTAAGCCCCTGGTTTTCACCCAAGGGTTCTCCGGGCAGGATTCGCTAGGGGAAGGAGATAGTTAAGGCGACACCCATTCTGGGTGGATCAGGGTGAGTCTGTGGCCTGCGTGGGCGGCTTTTGTTTCTTAGTTACACTATGTGGTTGGGTGAGGGAACATCACCTATTATTTCTGAGTGTCTCTGGGCAAGGCGCCCTGCTCACCCACTACAGCCGGCATTGCTAATCCACCCAGCAAGAATTGCAAGGCAGGAATTACTTGTTTTATTTTGCAGAGAGGTTGAGTAACTGGCTCAGTGTCTGCCGGCTAGGAAGTGGGGGGGCAGGCCTCCCTGCTAGAGCCTGTGGCCTCTCGGTGACGCCGCTCCTTGGTCCTGTCCTGGGTGAGGACCTCAGGATGCAGAGCAGAGGGGCTAAGGGGGCGGCCGCGTCGTGTGTCAGTGAGAGGAACCACAGGGAGGCTGCCGGCTGTTGAGGGGTCACATCCCCCAACATGCCACCTGCAGGAGGAATAACAGGGCCCTGCCACTCCGAGGCCCCCTCAGTGTGGTAGTCAATGCCGAGCACTTAATCCCATGGATTATCTCTGATCAGCAAGACACCCCTGCAGGCGGGCCTTCTCATTTCCCAGCTGAGGATGTGAGGGAGGCAGACAGGTTACTGACCTGACTGAGACCCCACAATGCATGGAGGGGGGACTGATCCTAAATTCAAAAAAATTTTTTTAATGTATATTTATTTTTGAGACAGAGACAGAGCACGAGTAGGGAAGGGGCAGAGAGAGAGGGAGACACAGAATCCGAAGCCGGCTCCAGAGCCTGACACGGGGCTCAAACCCACGAACTGCAAGATCATGACTTGAGCTGAAGTCGGATGCTTAACCAACAGCTGCCCAGGTGTGCCATGGTCCCAATTGCAGTCTTCCTGCCTGACCCCAAAGCTTTTCAGTAGCACCCTCTGACTTTCTAGAAGTTAGCCACATGATTAGAAATGTGGTTTTATATGTGACTATTTGTATCTTCTCTTATACCAGACGCTAGGCTGAGCCAAGGAAAGGGGTTTGGTCCATGTCCAGCAGACAGGGAGCAGCAAGTGGTTGCCACGCCAGGAATGGATTGGGGTCCTCCCCATACGGTCCTCCTCTTTGCCAGGTCTGGCCTTACAACCAAACCCCCTACAAGGGGTGGAGCCAGTCCTCATGAGGGAGAGGGCAGGGAGAGAAGGGGCCATGGAGGAGGGAGAGAGGCAGACTGAATCTCGGGGCATGTGGCTCAAGAAGGGGGCCCGCAGGGTGCACTTACACAGTGGAGGATGGGGGTGGGGAAGGTGTGCCGCTGGGGTAACATTAGAGATCAGACCAACTTGGGCAGTGCCCTGGAAGCCAGGGGGTACTGAGGCCACAGGTCTCCAGAGGATCCGGGAAACTGAGGTATGGCTCTTGTGGAACCCCAAAGGTAGCTTTATGCACTCAACACATCATTCTAGAAGTGCGACCTGTGCCAGCACTGTGGCATGTTGTCTATATGCCCATCTTGCTGGGGAGCCTGGGCTGGGACCAAGGAGGTGGAGTGGGGGGTCCACTGCTTTTCAGAATGGGGACAGCAAGGAGGTGGGGGCAGGCTGGACACCTGGAGGAGAGCAAAGGGTCAGTCTCGTGGAGGAGAGAAGCCATAAAATGAGCTCCTAGCAAGGCACTGCTGGATTGTAACAGGGCCTGGAGCCCACCGTCTCACTGCTGTCACGAGTAACCCAATTTAAAAGAGAAAGTGGCCCTCTGAGAAGAGGAAGTGACATGTATAAAGAAGTAAGCATGTGGGATCAGGGATGATGGCCTTGGTGGCCACAGCTCTTGAGCCCTTAGGGAGCACTCCAGCTCTTTGAGATCCAAGCCACAGTGATGGGGTTGTGCTCATTCCAGCTGAGCTGGCTCAAAGGGAAGTTTCTGGATCACAGACTTTGGTAGAACAGCCACCAGCCAGTCAGTGGCTAAGGGCCCCCCTGGGGACTCAGTGAATGCCCATCAAATGGCTCCAGGAGCCCAAGGCCCGTGCTCCCAAGTGAGCCACAGGGGCAAGCCATGGAAAGCACAAGGAGCAGATGCCCAGGAGGGGCTTCCAGAAGGAGGCCAAGGGACCCAGGGCATCTAGGTGGAACCCAGATGTCATCTGCTAGAGGGGGTGAAGCGGAGGCAGGGGCCGAGGGCTGGCCAGGCTGCTCCAGGGACCTGGATGTGCTCCCAGTCTGCCTCCCAGCCTATTTCCAGGCTGGGGCCTCTTGGGCTCAGTTTTCTCCAGAGACTCTTTCCATGGCCTCCTGTGGACGGGAGGGGATGTCGCCCATCTGCATGGTGGGGGATACTTACCAGGGGCCCACCTCCCCGAATAAAGACTTTCCACCACTCCCCTCTTCTCAATACCCGGCTTCTGTGGTTCCGTCCCTTCCTAGTGCTTCTGAGAGTCATCAGCTGTTCTATAGGGTGCACCTGACCTTGTCGCTGCCATCTTCCTCTGCAGGCCAACTTTGTGTTGCTGAATCAGTCGTCTTGCCTTCACTCGCTTCCAAAGAGTCCGTGAACTCTCACTTGCGGTCATCTCTTTGTCTGTGTCGCTCCGTCATCCTCCAGGGGCAAGGAAACCATGGGTGATACAACCACCCAATCTGTCACTGCACGGGAAACCGGTGCCCCAGCGATCCTCCCGTCAGCCTGCCTGGGACCGATGCCCACCCCGGGGGCAGGGGCAGGATTGGCATTGAGGTTTGGAGGCAAGGCTCTGAATCAAGCAGAGACAGGGCTTGAGTGAGGAGTCAGGGTCAGGGTGCAGGACAGAGCTCCAGGGGACTGCCAGGCCAGGCTGAGAAGTAGGCATGACAGGCTGGCTGGGACAGAGCTCACGGAGGTTGGGGCTTTGATGAGGGCAGGGGGAGCAGGTGGCACTGCCCTCAGAGGCCAGGCCTCAGGCCATCCGGTCAGGACACATCCTTGATGCTCGGGCCTGAAGAAGCAGGAGGGAGGTGGTAAGCAGTGAAGCTGCCGGCCCTGCAGGGACAGAGGACGGGAGAGAAGACAGGAGAGATGAAGGTGTGGAAGGGGCTTAGTGGGCACAGCAGGCATTGTCCTGGCACTGAGGCACCAGAAGCAGTACCTCATGGGCGGAGCTGAGGGTGAGCTCCGCTTTGGAGCAGAAACTGTTTGTCCACAGCCCTCCATCATGGCTCCCGGTTAAGGTGGGCTGTTGGCCCTACAGCCCAAGGGGAGGCTAAGCAAAGGTCCTGGGTTGCGGAGGAGAGGCCAGTGGGCACAGGCTCACGTAACAGGAAGAAAAGGAGACAGGCGGTCCAAGGGCTGGAGAGAGTATCACTCTGGAGGAAGTTACCCAGTGGCAAATGGTTAAAAAAAAAAACGTGGCGGCCTTTCTTTGGGGAAGCCTAGAGACCAGGGGGCTCTGTCCCTTGGTGGAGGCTTCTGGAGGAGAGCTGATTTATTCAAAGTTCCACTAAGAGTCATCTCTGCACACTTGCAGCAAGAAGCAGCCTGTGTGGCCCATGTCTGGACCCTCTCCAAGACCCACCTTTAAACCCGCCCGGTGCTGTGAAGGGACGTTCAGCGAAGAGCCCACGTGGGCAGGTCCAGGAGGGGCAGTGCCCAGCCGGAACAGACTGGCGTGCTCCCTCCCAGAAAGGCTGCAGCAGGGCCTGGCAGCAGCCAGATTTGTCAACTTGCCAAGATGGACCCGTCCCTCAGAGAAGGAGTCATACTGACCCGGTTCACACGCCTGATATATAAAATGTCAACATATCCTTCCCTGATGAGAAACGAATGTGGTAAGGACCGACTTTCTGCATAGGCATTAGTACATTTTTGTTTCTGGGAAACAGAAGTTCGCTTGGTGACAACAGCATCAGAATGTGGGGGTTGGACCACTCAGGTAGCTGATGGCATGAGACTGTTCAGCCCATACAGTCGCCTTGACGGGACGGCTTAGCCACCAGCTAGACGGCCTCGAGTTGCATTAACTAAGCCCCATGGACCGTTTTTGAGAGATGTGACCAGCCTTGGCCCCAGCGTTTCCCTTTTTCCTATTTTGATGCTCCAACAAGCTCTCAGCCCCACTGATTAGCACTTTAAAAAAAAATGGCACTAAAAGAATTTCGTCGAAAGAGAAAAATCATCCATTCTGTCATATCCCGGGTTTTTTTCTTTATGACAAGCAGTGAAGCTTAGGTTAACTTCAGCAAACGTTAATTTATTGGAAAGAAGTTGAGAGACCATATTTGGGTTCTCCAGAGATGCCGAGACTGAGGCTGAGAGAGATTTATTTGAAGCCATTGCCTCGGTGACTGTGGGGGGTTGACAAGTTCAACATTTGCAGGGCAGGCTGGCAGCCCGGAAACTCCAGCAGGATTCCTATGTGGCCGTCTTGGGGAGCATTCCTTCAATATTTCTGGTTCTTCTCACATTTTCAGTGGTGGAGGCCAGAAGTTCAAGGTCAAGGTGTCAGCAAGGCTGGTTCCTTCAGAGAGCTGGGTGGGTATGTTCCGGGTGTCTCTCCTTGGCTAATAGACGCTGTCTTCATGGCCATGTGGTGCTCTTCCTATATGTGGGCCCATGTCACCTGCCAGGACCCCATTTTCAAATAAGGTCACGCTCTGAGGTACTGGGGGTTAGAAGTTAAATACATGAATTTGGGGAAACACAGTTCAGCCCATAACAAGACTACATTCAGAGGAGAGAGAGCCAGGCTTGGGTGTGGCCAATGGCCAAGGCAGTCCAAGAGTCTTTGGAGCAGGAATTGTAGGATCTCACCCGGCACCTGCTCAGTTGGGGCCAGCAGGTGCCTCTCAGCCACCCCAGAGGACTGGCCCCCTTTGTCCACTTGCTTTGTCTGTCCGTCATTCAACACTCAAATTCTAGGGAGGAGCAGTTGACTGGCCAGCTTGAGTCTCGAGCCCGTCCCTTAGCCAGGCAGGAGGCAGTGGGGAGGCGGG
Source organism: Suricata suricatta (assembly GCF_006229205.1). Lineage (NCBI taxonomy): Eukaryota > Metazoa > Chordata > Mammalia > Carnivora > Herpestidae > Suricata > Suricata suricatta. The sequence continues at coordinate 158,559,497 of NC_043703.1, forward strand.
AGGGGCAGCCCAGCTGTGGCCCCCCCAGGACGCACTATGGGAGGAGAGGTCGTGCCAATCTTGCACACTGGGGAGCTGTTAGGAAGAGGAAATGGAAGCGGATGGCAAGTATGTCCGGCCCTCTCTCTTTTAAGGGGCGGTCGTCCCTCAGCTGAGGTCTATCCTGATTTCATGGCCCGATTCTCAGAGGGGCTCCACAGATGTGGAGATGCCTGCGGCTTGAGCTGGCCAGAGGCCTGGCTGGGAGCCACAGCCCAGGCATCCTGGACGTCCTCCGGTCAAGCCCTGGACCTGGAAACACTTGGGCCAGGTGACCTCTACATACCTTCTGGCCTGAGCATCTACACTTGCAGGGTGTGCGTGGAGAAAGCTCTGGGCTTAGTCTTCTGAGCGGTTGCTCTAGCTCATGAGTCCCCCTTTGCTAACTTTCTCCTAAAAAGCTGGCATCGTATTTCGGGATGGCCTGGCACAGCGAATGCGCCTGGCTGTCACCACTTCCCAGGAGGAACCTGCCGGCATCCCTACCAGGTGCTCGAGCCATCCACCCGCTGGCCCGGGCCAGGCCTCCTGCAGGGCCAGCACCCTGTGCTGCCCGGACTCCCATCCCGTCTCTGACAGGGAAATACAGAGCGTTTCTGCACCCAGCCCACTGCCGCGCAGGCTGCACCGAGACAAGAGAGGACTGTGCAGCAGAGAGGTAAGGCAGAGACCTCCCCCAGGCCTGGGCATGCCCCTGTCCCCATCCCTGCAGCCCAGCCTTTGCTCAGAGAGGACGGTGCGTGTGGCCAGCTTGCCATGTAGCGTCTCTGGGCTCAGCCACAGCTGGAAGCCCAGTGTCTGATGGGCCACCGGGCCTGGGACTGTCAGAGGAATCACGGAGGCAAGGGTGTCTGAGCTGTAGGTGACTTCGTTCAGGAGATGAGGCTCAGAGAAGGGCCAGCACTTGGACAGCTGACAGCAGACCAGGCTCCAAGCTAGTTCCCAGTCACTGACTTCTGCTCTGAATGTTTCTCAAACGGGGTCCCCCAGGTCTGTTTTGGTGTCCAAGAAATCTTTACAAAGAATCTTAATTGGAGCATTTGTAATGTAAGAAGAATTATCATGTGCGTATTCTCGATTGTCCTGGCAAAGCTCTTATATCTGGGCACTGCCGTGGACTGTCGGAGTCCACCCTCTTCGAGGACACTGACCATGTGGGCTGTGCCACCTACTGCCGGCTGATGGAGAACCGAGAGAGGCAAGATGACATCATGGCCTAAGGGAGGCCAGCAGGGAGGGGCAGGGAGGGGCAGAGCCCTGCTGGAGGGGGACAGGGCTGAGGCTCTGGAGGCTCCGAGGTCTGTGGGTCCCAGATAGCCTCTGGGAGTTCCTGAGCATGTAGCCTCTCTGATACAACCCTATGACTCATGCCTCATCCTGGTTCAGCTCCTTGAGCCCAGAGCCAGAGGCAGAATTTTCTAGGCTGTGTGGCAACAAGATCAGCTCTCCTGGGAGAATTGGTGCTGAGCTTGGGGGTGGGGGTTGCAGCAGGAATGGGGAAGCTCTGAGTCCTCCTAGGGCAGCAGGAGAGCCGGGGGCCTGGGACTGGAAGAGTCACAAAAAAGAAACTGGCCCCAGACACACACACACACACACACACACACACACACCCTCCATCCCGCGCTCTTAAAATGTGGCTCTGTTGTGAACTACCCACTCCCAACTCGCGGAGAGGCGCTAGCATGGGATTCTTCATTCGCTGCCCTGAGGACAGACTCGTGGGGAGGGACTGTGCCAGCCAAATACCAGGAAGCCCATAGCAGCCCTTTGTGCCTGTGTGGACTCCCTCTGGGATAGGTGGGTGTCCTCCTGTGGCGCCTGGGTCTCCATGATGTCGATCATTCTGTTTGGGCCTCTGAGAAGCCACGCTTTGCCTTGCCCTTGAAATGTTGACAGAGTGGCCTGGAAATCTGGGTCAGCACCGGGCAAGTCCCTGCAGGTGGCCCCAGTGCTGGGAGAGACAGGCTTGGCTCTAAGACAGCTGTGAGCTCAGCTGGGCATCGAGAACCCACTGGTATGACACATCTCATTTCCGTGCCCGCCCAGAAACCCTTTCCAAGGAGGCAGCATGGCGTAAGGAGAGGACAGGAGCTTGGAAATCACCCAGGCTGTGGGCCCGGCTTGGAAGTGTGGCTGGGGGTCTGTCACCTTCCCTGTGGTTTGGGCTGGAGCATCTTAGGGTCGGCCCCCTTGGGCTGACCCTTTCTTTGGCCCCTGAGTTCCTCTGAAGCTGGTTGGCTGGTCCTGCAGCGGAACAGAGCTGGAAGAGTAAACCCTCACAGTTATCAAAACCCTTATCCCCAGCCTCCCCAGGATAGCCTAGACCATGGCTGCAGGTCCCCTAGGGTCACTGCTGCTGCAGGGGGCAGGCCCTCAGTGGACTCCATCTGAAGCCAGGCTCCGAGAAGCCTAAGGCGGGGCTGGGGTTCTGCAGGCAGTGGGTATGGAAATCTCTTTGCTGCAGATGCTCTGAACGACTCATGAACTGTTCTCTCCTTTTTATGTTCCTCCATCCATCCATTCCTCCTGCCCGTCTGCTCGTAAGCATGGCAGACTCTGCTGATGCCCTCACATGGCTGCGGCCGCTTCTGGGCTGGAGGAAGAGTGCTGGTCCCACTTCATCCAGCCCCAGGCAGCACCCCGGATCTGGGCTTGAGGCGTCATCCATGAGGGGCGGGAGGCCCGATGGGGACAGAAGGACAGCCCTGCGCTGAGGGTCCCAAGTCCCCAGGGGGAGAAAGGCACATTATTTGCCCATTTTACAGATGAGAAAACTAAGACTGGGAGAGAAGGGTGTGTGGCCCAAAGTCACACAAAGTCCAGATTGACCCAGGAACCCCGAGAGAGTCAAGAGAGGAGGGCAGGGGGGGTGGTAGGGAGGGAAGGAAGAGACAGAGAGGTCTCCGGAGCTCAGGCTGGAATGGGCAGGGGAAGCACAGAGATGCTCCCCGCCTCCGACTGGCTCCACCTGGCCTTCCTCTGTCCCTTTGCCTGAGGCCTGGACCCTGGGCTCCCAGGCACCCATCTGGCCCCACCTTGTCCCTGTAGCACAGCGGCGATGCAGCTGCTGGGCACTCCTGCCCTCTGGTGGCAGGATCTGTGAAAGTCCCACCGCACCCCTGGCCTGTCTCGTGGAAAGCTGGAGGTCAGAGAAAACGGGAAATGGCCTTGTTTCTGCGAGTGCATGGTTTAAGGGCGAGGCTAGAGGAGAAACCGGCCCTGACCATACAGCGAGGACAGGACATGGCTGGGAGGGGCGTGGGGTATAACAGGACTGTTTTAAAACCAGGCAGTCCTGGGGCGCCTGGGGGACTCCGTTGGTTGAGTGTCCAGCTTCGGCTCAGGTCATGATCTCACAGTTCACGGGTTCGAGCCCTGCGTCGGGCTCTGTGCTGACAGCTAGCTCAGAGCCTGGAGCCTGTCTGTGCCTGTGATTCTGTCTCCCTCTCTCTCTGACCCTCCGCTGCTCATGTTGTCTCTCCCTCTCTCTCAAAAATAAACAAACCATTAAAACAATGATTTTTAATTAAAAAAAAAAAAAAAAAACGAGGCAGTCCTCGGGCGCCTGGGCCGCTCAGTCGGTTGATTGTCTGACTTCAGCTCAGGGTGTGATCTTGTGGTCTGAGAGTTCAAGCCCCGTGTTGGGATCTGTACTGACAGCTCAGAGAATTCTGTCTCCCTCTCTGTCTGGCGCTCCCCCGCTCCCACTCACTCTCTCTCTCTCTCTCTCAAAAATAAACATGAAAACAAAAAAACAGAAAAAAGTGAGGCAGCCCTAAATCTGTGAGTAGGAGTCTTTCCCAGCTGAAGGCCCAGACCCAGGAAAGTGTTTGGAGCCCTGGTCCGGAGGCCCTCGGCTGCCCATCAAGGGTGGGAAGTGTGCCTGTCTGAGGAAAGTCCCAGAGCCACAGGGGACAGGACCTCGGAGGGAGGTGTGCAGCGGGGTCTGCAGGGAGCCTCGGGGTGGTGGGGTGCGTGGGGTGGACCCAGCCTCACTCGAGAGGCCAAGAAACAAGTTGGTTAAGTGGGTCTTGGAGCCGGACCTTACATCTCATGTGACCTTGAACAGGTGTCTCAGGATCTCAGTGTCCCCATCGGATGCTGACAGAAGATGGTGACCACCTCCGAGGGTTGTCGTGAGGAAGAAGACACGGGCCCAGGAGAGGCACGTGGCACACCATTTGGCATGTGGTGAGTGCCGTGTACTCCGGCCCTGCTCTTTTGCCAGCATTTCCTCTGACACTGTCAGGGCAGATGGTGCCCATGAGGACAGAGGCCTGGAGAGAGACGGTGTCTCCCGGAGGACACTGTGGGAGCCATGGCTGCGTTGAGCCTGAAGCCCCGGCGCGGGGCGCAGTCCTGGGTGCTCTGGGGCCGTGCGGCAGCCTGGAGTCAGTGCGGCCCCTCGCGTGACAGTCCCTAAGCAGCTCCCCTCAGTGAGGACTGGGCTCGGGCATGTCCCACGGGACCCCCAGGGCGACTGCCGTCTGGCTTCGATGCTTCATCGCCCACGGTCTATACCGCTTTAGGCGCCACGTCTACCAACTTGTGCTTCTCGGAGCGGATGAGCTCGGGAGCCTCACCTCTCAGGGCGGTTCTTGAACCAGTGGCATCGAGGTTGCCTGGGAGCTGGTTGGAAATGCGGAATCTCAGGCTGTGCCCTAGACCCACGGGATCAGGATCCGCACTGGAACCAGAGCCTGGGCGATTCGTGTGCCTGTTACAGACGCGGGAGTGAGCGTGTCTGAGCAACTGCATGAAGGTGGATAATGAGCTGCGGGGTGATGCATGTGCCTGCCCCTCCCCCCCCCCTCCCCGGCCCAGGCAGCACCTGCCCCGGCTCTGGGACCTCTCGGGGCATTGGCTCCCGGTCAGCCAGCCTGCATGTGACCACAGCCACACTGGTGAGTGAGTGCTGATGGAAGAAGGCTCCAGGTCCCCTGTGAGCCCAGGGACTCTGCCCCAGGTGGAGGGGCGGCAGTATCCGGAATCTGAGCAGACACTTAAGGGGAAAACTGGAATTGGCCAGGCAGGCCTGGGAGTGGGGGCGGGGGGCTGGAAGAGAGGGTGTTCCAGGAAAGGGACGGCCTGTACCAATTCCCGAGCTGGGGTTTTCAGAGGACAGGGTTTTGCAGATTTTACCCGAACACTGTCAGGGCCCAGGGCAATTGGAGGCCCACAGACTCTATGTCTGCACATTCAAAGGTTATAAATCAAGCTCACAAACTATGGAATAAACTATGTTCTAGCCTCTTGCCTTGACAAGTAAGCTTCACAGGGACCTAGAAGTTCAGGTTCAAATTTAGAATTTTTGGCCTCCTTGGAGTCATGTTTCCCAACACGATGGTGGGGGGGCACCTGGGGGGCCCAGGCCTTTGAGCGGCCAACTTCAACTCAGGTCATGATCTCATGGTTTGTGGGTTTGAGCCCTATATCGGGGTCACTACTCTCAGTATGGGGCCTATTTCAGATCTTTTGTCCCCCTCTCTCTGCCCCTCCCCCACTCATGCTTTCTCTCTCAAAACTAAATAAAAAACATTAAAAAAAAAAACACAGAGGTGTGGGGTGAACCAGGCCCCACCACACTACACCCCACCTAGAGGATGCACGCGTGCAGGCTCACACACAAGGGCCCAGCCTGCCCCTACCACACCCTCCGCCGACAGCTCCCCTTGGCATGTGCACGGGGGATGGGCGGGCCCCAGGATGACAGACCTATGGAGTCCCTGGAAATGGGGGAGATGGCTTGGGGAGACTCATCATAGCCCTGTGCCGAGGGCCCCAGCTGGAGAGGCCCTGTGACAACTGAACTGTGACATGTCCTCAATGAGAAGATACACTTGTTTCAGGGATGTTAAATGTGGAGAAAATACGCATCATGGATTCCACGTCCAGCTGCCTCTGGTCCTCTGCCCATGAGAATGTGTTTAAATTGAACGTTGCATTGAGTCTGTAGGTCAATTTGCACAGCGTTAACATTAGTAACAATTTTCAATCGTAACAGTATTTAGTCTTCCAATCCATGAACATGGGATGTCTTTTCATTTACTTAGGTCTTTAATGAAAAGATGTTTTATAGATTTCCACCTAAAAGCCTTGGACTTCTTCACATGTGTTTTTATATTCATTTTTGCCAAGGAAGACTTGAAAGCCCCCTGTGAAGTAGGCTTGGTGGTCATTATTAACTCCCTTTTGTAGATGAAAGAAGACTTAACCAATTAGTGGCAGAGCTGGGCTTTGAACCTGTATCCCCCATCCCCCCAGCAGCTCTGGGCCTGGACTTGCTCTGGTCGTGGCCACTTGTCCTGGCGCCTCCCTGCACAGGGACAGGACGTCTCTCCTCCATCCCTCTGCAGGGGTGGGGTGGGATGGAGCTGGCTCTGGCTGGGCGGCAGTCTCCGCTCCTCCCCGCTGACTTGGAAGGCAAGACAGGGGCAGGACTGGACCCAGATGCTCAGGGTCAGGGCAGGGTCAGTGAAGGAATGTCCAGGGGAAGGTTCTCCATGCAGGCCACCGGCAGGGAGGGAACCTGGTTGTTTTAACAGTGTCCCTCGTCCTTGGCTGCTATGAAAATCACTTGAGTGCTTTTAACATTCCCAGTGTCCAGGCTCCACATCAGACTATTTGAGGCTGAACTCCCGGGAGCAGGGCTCGGAATCTGTGATTTTAAAGTGCCCAGGCGAGGCTGCAGCGCAGGCTGGGACCACCGGGTGAGAGGCTGATGTCAGCTGTCAGTCCTGACCCCTTGCTCTGCCAATCTGCCAAGGTGGTGGGGCGGAGGAGTCCAGACTCTAGACTCACACAGTCCAGGCCACCGCACCAGGTGTGAACCGTGGTTCCGTCTCACAGGTTCTATGTCCCTGGACACTTCACCTCTCTGAGCCTCCATCTGTTAATCCGTAAGGTGGGGACAATTACGCCTACCTTGAGAGAGGTGGTCTGTCTCTGTTCCCTCGGGTCTGGATGGGTCTGTGAAGGCTTTGGCCAGGAGGGTACAGTAGAAGGGGCATTGTGCCAGCTCTGGGCCTAGACTCCCATCTCCTCGGCCTCTTACCAGACTTTTCCATTACGGAGAACCAGACTGAGACACCTTGACCCCGGTGGATGGGGACACAGTGTTCAATTCCCCCTGCTTTCCTGGTTCTGAAGGAAGGAAAGGCAACATCCAGAGCAACAGACTTGGCCGGGCTTTCCAAGTTTGAGTCCCTGCTCTGCCATTCCTCTGCTGTGTAACCTTGGGCCGGTTGATTAACCTCTCTGTGCATCTGCCTCCTCTTTTGTTAAGTGAGGATGATAGCGGTGCCCACCGCAGGGCTGCTGCAGGATCTGAGAGCGGCACCCACACTGCGAGCCCTGTATGTGTTGGTTGTGTGACTCACTGATTTCCAATGGCTCCTGTAGACACCAGATGGCGGGGAGGCCTTCCCTGCTTGGGGACCCCTTGGCTCTGTCCTGATGTAGTGGCTACAGATTATTTTTAACTGGGAAGCTTGCCAGCCCTTGTGGTGAGGTTATTTGGGGTCCGGCCACAGCTGTGCAGGTCTGGTGGCTTGTTTTTGAGGAGGAAGCCCGGAAAGATCTGGGAAAACCCCGTTTCCCACTCGTCCCCTCTCTTCCCCTCTGGAAACAACAGAGCCATCCAGGTGGCCTGGTCAGGGGGCAGGATGTCCCCTCTCGAGGAGGCCCCTCACCTCTGCCCCAGAGCTCCTGTGGGAAATCAGGTTAAAGCATATGGCGGGGCCTGCCGGGCCGCAGATGTCCTGTCCTCCTGCCAAGTCCAGGACCCCGAGACCCCACCTTTGGCTGAGTGTGATCCAGGTGCCAGCTGGGCCCCTCAGTCCCTGGAAGCACGCGGCACGCCCCCGGGCTGTCCCAGCCAGTGGGCCTGCCAAAGTGGGCCCAATTTCCAGGAGCCTCAGGGCTCTTCCTCCCCTCACAGTGAGCCTCAGCCCTCCTCTGAGCTTCTCCCAGGTGAGAAGGCTTCCAGAGCAGCTGAGACAGCTTCTGTGTGGAGCCCTTCCCCTCCCCACCCAGGCGCTTCTACCTTTCTGGCTCCTGTGTCTCCTCTGTTCACTGCTCCCCCCACTTCAGGAGGCTCTCCTCTCTCCCCTCCCCCACTTAAGGGGGCTCCCCTCTCCTTCCCTCCCCCACCTCAGGGGGCTCCCCTCTCTCCCCTCCTCCACCTCAGGGGGCTCCCCTTCCTCCCCTCCCCCACCTCAGGGGGCTCCCCTCTCTCCCCTCTCCTCCCCTCCCCCACCTCAGGGGGCTCCCCTCTCCTGTTTTAGAATCTAAAATCTCAGACCCCCTCTTTGTCTTCTTCAGAACAACTTCCCCCCTCCTGGAGGCCCTGGGTCCTGGGAGGCCCTCTGTCCTCAGCAAAGACAGCACCTTCCCCCGCCAAGAGACATTATGATACCAGTTGCTAAAATGACGTTAAAAACTCCTTGTCACCACATTTATGTATTTGTATTTAACCTGTGTACATATTTGCTCCTTTGACTTCTATCCTGTTTGGGAAATGATGTTCGGAGACAAGAAATAGGAGAAGGCGGCTCTCTAGTTTTTGGCAAAAACATCCCCCTTCGTCTCTCTCCCCCGGAGTTTCCACTGTGGGGTGAGGTCCCTAGCCAGGTGCCCGGGCCTTTGGGGGGGCCTCCTGCCTTTCCGCAGGACACCGTGCTGCTCCAAAGCGCCCAGCAGAGCACAGGGCCCCAGGGAGGACTGCAGAAGGAGCACAGAAGAGCAGACTGGGCAGCGGTCACCACCCGGATGACAGGAACTCAGAGATGATCTGACCCAGCAACTGGTCAGAATTTTTATTGTGGGAAAATCTAAACAGGATTTGCCATTTTGACCAAGTTCAAGTGCACTGCTCAGTGGTGATTGGTTTTCATGGCTGAAGTAACACTTGTTCAAATGAAATCTTAAGCGGAAGCCTGAGCTAAAATACCAAACGCACTGCTGCCCCTCGGATGTCTGGGCCTTGGGCAGGGAGGGGGGACCAGATGAGGAGCAGGGAAGGGAGGACCCCCCGACACTCTCCATCAGGCATTGGCCCCCTCACCCCGTGCCCTCCAGGCCTGGTCCCACTCTCGAGCCCCATAGCCACTTGGGAATCTCCAGCCACAGCTAAAGGCACTTTGGATGGTGGCTCATGACACACAGTGGCTCATGGTGACGGACAAGAAGGTGTGAGGCCCGCGCCTGCCAGAGCAGAACCAGGTGCTTCTGGAGCATTAAGGGGGGCCCTTTCTGTGGGAGACGGACCTGCTGCCCGGCAGAGCCCCACAGGGACATGTTTCTGAGACAACCAGGCATCTGTGGGGGCTGGACGGTGAGCTCGAGATGCAGGCCCGTGGGGGAAGGGGCCTGGCCATGGATCCCCTCCCCGCCGGGACTCACATCCTGAATGTTTGGCCTGAATAGGGCAAAGTGGCTCTGTGGAACATTCCTGAAATGTTAAGACTTTGTCCCTTTGGATGAATTTCTCCTGAATTCCTCTGACTGGGGAGCAGGTCGTGAATGAATCCCATGGGTGACGTCCTCTGCACCTGCCCAGAGGAGGTAGCGGGCCTGCGGGGAAGGAGGCCCCGTGACCTTGGTGGACAGATTGTGCTTCCAGCCCCAGAAGGAAGCTCTCAGTCAGGAGAAGGAGCCTCAAGAGGGCATGTGGTCCATGCTCTCCAACAGCACAGGGGACTTGGTGTGACCCCGAGGTGGCCCATTGGTTTCCTGGAGAGCCAGCTGGGGCTCTGAGTGGGGGAGCCGTGGCAGCCCTGCCCACTACCTGCACACCCCAGACACGGGGCAGGCTCGGTATAGTGACCCCTGCCAGCCGCCCGCACACCCCAGACACGGGGCAGGCTCTGGGAAGTGAGGGAGGCAAAGGCAGAGGGCCCTGTCTTGTAGAACCTGGCTTCTCCTCCCCTAGCCTACCAGGGGTCTGTCCTGGTTTGGGGGCACTTGTCTGGGTCAGAGGTAGAACATTCCTCAGGGCTCCTTGCAGTCCATTGTGGCTGAGAGGACACAGCAAACATGGACAGAGCCGCGGGGCCCCTGGGAGCCGAGGAGGACCTGACGACAGCCCGGACACCCCTTCCCGCGGGTCCTGGGGCCGCTGCGCTGTGCTCCGCTGGGTTTGTTCAAAACCTTGAGACAGGGCCCAAGACTGGGTTTCACAGAGCTTCTGGGATGCGGTGCTGTGATTGATTTTGAAGTAAAAGAGCCGACGTACTTGAAGGAGGGAAGAACCAGGCAGGTTTTCTGCGAAAGTTGAAAACTGGTGAAGATTAGGGGGCCTCGGAGTCCGGAGCCTGCCGCGGGCTCTGGAAGCCACACACTCTGTGCTCAGCAGCACTTAGCAGAGATGCCACCAGACCTACGTCTTCACTCGGTGCAGTTACCTTTCCAGGGGGGGAAAATACAGTCCCCTGAGCCTTTGCTCCAGGGACTGATCTGAGCCACCTTGAAATGCATTGAAATCCCTCCCGTCTCAACTGCCGGATGCCAAAAGCATCCTAACAGCCTCTCCGAAGAATGTAGAACAACATAGGAGGCAAACATTGGAGGTTTGGGTGAAAACACTCATTTTTAGGGAAGCCTTGGGATGGCAGGAGAGGGTTCTGGAAGGAAGGCACAGAGCGCTGCAGGTGACCCCGGGGGGCGGGCCCTCTGAGGGGGCGCAGGCTGAGGACATGGGTACCTGCTCGCTTTGGAGAGCATCACATGGACGCTGTCCGCCTGGAACCACATGGAAACAGCCAACTGGGAAAAGGAGGCCAGAACTATCAGTCAGAAGTCGGTTTCCAGAAACTCAGGGATGCTGTCGGCTTGACCGCTTCCTCCCAAAGGCTCAGAGGAGGAAAATGGAGCACAGGCAATGTTCTCGGAACAAAGCACTTATGGCTCCACGCAAAGTCTCCACACTGAGTGAGCGTATCTGCAATCAGAAATCCCGTAGCCGAAATTTCAAACCCTGCTTGAACTTCACTAAGATGGAGGAGCTTCGCAGAACGGTAATTAAGAAGGGAACGCACTGCTCAGACCTGGAGAACTTCTCAGCCCGTGTGGAAACATCAGCAACACTCAGAAGTGGGTTCGGAAGACAGCGAAGACCTAGAGGGAGCCCAGGAATGAACCTCCTCCTTCTATCAAAACCCATTGTCTCGAAGGTGGAGAAAGCTCCAGAAAAGTAGATGGCAGCCCAGCCCTGGAGGGAAAGCTTAATGGGTAAGAAGGGGAGGTGGTGGCCCAGACACAGGCTGCTGGAGGCAGATTTAAGGTCCAGCTTTTCCCAAGTGGCCTCTGGTCCCCGCTCAGCCCAGGACAGAGGCCAGGGGACCCGGGGCTGCAGGGGCTCCTCAGGGACCCAGGGGAGGAGGCCGGCGGAGCCAGGGACCCAGGCCACACCTGGACGCCCACACGGCACCAGGCCCGACCGGTCCACACAGCAGAATGTTTGCCCCGTTTCTCTCTCTCAAAATAAATAAATATTCAATTTAAAAAATGTTTAGTGTTGTTTATTTTTGAGAAAGAAAGAGACAGAGTGTGAGCAGGAGAGGGGTAGGGAGAGAGGAAGACACAGAATCCGGAGCAGGCTCCAGGCTCCGCTGTCAGCACAGAGCTGTCAGCACAGAGCCCGACATGGAACTCAAGCTCGTGAACCATAAGATCATGACCTGAGCCGAAGTTGGATGCTCGACCACTGAGCCACCCAGGCGCCCCTGTTTTTTTACTTTTTTAAATTTTAGAGAGAGAGAAAGAGATAGCTCACTAGCAAGGGAGAGTGGCAGGTGGAGACAGAGAGAGAGACAGAGAAAGAATCCTAAGCAGGCTCCAAGCCCCAAACAGGGCTCGATCCCATGACCTTGGGATCATGACCTGAGCCAAAATCAAGAATCTGACCCTTAACTGACTGAGCCACCCTGGCACCCCTGCCCCATTTCTCTTCTGAGAGTAATTTTGATCCCTGTTTTTATTTTTTTATTATTTTTTTTTAATTTGAGAGAGAGAGAGAGAGAGAGAGAGAGCCTTCACAAGTTGGGGGAGAGGGGTAGAGGGAGAGAGAGAGAAAATCCTAAGTGGGCTCGAGCCTAAAAAGGCGCTCTATCCCATGACCCTGGGATCATGACCTGAGCCAAAATCAAGAGTTGGACACTCAATTGACTAAGCCACCCAGGAGCCCCAATATTTTTGTTTAATTGCTGCTATTTAATTGATGCCATGCTTGCTCTTATTGAAGTCCAATAGAATTGTATTTCCTAAGATGGCATTCTTCAAACATAGACGATTTTAACATAATTATTATGAATATATTTCTGCTTCACTGGACTGCCTAGAATTAGATAGGATAAGGATTGTATTCTGAGTGAAATAAGAGGTCTTGCAGACCTTGCCTCTCCTTCGCTCCTGCTCGCTGCCGCCTCGCGGTGTATCCAGGAACCTTCTAGCTCCTCTAAAAAAAAAAAAAAAAGAAAAGAAAAGAAAAGAAAGAAACAAAACGCCCATCATTACTTAAACCATAATGGAACTTGGACGTGCCCAGATGGAGATGTGTGAAATAATAAACACCATATGATATGCTATGAACTGTTAGAAAAATTACGTGGAAGGAAATAGCTACCTTGGTAGATTATGACTAGCTTTTTTGTCTGTTTTTAAGTGGACTTCATACCCAGCACAGAGCCCAGTGCAGGGCCCGAACTCAGGACCCTGAGATCAAGACCCACGCTGAGATCAAGAGTTGGACGTGCCACCCAGGCGCCCCGATGCTGACATGTGTCAAAGGCAATGCAGCTCCCCCCCACCCCCAGCGACATCCCCAGCCAAACCTGTCAGTAGTGTTAATGATGTTAACTTAGCTGCAAATTCACAGACTAACTAAGGGAGTGAACATTGTACCATCATTAGTTTGTTGGTTATGATTTTCTCTTAGCTTTTATCATTCTACGTAGGGTCTTCTTGGCTGCGTCAGGGCTTCTAGAGTTTACGCAGTGAAAATAAAAGTGTTTCCCCTTGGCGAGGGACAATGGAGGAGTCACCCGCACACTCGCAGTGCCTCCTGAGGGGCTTTCCCACGGGTCTGCCCATCCCCTCCTGCTGCACCTGGGGAAAGAGGCAGTGACTTGCTCTCCCACACGTGTGGCGGTGCAGAGAGACCCCAGGCCCGTTCACTTCCTGTCTGGATCTGCACTGCGTGCGGCCGGAGGAGAAGAAGAAGGCTTCTCGGCTCTCACTAGTGTTTCTAAGAAAATTGAATCATTCCTGGTGATTTCCAAGGTGAGTAAGAAGAGCCAGCTCTTTCTACCTGTTTGCAGCCTGGCCTGACGTTTCCTTGGCAACCGTGGTTAACAGGGATCTTGTCCCCCCTGGGCCCTGCACGTCCTCCGCTGCCAGAACGGTCGTCCGGTGTGAAGGGCGAAGCGGCGTGGCCCCCCGGCCCCAGCGTGGGCTCTCTTCCACTAAGATCTGCTTATTTATAACCCAAAGGAAATTTGCCCAAGAAACAGGATTTCCGTGCTCGCTTGACTAATTTCCTTTTTATATTCTATAAGGACTTAATGGGGAGAATTTTGCCATCGGGAGGAATCGCTTATTTTTAACAGCAGTATTAGACTGAGAGCCTAAAAATGGGATGTTCACGGATCCAGGAAAATCCCCCTCTGCTTCATTACACGGATGAGGAAGGTAAAGCTCAACAGGAGCCCTGATTTGCCCAAAGTCCACATAATTCACTGGTGGCGTGGGACTTGAGGTGGCTGCCTTTTAGGGGCTTTGGCATTTCCGCAGATCTGGCGTGGTGACAGTTGCGTCTTGCGGCTGCCATCATCCCAACAGATGGGCACAGGCCTGTTCACGGCCTTCAGGAGCCCTGGAGATGCGTTCTGGGGCTGCCTGTGGTATACCCTCCCTTCTCCTGGCTCCGTTGTCTGCCAACCGTCCCCTGGATGCTGGAAACCTGGAGTCTGTGGGGAACTGAGCAAAATAGGCTGGGTGGGGCTGGCGTCCCACACCTGCCTGTCCCTGAGTGACGCCTGAGCCTGGAACCCACGAAGACTGTCCTCTCCCAGCTCGGTCAAGGCCTGAGGTCTGTCCTGGTCCTGAGGCCCCTCCTCGACTTTTGCAGGTGACTTAGACCGTCCCCGCGGTTGGGCTAAGCCCTCGTTGAGGGGGCAAGATTTCACCTCTCCCCTCTTCGGTCTTCAGCAGGATCTGAAAATTAAATTGATCTAGAAGGAGGGGCGTCTGGGTGGCTCAGTCGACTGGTTGAGCATCCGACGTCTGTTCAGGTCATGATCTCACGGTCTAGGAGCTCAAGTCCACACTGGGCTCTCTGCTGTCAGCGCAGAGCCTATTTTGGATCCTCTGTCTTCCTCTCTCTCTCTCTCTCTGCCCCTCCCCTGCTCATTTTCTCTCTCTTTCTCTCAAAAATGAATAAAATAGATTCACCTAGAAGGACTAATGGGAGGAAAAGCATGCAGACCTTTACAGGAACTTGGGAGCTCCACAGGAAAATGGAGCCCCAAAGAACTTTTTCTGGATGCCTGGAGTCCTTATATGTTGAACCAAGCGGGGCGTCTGTGGAAGAGGAGGCTGAAGGCAGCCAGCTGTCCTCCCAAGTCCTGCTGCAGAGTCCCCGGCCTCAACTCCCGGCTCCTCCTCCCGGAACAGGGACATGGCTGGGCATCCCCATCCCCACGCCACCCCACTCTGACCTGTGGGCAGCAGGGACCCCTCTGGGGGTCACGAGCAGGCAACAGGCCCACGAAGGTACCCACTCCTGGGGGACATGTTGGCATCAGCAGGGAAGCTGGTCTCCAGTTTTGCAGCCAGCCCTGAAGGACGAAGAATCCTGCCCGAACCCTGGAGAGCTTGTGCTCTGACGTGTTTCTACCACGGGCTGCCCTGCTTCTACCAGAGATAATGGCCTTGACTCCTCGAGCCCCTGCTAAGAACTGGGAACTTGACAAATGTTCTCACATCGGTCCCCCAGGGTCTCAGATCTAGCGTAAAGTCCATGGGCTCTGTAGGAGCAAGTGGAAATGCACCAGAATTACTGGAGAAAAACTTTCCAACACAATGGCATGTAATGGTAGGTGCCTAGCTGCGTAGACCCTCCAGCCCCACCTCTCAAAGCCGATGTACTCAGGCCCCAGCTGCTGGGACGTCAAGTCCCTTCTCTGAGGCAGCCTGAGTCTGTGGTGCATTAGTGATGGCCATATATTCTCTGACGTTCTCTCCATTGAGGGGTGAGGTCTGTGCCCTCTTGTCTTGAGTCTGGGCACACTCCAGGACTTTGCTGATGGAACAGGGCAGAAGGAAAGCTGGTCTGGTGTCTGGGCCAGGAGAGGCCAGGACCTTCTATTTCCTCCCTCCCGGTCACTCCCTCTGGGAGCTCTGAGCCACCCCATAAGAAGACCAACCATCTCGGGACTCAGGAGTGGCATGGATGTAGTCTGTAGTGAACAATAAGTATGTAGCAGGCTGTGTGCTCAGTTTTTGTTTATGATTCCCAGAGCGCAGCCGGGGGAGTAGGGGGCCATAGGACAGGGCGAGCTGGAGGTCAGGAGGGCCTTGGCAGCCTAGCTCCAGCCTGTGGACTTTTCCTCTTGACAAGAACAAGCTGTCACAGTTTCCGAGCAAGAGGGGCTATCTCTGTGTCTGGGTCAGTGGACAGTAGGCAGCATGGACCAGAAGGTGCCTGAGGCTGATGCAGGGGAGCCAAGCAGGGCTACTGCGGACTTCCAGGCACCAGAACCCTGGCTGGAATGCAGAGACATCCGCATGGAGGAGGCAGGGGCAGACGCAACTCTTCCCTGAGCTGGGATGTGCTCGGCCATTCTCCTACCCTGAGCTCCTTTGTCCAAGTGATCGCTGGAATCTCTGATTCAGTAACTCCAAGGATTCACGACTCCATGATTCTGCAGTAGGGAAAGCCCGTGTGTCTAGAGCTCTGTGATCTAGGAAACCTCTCAGTCAGCGCTTCCAACATTCTCTGATTCATGCCGTGCCGAATCAGCCCATGGGGCTCCTGCCAGCCCCTGGTCTGTGACTTCTCTTAGGAATCAAAAGAAGGCTTGGTCTGTGGTTTTTGTCTTTTTCTATTCAGTCAGACAGGTGTCGATGGGAAGGCCCCTCACCTCCCTGTGGGGTGACTGAAATGGGATAATGCGTGTTGGGAAGGTCCCGGAGTAGGATGGAGTAATGCAGAGCCCCACCTATAGGGGGCACTGAGAAGTGCCGCCTGACCCCAGGCTCAGTGTCCATTCCATCCATGCCCACCGCCTGCAAGGTGCTCTGGGGCTGATTCCCAGTAGGAGCCCTTTACAGAATAGCACTTGGGGGGGGGGGAGGGAGGGGGTCCTGCCTGTTCTTAAGCCACAAGCTCAAGTTACCCTTTGACATCCATTATCACCGCAGTTGACCATGGGCCTTAGGACCTGGGAGACAAGAGGCGTGGCCTGTGATTTA
This sequence comes from Suricata suricatta, assembly GCF_006229205.1. Lineage (NCBI taxonomy): Eukaryota > Metazoa > Chordata > Mammalia > Carnivora > Herpestidae > Suricata > Suricata suricatta. The sequence goes on from NC_043703.1 coordinate 158,576,006, forward strand.
GGTAAGAGGGACTGTAGGGAGATGGGTGAGGGAGATGTTAGGGGGCAAGGCCAAGCGTGGGGTACAGCTAAAGAAATGTTGGACAGAGCCGGGTCTCTTGCAAGTAAACTGGGCTGGGACCCAGGTGGCGATCAACAGGGTCTGATATGGAAAGTTGCCTTGCCCACAGTGGCCCCATTGCCATCCCTGCCTGGGTGACCTCAGGCCAGCCTCTCCCTCCCGAAGCCTCCATTTCTCTGCGTAGGAACAGAAACGCAGGATCAGGGGACTCTGAGAGGTCCTGCTGGCTCTGATGGCCAGGGTCCCATGGGTCGGTCTTTGCTCTCCTCTCTGCACCAAATTCTGGGGATGAGGCCCCCTCGCCAGGTTGTTGTGAGGCCCAGTCATGGAAGCAGTAGAAGCCCTTGGCGCAGTGCCTGGCCTGCTTGCTATCTGCTGCCAGAGACTCCAGGGCGGTGGATGGCCCTCTCTGCCCCACCAGCGCCCCCCACCCCCATACACAGGAGTCTCCCTGCGGGTGGGCCCACTCTGAGATGGTCATGGGAAGAGTCATCATGGAAGGCCAGCCAGGCCCGCCTCTACTGCAGAGGTCTCCTGGCCCCTCCGGAGCCAGTCTCAGGGGTTCAAGAGCACCACCAAGAAGATTAAATGAGCTGCAACTATGATTACCATTAGTTATGAAAGGTGGGGGAAACATGATCTAGCATCCATCTGTTCATCCATCCATCCGTCATCCATCCGTCCATCCAACCATCCACTTATCCATCCGCCCCATCATCCATCCATCCATCATCCGTCCGTCCATCCATTCATCCATTCATCCATGTATCCATCTATCCTTCCTTCCTTCCTTCCTTCCTTCCTTCCTTCCTTCCTTCCTTCCTTCCATTCATGACCCATCCATCCAGCAACTAAGTGCCTACTATGTGTAAAAGAGTGCACACTACCCTCATGGACAACTTTCCATGCTCCTGCCCTACTCTGTTATTATTACTTATCCTTTTGTTCATCTGTTCACTGTCTTCCCCACTAGAATGTTAATTCCTTGAAGACTTTGTCTTATTCACCACTGCATCTTAAATGTCTAAAATCAAGCCTTAATAGGTACACAAGAGCATTTCAATATATGAATTTAACACACACACACACCCTGCCAACAACCACAGGAATAAATATCATTATCCTGAATTTATAGATCAGGAAAAACAGGCCCAGAAAGGCCAAGTGACTCACCCACAATTTCACTGTTAGTAAGAGATGGCATGAGAGGTGAGGCCAGGTTTCCACCGCGGGTCCGCCCTTCCTACAGCTCCGTGCCTCGTGCAGGGAGAGGAAAGCACGACTACTTCCAGCTGGGCAGTCAGGGCAGACTTCCTGGAGCAGGGGGCCCGGGGCAGGCGGGAGGGTGGGTAGGACTCCCCCAGGCAGGGCAGTAGGTAAGGAGAACCAGCTGACGGGACATCTTTGGCCAAGGCCTGGGGGACAAGACAGGCGTGGCTGGCCTCTGGGGTAAAGAGGGTTCCACCTTTTGGGAGCAAGATCCCCCCCAAACCCTGCTAGACTTCTTGGGGGGAGAGAAGCCCTCTGCCACCCCTGCTTGCGTGTCTCACTGGGAATTCGGTGCTGCATCTGGCCTGTCCTTGTCAAAGCAACTGCCAGCAAGACGTGTCTCCAAATATGCTGAAAGTAACTTTCTCCCAGGGTATGAGCTCAAGGGCAACTCTGCTGTGCCAAGCAGGCTCCCCGGCCCAGAGGAAGGGGCACTCAGCCAGGTCTGGGCAGGTGGCTGGTCTGGGAGCCCCCACTCGTGCGGCCCTGTCTTCTGGAGGAACCCCTTCCCCTCTCTGGACCTCACAGTCCTCCTTTGCAAACAAGATAGTTTCCGCAGCCCTTTGGTCACTGTGCTGCATGAGTGGCCTCACCCACAGCTGACACTTCTGTGCATTTCACGGGGGCGGGGCAGCAAGTCACCTGGACACATCAGACACCGCCGATTACTCCAGGAACCCCATGAAAGAGGCTGGACAGGACCATTCCCTCCGTTTTCTCAGATGACAGAACCAAGGTGTGAGAGAGAAGATGGCTGCCCAAAGTCACGAGGTTTGGAATCCGAGCTCTCCCTCTGCACCCCCGGGGGGCTGAGACTACAGGCAGGGTGCCGACCGAATTTGCCCGAGTCACTGGCCAAGGGGTGTCCATCTCCAAGCTCTCCCGTCATGCCGCCCTGCCCCCCAGGGAAAAGACAAAGGGGCACCCCCTAAACACATTGGAAAAGACTCTGTCTTCCTCTTACCTAATCCCCGTGCTACGTCTGGGCCAACACACGATGTCTCTAAGTGGAAGTGCCCTGCTGGGGCCAGCCGTGGGTTCCCATGCTGCCATCTGTCCCAGGGAGGGAAACTCAGGCTAACTTACAACCTGACCTCATTTTCAGGGGAGATTTTTTTTTTAACCCAGAGAAGCTAAACATAGCATGGAGGTATTCTTGGTCGGGGAACTGAGTTCTCGGGGCCAGGCCGATTGCCTTAGCGGTGATTTCTCTGGGGAGAGAAAGGGCTGACCTCACCTTGCCCCTTGGCGAATGACCACTAAGCCCTCCCGGAGGCCAAAGCGTTTGCTCCAGAACCTTGAGCACACACCTCACTTTGCCAGACTTCTTGATCTATAAAGTGGGGTAGGAACCCCTCCCGAGGGCTGTGCGGATCCAGTTGGGTGGCGGCGGCCAGGAGAGAGCGGGCAGGGTGCAGAGTTCAGGTGGGGACACAGACCTCAGTTCCTGCCCTGGTTCTGTCACTTACGAGCTCAGTGGCCTCATACAAATTACTGAATAATACTGTTCGCCTCCCAGGATTATTTGGGGTGGGGGTGGGGGGTGAATTTGATAGAAATCGCTTTAAGAGAGCAGGGCTCCCCGGGGGTTTGCTGTGTTAGGAGTTATTGTCACCAACAGACCCTGAGCAGCCTCGCACTCGAACAAGCTGAGGCACGAATGCCCTGCGCAGCCTGATGGGTTCGGGGCCAAAGGCTTAGGGCGAGGCGACCTCCTGCAAGGGAGACACAGGTGCTGAGGTGGGCGGGGCGCATGTGGGTGCTGACTGGCTTGGGGGTGACACCTTGAGCTGTGGGTGTCCTCTGGGTAAGCTCCAGAGAGGGGACCAGGACCGGAAAGGTCCTTGAGCATGCAGGGAAAGCACGCGTGTGTCTGGATTCGGCAAGGGCTGTGCTCCGCGGCTTCCCCTGGAGGAGACGGGTCCTTCCCGAGCTGTGGCTTTGTAAGGCGGCGAAGGACCGGGGCTGGGAGGGGGCTGCAGTGGGGGGCAGGAGAGCCCTGGCCAGTGGAGTTTTAGGGAGCCGGCCCACGTGGGAAGCCACAGGAGCGCCCCAGCGGACGGAGGACAGCATTGCTCTTTGTCTCCTGTGCCTCTCGGCCATTTGCGCCCCTGCCTTCTGTCCGAGGCCTGTCCTTGAGGGACAAACATTCTTGTAGGTTGTGGGCATACTGCGTGTCAGGTCTGCACAGAGACAAGCCCGCTGCGGACACGGACGGGAGGACTCTCCCTGTAAATCAGGGAGGAGGGTGTGGTGACCCCCCTGTGCCCACGAGGGAAGGGAGGCTAGCGGACATTGGGGGGCAGCGGGAACTCATCAGTCACCTCTCTCCACGTGCCCAGGGCCCCTGTCCAGCAGTCCTGAGGCCTTGGTCCTCTCACACAGCCATTCCTGGGACAGGCGAGGACCGACCAAAACCAGGGGAGGGAGGAGGCTCGAGGTGAGGACCACTTATCGTTTCTCCAGCCAGAGGCTTGGGGCTCAGGGGACTGTCTGGGGCAGGGGGTCAGGAGGGGGCTGCTGCCACAAAACCTTTCAAAGGCCCTCGCTCCAGCCCCTGCTCCCACATGCTACTTTAAAAAGAAATCTGGAGGCGCCTGGGTGGCTCAGTTGGTTGAACATCCGGCTTTGGCTCAGGTCATGATCTCCCGCTCACGAGTTCGAGCCCCGTGTCAGACTCTGTGCTGACAGCCCAGAGCCTGGAGCCTGTCTTCAGAGTCTATGTCTCCCTCTCTCTCTGACCCTCCCCTGCTCACGCTGTCTCTTTCTCTCTCTCTCAAAAATAAATAAAACATTAAAAAAAAGAAATCGGGAATCAAAAAGTGGAAACTTTCTATTTTCGATGAGGCACTCCTTTAAATGGAGGCTTCTAAATTATTAAAAATCCAGAAATAAATTATTCACTCAGGTCAGACATAAAGCTTCCCTTTACTTCATGAGCATCAACGCCACCAGCACACTGGCACTAATTTGCTGTGTGCCCTGGCAAGTCTGGGCCTCAGTGTTCCCATCTGTAGAGGGGGTGGGGGCCAGGCAGGGAGCTGGACCGGATGGTCTCCGTGGCTCCCCGGTGCCAGAGGAGATTCCCAGGGCCCCTCAGTGTCTGTTCTCTCCCACACGCTTTGCTCTCAGCATCAGACTCTCCCTCCTGCCCATACCTTCCCTGAGCAGCCCCGGTGGCGGGAAGGAGACCAGTGATTATCAAGAACAATATCACCACGTGCCAGGCCCCGCGTGGCAATTTACACATTCCCACTCATTTATCCCCCCACAACCCTGCACAGTGGGTGATGCCATGATCTCCATTTTACAGCTGAGGAAACTGGGTGCCAAGTAGCCAAGCCCCTTGCCCAAGGTCACCCAGTGGCAGAGCGGGGCATCAAGTGCGGGCAGCCCGGTTCCTGAGCTGATGCTGCACCACAGGGGGCTCAGACCTCCTGACACGGCCGTGAGGTCCTGGGGCTGACGTGCCCCGTCTCCTCTTCGTCTCTGCCCTTGTGCTTTCCTCTGCCTGGAGTGCTATCCCTGCCCCAGACTGGCAAAAAGGTCACCTCCTCCAGGAAGCCTTCCCACTCTCTGTCTGGGCTTCCACTTCCCTGTGAACGTTTACTCCGTGAATCCGCATCATTTGCACCCTGTCATGCCGGCAGGCTGTGACCTCCTTGATGGTCTTCCGCATCCTCGGACAGAGCACGGTGCCTGGTATAGCCCAGTAAGTGGCTGTTGAGTCAAGAAGTAAGTGAATGAATGTTTGAAGGAATGCAGGGGGTGGGGGGTGGCTATTCGCTGCCCCCGGGCCTGTGCCCAGGAAGCCCCCTAAATTTGCCCATTCCTGGCATCTCTGAGATTATTCTCCCACCAAGGGACTTAACCTGGTAAAGAAGACATCGGGTTGCTATAGCAACTGATTTTTTCCGGCAGAGCAAACATTTCCACAGAAATCCCATGTGCGATACCCTCTCCTCCACACCACGCCCACATCCCCAGTGCCACCGAGCCCAGAGCCAGCCCTTGTCCCCCCACCCCTGCGGCCTTTCGCTGGGTTTCTCAAAGCCACCCTATTCAAAGCTGTACCAAACTGAGCCGGCCTCAGCTGACAACCTCCCTGGGCAAGGAAGGAGCACCCCAGCCCCAGGCCACCAGCACTGAGGAGTCAAGCCTGGCCATCCTCAGAAAGGGCCACCTTGCCTCAGACAGGGGCCTGGGCTTCCCCACCGTCTCCCCTCCCCAGGTCCCCGGAGCCAGGGTGCCTCCCAGGCCTCACTTGACAGAAGCTAGGAAGGGGCATCTGGAAAAGTGCCAGGTCTCAGGCCAGGGAGGGACAAGCGGGGGGAAAAAAGACACCTGCCGGCAGAAGCTCAGAGAGATCCAGTGACTTCCCACAGGGCACACAGCTAAGGCATGGCAGGGACAGGATCTGAACCCTGGTCTCTCTGGTGACAAGGCCCAATCTCTACCCACTACCCTGCTAGGTTGGCCTCTGCCTCCCCTGCACAGAAACGGGGGACAGATGGACCCTTCAGACACAGAGCACTGATGGGCCAAGGGTACGCCCCGTGGGGCCCTGCACTTGCCGTAAGTGGACTGAAGAGCTTGTCCACCCTCTTGACGATCAGACCATCAGAGAGGTGAAGCGGCTTTGCCCAAACACCCAAGGGCTGGCCCGGGAAGTAGGGGTCAGATCTGCCCCCTACCGTCTGGGGCCACCTGCCATCTGCCCACACCCCTGGACTCCCGGTGCCAGCTGTCCTGGTGGAGGTGATCGAGGGGGAGGGAGTGGGGCAGGTGGAGGAGGGTGGGTGGAGGGGTAGGAGCCCAGGCCGGCCCAGGGACAAGCTGCCAGGAGAACCCCCTCGTGCAGGCAGAAGGGCCCAGGCTGCTGGGCAGGCTCCTTCCGAAGGGAAATCGGGGACATTGGGACCCTGAGGACGGGAGAAGCAGTTGAGCAGGGATGTAGGGCCGGCCAGAGAGAAGGTGAATCCCAGTTCCACCCTTACCACAAGTGATTTTGAACTTGGGACAGTAATTTACTTGGGACAGCTATGTATTCTCTCTGAACCTCAGTTTTCTCACCTGTAAAATGGGGATAATGCTAACAACCTCCTGGCTTGTTATAAGGATGCATTCAAGGGATGTTCAGAAGACGGTTGTTCTTTTTCTCTGTGTTTTACGTCCCGTGGAGCACCCAAGCTTCTCTGCTGCTCTCACCTGTTGGGATCCCCTGCACTTGGCACATGGTAGGGCAGAGATCAGAGTTCATTCAGGCTGTTGTGTGTTCTGTTACTGGGGCACTGTTCTCTTGCCTGCTCACCAGGGAGCTCAATGACAGCGGAGCCCTGTCCCCCTGCTCTTCCCTCACTCCCCCAGCTCCGCACCGTGCTGGCGTGTGGCAGGTATGTGACGCATGTCTGTCCAGTGGAATTTATTGGGGACCAACCATAGGCTCCGCTCAGAGCCACTCCCTCCAGAGTGGCAGGGAGGCCAGCGCCCTTCACCCCATCTTATAGACATGAAGACAAAGGCTCAGAAATGTCGGGGAGGTTGTTCACTCTCAGAGTCGGTTGGCGAGCGCTGTGTCCCGATTTGTCCTCTGACTCCTGACCCCGTGCGATTTCCATTCCCTGGCCTTCAGGAGAGAAGGTGACAGAGGGAGGGGAGCCAGCCAGACCCTCACTGCCCTGCGTTGCCAGTTACCACCTTTTGCTTCCCAGCCCCAGCTCTGCCCTCGCTGTGGGCTTTGCCGCGGTGCTGGACGCAGCACAGTCGCCTTGCAGGAATAGGACCAGGGGTGGGGTGGCACCGATGGGAACACAGGGGCCCCCTAGCCTGGCTCTGTGCAGCCAGCAGGGACCAGCTGTCAAGCTCATCACCTCACGCCCAGTCTGCAACAGGGGCAGCTGGCCCTGCCATCCCAGAGCCCCTCAGTGCCCCCACCCGACCCCAGGAGCTCTCCCAGCCCAGCACCTCCGATGCTCGCCTCCCTCCCCGTGATCTGTGGATCTGCGGTGTTCTGCCGCCCACACAGAGTCTGTCTCCCAAGCTGCCTCTGTGGCTCTTGTCTCCATGGCAACACGCACCACCCCCGCGCAGGACCGCTGCGCTCAGCTACCCTGCGGCCTGTGCCCTCCTCTCTGGCTGCCCATTTAGGTTGAGGGGCCCCCCACGTACCTGCTCAGGCCAAGACCCAGTGCTCACTCGTGCACCTGCTGCCTCCCCCGCAGGCCAGAGTGATGTGTGTGTGAGCACCTCTGGGCGTGTATGCACCTCTGGGCGGGGCTGTGCGCGGTGCGTGTGTGTGCACCAGCCAGCTCTGGTCTGTGGAGAGCCTGAGGGCCCACCAGCAATGTCTACTTTCGTGTTGTGTGTGTGTCCCCGGCATGGGTGTGTGTCTGTCCAGGTCAGCATGTTGTCTGTGTGTCTGTGCTTGTGTCTCTGGCAGAGGCTGAGGAGGGGCAGGTCTGTCCATTGGTGTGGAACACACCTCTCAGTGCACTTCCCCAACTCTGGACCCAGCTCTGGCCCATTCCCTCAGGAAGGTCAGGGCCCAGCAGTGGCTGGCAGGGGGCCCCACTGGCCATCTGTGCTGTGCTCTCCCCCAGGGCCAACAGGCAATCCACGGACACGGCATGCTGGTCTTTGGCCCTTGGAATCCACATCCCTGTCCCCTGAGGCACCACCTGATTCCATTTTCCTGAAAATAAAATAGAGGCCGTGGAAAGGCCACGGTTGTGCATCAGCAAAGAAAGCTGGCTGTGCGAGCTTACACAGACACAGTGTCTCTGAGCCTCAGTTTCCCTGTCCGTTTGTGATTTCTTATGGACTTTCTGGTTCTGACTACCCAGAATTCCATCAAATGACAATTATCAAAACACTCAGTTCTCTTGCCACAGAGCATTTCCCCTCTTTATGACAGCCCTTGTGGCTCATACATGATCTCCAGCGGATGAGGCGGGAGAGGAAGCACAAAGGAGGGAAGTCACCCGGAGGCAGGGGTCAGCCCCACCAGCCTTTCTGCCACCTGCGCGCTGCAGGGCTCAGCCCACAGGCTGCAGGGCCAGAACGGCCACCGCCCTCAGCAGATGCTAGGGCTGGGGTGACCAAGGGCACCAGCCAGCTGCGCTGGGAGGCCCCTCCTCACCCCTGCTGCCGACTGGAGCCATAAATCAAAGTGGGGGGATGCCAGAAGAAAAAGAAGAAAGGCAGAGCAGTCACGCTCACCCCCCACCCCCAGGCTGGTGAGTAATAATGCACGGAGTCTCCAGATCAAGGACGTCATGGGGGGACGGGCAAGGCTCAGACTCAGGGCAGTGTGGGAACCAGAGGCCTCCGATCAGGAGGTGTGAAGGGGTTGGGGGTGCCTGGGGTCGACAGGTACAGGGTCAGATTGGGGGAACAAGGCGCCTGGGCTCCGAGCCGGTGGCAGAGCGTGCTTTGCCTACATGCACTGCTCACGGGGTCGCTCACTGAAGTGCACATCTGGTCCAGCAGGTCCCGGGCAGGGGCCCAGCTTCTGTGTTTCTAACAAGCTCCCAGATACCGCTGCTGCCGCTGGTCTGGGACGGCACTTTGAGTCCCACCACTGTGGGCTGAGACGTCCCACACTCCGGGTTTGAACCTGGATCGGCCCCTAATTAGCTGTGGGTGGGCAAGTGAGTGCCAGCTCACCCTGCCTTAGTTTCCTCACTTGTAAAATGGGGATGGTGATAGGACTGCTGCAGGGAGGTGGCCATGGGGGCTCAAGGGTGAATCTGTGTGGATATGTGTCAGAGCGCTCGATCGTGCCTGGTGAGCCTTAGTCTACAGTCCTGGGCTGACCTGTGCTTTTCGCTGCGGGCAACAGGCTGTTGAGTTTTAAGTGGGAAGTGACCTGACAAAAGTCTTGTTTAGGAGACTTTCTCAGGGTAGTGTTGGGAAATGAGTGGGAGGCGGAGGGCAAGCCCAGGACCGGGCTGAGTCAGGCGTGTTACAGGAGGGGAGGCGGTGGGGACGAGGGAGGAAGCAGGGAGCTTGGAGCAGGGCAGGACGGAAGGAGACGGATTTCTGAGTAGATCTAAGCAGAGTGTGCCCAGGAAAGCCTGAAGTCAGCAGCCATGCACTAGGCGGGGAAGCTTCCGGGCCAGGCTGGGGGCACCCACCTGACGTGCCCCAGCGCAGCTCACTGTGTGCCCTGCTCAGCCTCACCCCCCCCACCCCCGCCCACAGGCTCTCAGCCCCCAGCTCAGCCTGCAAAGGGCTCCACTCAGCTTCCTCGGAGGGGCGTTGGTGAGAGGGCTCGTGCCCCCATGAGTGTGGGGGCCTGGGGGCCTGTGTTTGGGGAGAGGAGAGAAAAAGAAAAGCCATTGAGTTCCTCAGGTAGAGACTAGAAGGAAAGAATAAGGGACCTCAATTTAATGAATGACCTTATTCTTTAAAATTTCCCCAGGTGCCGACTGCTCACCCATCATTCATAGGCAAACAAAGCCTTGACCCCGCCCTCCCAGATCCCAGGGTGGGGTAAGGAGACCACACACACACACACACACACACACACACACACACACACACACGTAACGAGTGCCACAGAATGTGGATCCTTGGAGGTCCCGGTACAATCCCCTGGGATCCTGTTACCGTTCAGATTCTGGTCCAGTAGGTCTGGGAGGGTCCTGCGAGTCTGCATTTCTTTCCTTTTTATAAGTTTATTTATTTATTATGAGAGACAGTGAGAGAGAACACACGGGGGAGGGGCAGAGACAGAGGGAGAGAAAGGATCCCAAGCAAGCTCTTCCCAATCAGTGCAGAGCCTGACGTGGGGCTCGATCCCACAGCCAGTGAGATCATGACCTGAGCCAAAATCAAGAGTCGGACACTCAATGGACTGAGCCACCCAGGCGCCCTAGAGACTCTGAATTTCTAATGGGATCCCAGAAGGTGCCCGTGCTATTGAGTGTTCACAGAAAAAAAATTTTTTTGAAAGAGAGAGACAGGGAGACAGTGCGAGCAGGGGAGGGACAGAGAGAGAGACACAGAATCCCAAGTAGGCTCCAGGCTCCGAGCTGTCAGCACAGAGCCCAACGTGGGGCTCGAACCCACGGACCATGAGATCATGACCTGAGCCTAAGTCAGAGGTTTAACCAACTGAGCCACCCAGGTGCCCCAAGGAAGACTTAATTTCTAGAAAATTCCATCCCCTTCTGCCTGTATGGACTTTGAGCTGAGTTTGGACTTAGAGCTGGACTTTGAGCCCAGTTCACAAGCAAGCTTATTATGTGGAAAATGGCACATCATCCTTCTTGGAGGGGCACGCTTTCCCACCCTGAGAGGACCTGGTATACGTATGTCTCCCTCCCTCAGGTCCCCATCAAAGGGGATGGTCACAGAGATCTGTGCTCACTGCTCCCACCTGTTAAGAGGAAAGCCACCATGCAAATGGGAACAGTCCCTTACATCAGAAAATGTGTCCTTTGTGGGGTCCCTGAGTCGGTTCAGTGTCCGACTCTTGATTTTAGTTCAGGTCATGATCTCACGGTTCGTGAGTTCGAGCCCCACATCAGAGCCGACAGCTCGGAACCTGCTTGGGATTTTCTCTCTCCCTCTCTCTCTGCCCCTCCCCACTTGCTCTGTCTCTCTGTGTCTCAAAAGAAATAGATAAACTTTATTTCTTTTTAAAAATTTTTAATATTTATTTTTGAGAAGAAAGAGACAGAGTGTGAGCAAGGTAGGGGCAGAGCGAGAGGGAGACACAGAATCCGAAGCAGGCTCCAGGCTCTGAGCGGTCAGCACAGAGCCTGATGCGGGGCTTGAAGTCACAAGCTGTGAGATCATGACCTGAAATGAAGTTGGATGCCTAACCGACTGAGCCAGCCAGGCGCCCCTGAAAATAAATAAATAAACTTAAGAAAAGAAAGAAAGAAAATGCCTCCTTTGCTACTTCAGTTGCAGTGAGGGCCTCCACCCCACCGTGCCCCCGCAGTCCCTGGAATGACTTTCTAAATGACGGACCGTTTGCGGCAGAAGAGCCGAAGATGAACATCGTATTCCAGGGATTTCTTAACCATCTGTTAGCAGGTCACTTCTCGGACTAGAGAACGTGGAGAAGACACCGACTCACCAGCCCCAGGATCGCGGTGCCGGAAGAACATGCCCGCCTACCTCTGTTCAGCCTGCCCCCCACTCAACATCTCCCTCCTCGCTGGCATTTCTCGGCTCAGTGAACTATTTGATAATTATTAATCATACCGCAGAGCCCTGCTCAGCGGGATATTATGAAGCTATGCTTACAAATGACAGGTGCGGAAATTCGGTGGCATTACGGAGAATGCTTAGCATATGTCAAGCGAAAAAAGTGATATGCAAAGTGAAATCATTGTGTAAACATGCGTATGGAGGGGGAAAAGGAGGAAAGATATTAATAAAAGCAGCATTGACTCCATTTGGGTGGTGCAGCAGGCAGAATTCTGGAAGACAGCTGCCTGGTGGTTTCACCTGCCCTGGACACCATGACCTTGACTCCAGCTATCCGGAAGAGCCAGCCCGTGAAGAGATCTACCTGTAGCAACACCTGCAGGGGGTTCATACGGAATAACTGAATCCAAACTCCAGAGGGAAGTGTGGGTAGGATTTACACACCAGTTACCTTGGCCATGAATATCCACAACGCATCAAGAATATATAATGCAGCGGTGCTTGGGTGGCTCAGTAGGTTAAGCATTCGACTTCGGCTCAGGTCATAATCTCACAGTCCGTGGGTTCGAGCCCCGCGTCGGGCTCTGTGCTGACAGCTAGCTCAGAGCCTGGAGCCTGCCTCAGATTCTGTGTCTCCCTCTCTCTCTGCCCCTCCCCTGCTCATGCTGTCTCTCTCGGTCTCTCAAAAAATAAATTAAAAAAAAACCCATAAAATTAAACAAAGAATATATAATGCAGCTAATTTTGTTGCGAATCCCTGCTTTTCCCTTCAGAACAATTAAAGACAACGGCAGCCAGTGGGGTGAAGCCAGTATTTCCTGTTCCATCTGCAGCCTGTTCTTACCGCCCACATGTAGCCAAGCCTTCCTGCGGGTTGCATCTTCCTGAGGGCACGGGGCCCAACAGCCCCTAAGATCCTCCGTTGTGGATTCAGGAAGGACGCCCCGCTGGACCCCCGGCAGCACATAGCGTGGGGAGTAGAAGGCGGGCTGGAGTCTACAGCTCCCACTGGCCAACACCGTGTGACCCACAGTGGGAGCTGGGACCGTGGGGGACCCTTTATTCACACTTTCCGTAACGCTGTATCTCTTTTATAGCGTGAATTGGTATTGACTAAATCAAACAAAGTAATAGAGAAACACCTGTTTCGGGCACACTTGTTCAACCAGAAAGAAATCTACCTAACTATGCGATGCTGTCGGGGGTCGGTCTACCCAGGACCAGATCCTGTTCTGTCACTTCTGAGCAGTAGTCTTGGCGGAAGTCAGTAGACCTCTTGGTGCCCCGGGTCCCTCATCTGTAAAATAGGGAAAATAATAGTAAATACTTCAAAGGGCTGTTGTGGGGACTGCATGAACTCATACATGTAAAGCTCTCAAAACGGCTCCCAGAACATGGCCAAATGCTACCGACACATTAGCTCTTGCTCCTGTTGACCAGACTCAGAAGAGAAACTTGGCCAAATGCCTTGGGCAAATCCAGATGCCTCCTCTCTTCAGCCCGTCCCTGGTTTCTCCACGGCGAAGCAATTCCTGTGTCTTCTGGGTTCCTTTCACACATTTTCTGGTGTCCTCTCACCACTGCTGGGACAGCGTCCCTCCCTCTGTGGCTCTGCCCGGTAGCACCGTCTGCCTGCCCCGGCAGGAGGGCGCCGGGCGGGCAGGAAGCGCGTCCATCCCCGGCCCAGGGCACTAGCTGACTGCAGCCGGAGCCCGGCCCTGGACTCTTGGTGTCAGTGACGGCATGACCGAGTGCCTGCTTCCCCGTCCCCCACCCACCCCCACCCAGAACCACTAGGTCCTCAACAATCGTATTTGAATGGGACTGACTGTATTCTGGAAGTCTCTGACTCCACCTTCTCACTGATTCGGTGTTGTGGAGACCCCCGAAGGCTACGGGCTTTTCCTCCCGAATCCTGAAGGCTAAGTAAGGGGTCCTTCCTGCCCTCCCCGGTCAACTAAGTGCCTGGCAGGGCTGCCCCACCCACCCCAAGAGGCCCCCAAGTAGTTGGAAGAGATGTTTCGTGTTCAGGTTACACACTGCCCGGATACCCACTGCCTACCTTTCTGGAAACATCTCGGGTCTCTCTCTGGTGCATTGTTCTCCCGAGTGATAACTGTGGAAACCCACTCTTTGTCTCTGGCAATAACAACCCAGTTCACAGGACTCCAGATGGAAAATTCGCAGGGACCCCAGGTGTCTCTGAGCTGGGAGGCGGGGAAACAACACGCCAGATTGTGCCTTGGGTACCAGAACCGAACCTGGAGGCCACTGGCCTTAATTACAGCTGGCGCGTCCAGCGTCCGGGAGCCCCCCGCAATTGCTATGTGGGGCTCCCCGCAAAGGAGCGAAGACGTGCTCCATTCCATCGTGCAAACAATATTAACGCTGCGTACCAAAGGTCTTTCTGGCCAAGATAAAGTTGGATTTCTGTTACTCACCAAGGGCCCCTTTTCCAGATGCAGAGGGCTGGACGGTTTTAGTGTAACATCTGACTGCAGGTTTCGGGGCGCAGACAGCCCATGGGGGTGTATGTAATAAGCATCAGGGCTTTCTCCGGCGGCTCTGAGGCTAAGCTCATTATCCAAGGAACAAATGGAATATGAAGGCTGCCCCAGGGCCGCCAGAGCCCATTGAGAAATGTGCAACGTGAGTGCAAGGTGCAGCTGTGCAGAGCGGAAACGCAGACTCGGCGACAGCAGAGGGAAGGCTGGCTCTCCACCCTCAGCTCCTGCTAAGTGGCTCGCTCTGCAGGTTCCCGCCAGCCCATGCTCCCGCCACCCGCCGTCTCCCATCGCCCGGTGCGCAGCCCGGAAACGCAGTGCCTTGCCGACGGAATTTCCAAAGGGCACCCCCCACCCCCATCACGCAGAACCATTCTCATTGAGAAGCAAGAGGTTCAGTGCCTTCTAACTCCTGATGGGAATGATCGCCCGGCGGCTTCCTGTGTTCCTCACCTTTACTCCTTAAATGAGCAAGAACGAGCTGACATCTTTCTGAATTCACACACCTCAAATCTGATCAGTGTTCTCTTACGACCTTCTAATCGATGCTGACTTTCCCGAACATTCTCCTGCCTCCTGTGTTCTCTCTCCCAAAGCCAGACCTTTGGAGTCAGACCTCCTGGCTCCCTTCCATGGGTTCTCCATCCTGGCTGCACACAAGGGTCTCCCTAGGGCCTTCTGAAACTACTACGCCCCCCACCACCTCCTGCACCACCCTAGACCAACTCAGAAGACCTGAGAGTCCAGCCTGGGCCTCGACCCCCTTAGAGGGGTTCGCTGCGCCTCCTCACCCACCCCCGTGCCAGATCAGGGAGATCCCACCTCGCTGGCTTTTCTCAGCTGTGTGGCCCCTCCCTCCCACCCCGGCCACCTCCTTGAGACCACCTGCACTTGTGCCTCAGTGAGGATACTCTATGACTCTCTAACTGGTCCCCACCACCCCCCAGACATACCCTCTGGTTTTCCTGAATTTACTGCCGGGATGATTTTTCTCAAATGGCTCACAAATCTTGTCACTGCCTCCCCTGCCCTCCCCTCCCTCCCCTTCCTTATTTTCTAGGCCTGCACTGTGACCGGCGCCGTTCTCGGTGGAGAGAGAGCTGTAGGTCTGGAGAATAGTCTCTGCTTTCGTGGAGATCATAGTCATGTTTGCCCAGGGGAAATGTTAACCATCACACTCTGCCAGTAACTGTTTAATAACAGCTGCGACTCGTACCTGGAGGAAGTAAATGAGAATGTCTCCCCTGCTGAAAACATCCCGGTGATTTCTGGAGTCCAGGACTCCCGGCTGAGGGTTAAAGTTCAACTGTCCCCACTGTCACTGCGTGCCTTGAGGGCCAGCTCACCAAACAAATCCTTCAAGTACATCATGTTCTCATGTCTCCAGCCTCACTCTGCTGCCTGGACTTCTTTCCTCTACTTCACCTACCTCTCTCCTCCTCTAATGCTGATGTCACCGCCTCCAGGGAGCCTTCCCTGATATGCCCAGCATAGATTAGGGGTCTATTCCGTGCTCCCAGACCTTTTTCTGCCTTCCATTGTCATTGCACGTTTGCTATCACAGCACGGACGTCTGTTACGCATTAGGCATATGCCACGGCCCCTGACCCCCAAATGGACTGGGAATCCCCCAGAATAGGACAGAGTCTTTTCACCGTAAGTGAATGAATGCAAAATAAAGCTAACAGAATCTGGTTGGCGGGAGAACACTGAGAAAGTTTAGGGAAAGGAAAAGACTTATTTATTCATTTACTTATTTATCTTTAAGACTTCACTAAAATTCTAGAGATTGAGAGAATGGGCCTCCCGGCTGCTGCCTCTCTTAGGAATGCTATCTAGAGCCGATCCCTGTCAGCCTCCTACCAGGATATGGAGAAGTTAACCCAGCAGGAGAGAGTAGAATTTATAATCTAATATTTGGGACGAATCATCTTCCTCCAAGTTGTATTTATGAGAAGTAAACAGGGTGATTAAAAATCACATCCAGTGCAAATACTTTGGAAGCCTGGCCCCCTGGTTTCAGAGCCTTGTGAATGGAAAGAAAGCCCTAGAACAGAGGTCCGTCCTCTGTTCACAACCCCAACATGTCACAACCCCAACATGGAGGTAATGACTGTCGGGGTTAAACAAATGCTAAATGACATTCACGAAATTCCATCCTAAAGCAAATAAGGGAGCACACTTCTTTTTTTAAAATTTTTTTTAATGTTTATTATTTATTTTTGGGAGACAGAGAATGAGCAGGGGAGGGGCAGAGAGAGGGAGACACAGAATCTGAAACAGGCTCCAGACTCTGAGTTGTCAGCACAGAGCCCAACACAGGGCTCGAACCCACGAACCGAGAGATCATGACCCGAGCTGACGTCGGACACTCAACCGACCGAGCCACCCAGGTGCCCCCACTTCTTTTTTATTTAAGTTTATTTATTTTGAGAGTGAGAGCACGAGTGGGGGAGGGGTCGAGGGGGCGGGGGAGGGAGAGAGAGAGAATCAAGGGCAGGCTCTGCACACAAACTGTGAGATCATGACCTGAGCGGAAGTCAGACGCTCAGTCACTGAGCCAGGCAGGCGCCCCAGTGAGCACACTCCGTTTTGCAAATTACCCAAGTTTAACCGCAGGAGTTGCTTACAGCTAGGGACACCTGTTGCCTTAAGCACCTGGCGGGTAAATCACCTAATCCCTGGTTTTGTCTCTTTGACACCGGAGATGCTGGGGGCAGAATTAGCCTTTCCTAAGAACAGCCCATGGAGGTCTGTCCCACAAGGAGCTCAGGGTAGCTGGGGGCTCAACGGTGCACACTGCATCTCAGTGACCAGAGAGGGTGCAGGCAGGAGGTGACGCTGACCGGGGACTTATCGGCCCGCTCACCCCTCTGAATCCCAGGCCAACCTGGGACCTTCGGGATCATGCAGCTCCACCCTAGACCTGATGAGGACAATGTCAAAACACAGCTTCTTGGGGTGCCTGGGTGGCTCAGTTGGTTAAGCGTCCGACTTCATCTCAGGTCATGATCTCACGGTTTGTGGGTTCGAGACCCATGTTGGACTCTTGAGCCTGGAGCCTGTTTCAGATTCTGTCTCTCCTTCTCTCTCTGCCCCTCCCCTGCTCATACTCTGTTTCACTGTGTCTTGCAAAAATAAGCAAAATGTTAAAAAAACAAAACATGGTTTCTTTACATTGATGAGACCATGGATAATGTGCTATATTTTTTAATGTCTTTAATTTTTATTTTGAGAGAGAGAGAGAGAGAGAGGCAGAAAGCAAGCAGGGAAGGGGCAGAGAGAGAGGGAGACACAGAGTCTGAAGCAAGCTCCAGGCTCCGAGCTGTCAGCACAGAGCCCGACACGCGGGGCTCGAACCCATGAACCTTGAGATCATGACCTGAGCCGAAGTCGGACACTTACCTGACTGAGCCACCCAGGGGCCCCTGTGCTGTATTTTAAACCGAGGTGGTTATATGGTACCTGGCGTGAGCGTGAGTTGGCTTCTGGCACTCACCCTGCTTTAGGCTGCCAGGAGCAGAGGAGAGAAATCCAGCCAGAAGGCATGCGCCCGGCTTCAAGTTCCTGCACTAGTCTGGGCTCCTGTCCAAACCCTGTCCCTCCCTCTGCAGCCCCTTCCTCTGCTGTCCAGTGGGCCTGACACCATCCCTGACCCCAAAGAATTCTGATGAGTCCCAAAGACACAATGTTTGTGGGAGGTAAAGATTATAGAACCAAACTGGCATCTACAGGTCAAAGGGATATGAGCAGCATGGCCAAGGTCACAGAGGCTCCTGGAAGGACACAGGGTATCCGAGAGCCACTGAGTGAAGGGCTTTAAGCCTTGGCCTGTGTCCAGCTGCAGAACACAATGGAAAGGGCACAGTTGGGGGACCAGGCAATGTGGGCATGAGCCTTGGCTCCGTCCCCTCAGGAGAGGGCAAACAGCTGGGTCTCAGTTTCCTCATCTGTGACATGGAGAGAAGAATTGCTGACTTCCTGGGGTCACGTCCAAGTGAAATGAGGGAACGCATGTGGAATGCCGCCCTCTGGGGGCAGCGTGCAAACGTCCCATCTGTCTCTGTCCCAGAGATGGATGTGAGGCTACCGGAAGGGCAGCCTGAGGCCGAGGTGGGGGGCTTGACCACACGCCCGCCTCCCACGCCACAAACTTGATGGTCATCGTCTTCTGGGAGATTCAGCTGCTCCCCGCACTGCTCCCCGCCCCCCGCCAGGTGGCTGCTCCAGTCTATTTCTCATCGGACTGATTCAGGAGATGCTGAGAATTGGTCGCCATGGTTTCTTTATCTTCTCTTGACAGAGAACAAATTAACTGGGTTTAGGAATCATCCTTTTCCTGATGTCCCTGACCAGTAGCATAGGTGACGGTCACATTTCCTGTCAGCGTCCAGGCCGCACCCCGGCCTTCTGCATCTCAACCTGCGCATTAATGAGCCCCCAGGTGATCTGGGCGCTCCCTGAAGGTCAAGGAGCCTGGTCCGGATATCTCTGAGGGGCCTGCTTCCCACCCCCCCACCACCGCCACCTGGGGTCTGCTTGCAGGGGGCAGACCTAGCACAGAATGGTGCCCTGTGCCCGGAGCCTGGAGCTCCCCCTCACCCCCGCCTTGCTCTCCTGCCACCGCTTCCTGGAGGCCCAGGCTCCGTCCTCTCCTCTGCCCTCACCTCCTCCTCACCGGCAGCTGAGTGTGAACAGGTGTGTAATCGGACAGGTAACAGAAGGTAAAGAGTGGACGCCAGCTGTGGATGGGCATGCTGGGAAATACCAGGAAGGTTCAAAGAGCTGTCATCTGGGGTCCTTGGAACCTGCTGAGGACTGGGGGTGGCCCGGGTCCAGGTTTCCCGGAGATGGCATTTCAGGGACCCCGCATAACCCTCGGGCGGATAACGCAGCAGTGAGCAACAGTGTGCTGAGCCCATCTGCTGGCCGCGTGGGGCTCTGGGGCCTGGTGGCTCGGGGCAGCGCACCACGGCACCCACGTGTGTGTGTGTGTGTGTGTGTGTGCAAGAGGAGACCGTGGCTGATAAGAGCAAGGAGCCAGGCAGAGGCCGTCCCTGGGAGCTCATCCCCCCAAATTTGGCAATGACACCAGAGCTTTGTGCTGCTGTAGGCAGAAAAGCCCTTGCCCTGATAAAGTTGTGACAGAGGCATATCTTCTATCTCCCGTACTGTATCAGTTTCCTGGTGCCACAAACGGGGGCGGGGTGGGGGAGCTCTAACACTACAGCGCTGTGTCGTCTCCGTTTCTGGAGGCTGGAGGTTCAAGACGCCCCACGCTTCGCCCTCACATGGCATTCCCCCTGCGTGCACGTCTCTGTCCAAGTTCCCCTTCATGCAAGGACGCCAGTCAGACTGGAATAGGGCCCTGTGTCCCCACTGGGGCTTGCTGTACCCCTTCCCTCCCCGGTGAGTCACCCTGAGTGTCCTAATCTCTTCTTAGAAGGACACCAGTCGGATTGGATTAGGACCCGCCCCAAGGCCTCATTTGAATTTAATCACCCCTTCAAAGGCCCTGCCTCCAAATACGGTCGCCTTCAGTGGTGCTGGGATTAGGGTTTCAACATGCACATTTCGGGGTACAATTCAGCTCGTAACAAACCTCAACATATATTCGGGGGGGGGATACAGTTCATAACACACACCACGTGGCATAGTTTCGTTTATCCTTCAGGCCTCAAGCATTTTTCTCAGCTCCTGCTCTGTGCCAGGCACTGTTTCAGGAGCTGGAGACACAAAGAGAAGCCAGGAACCACAGCTCTGTCCTTCCGGGAGCCCCCAGGCCCCAGCAGGGTGTGCGCCAGGCCAGGTAACGCAAGTAGGGGCTTCAAGAGTCAAGAAGGGCCCAAAGGAGCCCTGCCTGGGGAGCGGAGGAAGGCTGGAGTGGGGCGTGTTTCAGATGCTCACAAGTACCAGGGAGCACAGGACATTCTGGAAGACACAGGTGGTGATGTGACTCGGGACCTGGGTGAGTGTGGGACGGTGGGCTCCAGGCAGGGTCCAGCCATAGGGGCTTAAAGGGTAAATGTGGGGAGTTGGTAGGACAGTGGACACGGGAGCAGCCACTGATCTTTCTGTCCCTATAGAAGAGTTTGCATTTTCTAGAATTTTCTATAAATGGAATCATGCAGTATGTCTCCTTTTTTCTGGTGATGTTTAACTTTTTAAGAAACCACCAAATTCAAACCATAAGAGACTCTTAAATACAGAGAACAAACTGAGGGTTGTAGGTAGGGGGGTGAGGGGGATGGGCTACATGGGTGATGGGAACTAAGGAGGGCACTTGTTGGGATGAGCAGTGGTGTTACACATCAGTGATGAATCACTAAGTTCTACACCTGAAACCATTCAAAAAGAGAGAAAGAAGAAAGAAACGAAGAAAGAAAGAAGTAAAGAAAGAAGAAAAAAGAAAGTAAAGAAAGAAGAAAAAAGAGAAAGAAGGAAAGAAAGGAAGAAGAAAGAAAGAAGGAAGGAAGGAAGGGGTGTCTGGGTGGCTCAGACAGTTGGGAGTGCAACTTCGGCTCAGGTCATGATCTCGCCATCCGTGAGTTCCAGCCCCGCATCAGGCTCTGTGCTGACAGCTTCAGATTCTGTGCCTCCCTCTCTCACTCTCTGCCCCTCCCCCACTCTCGCTCTGTCTCTCTCTGTCTCTCAAAAATAAATAAACATTAAACAAAAATTTTTTTTAAAGAAAGAAACCATCAAACTGTTTCCCAAAACAGCAGCGCCATTTTCCTTTCCTGCCAGCAAAGTGGGAGGTTTCCAGCTGCTCCACAGCCTCGTTAGCAGTTGATGAGGTCAGTCTGCTCCACCTCAGCGGCCCGGTGGGCGCATGGAGGTAGCTCACGGGCCATCCTCTGCATTTCCCTGGCGACGCAGGAGTCTGAGCGGGGGCTTCGCCTGTGTCATCTGCTCCGGTCCCCACAGCTTCCCTGAGGGGGGGGGTGGCCCCATTTCACAAGGAGGAAGCCTGGATCCGAGCCCTTGAGGAACCTGCCTGAGGTCGCCCAGCTGGTGAGTGGCAGAACCAGAGTTGTCCTCATTGCTCAAGTTCTTGTTTGCCAAGCTGACAAAGCCTCTGTGACCCCGCTCACCCTGAGCTGCTCTGGGCCTCAGCGGGGGTGAGGTGGAGAAGAGTCCACCACGACCTTCCTCGGCTCCCTCCCGGGCCCCCGTCTTCAAAGGCAATGCAGTCAGGCCTTGGCCCAGTGCCTGGGCAGGTTGTCTCTCACTGTGTCACACCCGCCTCCCGACCTCCCTGGGAGAGCCTCGGGGTTTTCCCTCATCCCTGCAGAGGAAGTGCTCCCTCCGTGCTCCCGGTTCCCTCAGAGTCGCCCTCCCTGCTCCTGAGGCAGGTTCCCTGGAGCGTGGCGGCGGCAGCCTCTAGCCGTAGCCAATCTCCTGAGGCCGAGGGCCAACAGTCAGCATGGCCCGGGCTTCCTCGGGGTGTGGAAAGGTCTCCTGGGCCGGCTTCCTCCACCTCAGCCACGCCTCAGATTCCGCTGCTGGACAAAGCTCCCCTGAGTCAGGGGAGGCCATCTTGGGGGACGGCCTACACCCAGCGCACGTATGGGCATGCGTGCACACACACACACACACACACACACACACACACACACACGAGACTGGTCTTCTTGGAGCCCAGGTGTCTCCTCTCCGGGGTAAGCTGTCCCTCCAGAAGTCACAGGGGTCAAAATCTAATGTCAGGAGTTTCCTGTCCTTCACCACCAGGACAGTCCCCTCAGCGGCCTTTCCGGAAGCTGCCTCCTCTTCCTCCCCGCCCATCCTTCCCCTGGCCTGGGGCTGTGGCTACCTGTGAACAGGTCACCTCCACCCCACCCCAGAGCTGTGGAGTGTGTCCCCTCGGGGCCTGGAACCTGGGGAGGGGAGGGCTCAGCACCCAGGGAGTCGGGCCCTGACTTGCTGCATCAGGCTTTCCTGTTTCCTTCTCAGCCAAAAGCTGCATAAAGTACAGGGGTCTGTTTTGCACGTTTGGCTGATTGAGGGCGGGGGAGGAGGGGGGTCCATCCAGGGGTTTGGAGCCAGCTGGGCCTGCGCTCTGGGTTTGAACCCTGGTCCCCTGGGCCATCCTCGCCAGTGACCTCAATCTGTGACCCAGTTTTCCTGGTTAACAGGCTTCACAAACCTGCCTGAGAATCTGGCTTGAGGAATAAATTAAAAGAGCAACCTGGATGAAGGGCCTATCCCGAGCCCACAGGGAGAAGTTACCTGCAGGTGCTGTCTGTCCCCCGCTCGAGGGACTTCCTTGTGCCCCACCCCTGCCCCGGACACAGTTATGGAACGGTGGGTCCCAGCAGAGGCTGTGCCCTGAGCTAATGAGGGGGCCGAGGGCGGTGGTCTTGGAAGCTATGCCTGGCGTGAGCCCCAAATAGTGGGAGGGCCTTGAATGCTGTGCCGAGAGTCCACACTTTAGGCTGCCAAAGTCAGAATAAATGGGCAGAGAAGAGTCCCAAGACTTCTGGGTCCTGTCCCTCCTTTACTCCCATTAGAAGGGGCGGGGGGTGGGGGGTCAGCGGCTGCAAGACAGTCATAAATCAGAAGAGGAACCAGGCACGTTTCCAGACATTGAAACAGCTGACCTGCTTGCTCTAGGAATTCTGTAGCTGCGTGGACCAAAAGCAGAGCCACACCCCAGGCCCCACCATGCCCCAGGGCAGGGCAGGGAGCCCGGGCCCAATGGCAACATAGGAAATCGAACCCTCCCTCAACCGCACAGCCCTCCAGCTGCCCAGTTCTTGAAGGGGGGGGGCGGTCAGATGTGGACAGAATCCCGAGTCATAGGGAGACAGCCATGAAAGTGGGGGAGGGAGCACACCAAGCAGATGGGACCCCGAGGGACCCAGAACAAAGTCCTGGTGCATGCTGGGACAGAGCGATATAGCCAGTGCGGAAGAGGAGAGAAAGCTCCCCCAGGAGGCAGGGGGCAGGGCTGGTCTCCTCGGCTCCAGGAGCTGGGAGGGCAACACAGGGACCCGAGAGGCCTCCACCACGGGGACCCATGGACTTGAGGGTGGAGTGAACGGAGACTCCCCGTGGCCCCTCTTGCTGCCTCGGGCTGCTCATCCCAGCCTCCTGTGACTTGTCCCCCACCCACGTGCCTCCCATCCCCCCGCCCCACATGCAACCAGATCTGCGCCTTGCACGCTGACCTTCTGTCCCCACCCTGTGACTGCAGGACCCCGGCATTTCCCATCTGAGCAGAGGCGGTCACTTCCTAGCCAGGTTTCCTGGCCCCACACACAGCACCTGCCAGTTCCCGAGTCGTTTCTTAAAGTGAGATGTTACTGTGGCACCTCCCTCCCCCCAAGAAGCTTTCATGGCTCCCCAGGAACCTACTGGAATAAGGGGAAACTGTGCAGCCCGGTGGCGGGGCTCACACCCTTCCCTCCCAGGCCACCGGCCTTCTCTCGCTGGTCCCCTTCACCTCCCTGACCTGTCTTCCCCAGCCTCCTCGCTGCCCCCACTCCTGTGCTTAGCCCCACATCCTCCCTCCTACCTCCCTGAGTGTGGATCTGCCCCGACCCAGCTCAAGACTCCCTGGGCCACTCTGGATGAAAGCAGTTACTTGCTTTGAATTTCTGAGGCTCCTTTTGTCGGTGACAGTAATTGGTCACCCTTGCTCTATGCTCTCTTGTCTGATTCCCAGACACCAGTGGGTCACGCCCAAGTTCACCCCAGTGGTGAACACCCCCAACATCACATGGCACAGAGGCAGTGAGAACAATATTGCTTTGGGGTCAAATCCTAGCTCTGTCACTTGTCATCGTCTTGGAGTCCATCACAGCTGGGGGCTTGCTGGCTCAGGGCAGTCCTGTTGCTGCGGGGTAGTTTCTGTTCCCATCAGGGAATGCTCTACCTGCAGAGTCTTCCGCCTGAGCCAAGAGCCAAGCTGGAAAGAAGAACCCAACCAGCAAGTTTGAGGTCAAAATGGAGGCGGCCACAGTCCTCTTCCATGCTCAGCAGCCATAGGCACCAGACTCCAAGATGGCACCCATGACTTTGCTCCTAATGTAACTCTCCTCTCCTCAAGAGCGGACCAGGTTCAGCGAATACAGCAGAAGGGGGATCCGCCACTTCTGAGGTTAGGTTTAACACGACCAAAGACACTGCACCTTCCATTTTCATAGCACTCTGTCTCCCTTGTCTCTCTGTCTGTCTCTGTCTCTCAGATTACTCATTCTGAGGGAGGCTGTTGCCCTGGAGAGACCCAGGTGGAGTCCACGGGTGCCCACAGGGTGCCCTGGAGAGCCCCAGCCACCAGCCAGTGAGGAACTGAGGACTCCAGCCAATAGCCATGCGAGTGAGGTCTCAGGCAGTGACTCCTCTTCCAGCCCTTTCGAGGCCTGGAGGATGCCGCTCTGGCCAACAGCTTGCCTGTCACCTCACGAGAGACCCTGAGCCAGGGCCATCCAGCTAAGCTTCTCCTGGACTCTAGACCCTCAGCAACTGTGACAAATTAGGGAGACGATTCGTTCTCAGAAATACCAAGTAAAGGCTGTGCTCTCTAGGTAATAGATTGTAACAGGTTTACAATGTATCGGAAATATGTGCGAACCCCACCCCCCACAATGGAGTCCCAAACCTTTAGACACTTCACTTGCTGGTTCTTCCCTTTTCCGGTTCCATCGGGCTTTGCAATGAGGACGCTGCCAACGAACAAAGTGAAGAGGAACTGCAATTCTCTTGTTGCCTCAGGGAAGGTATATTTGTTCCAATCAGACCACTGGTTTTTTTGCCCTACACGAGCATAGGCGACATCCGGGTCGGGCTGTAACCTCTAGTCCTCAGCCAATGAGGACCCAGGGGCGGGGCTTGCAAGCTAGGAGATAAATTGTCTGCTGTAACCGCCCCGAGTGTGCCTGTCAGACACCTGCTCTCGCAAAGAACATTGATTAAAACCTCCCTTCCCTGTGCTCTGCGTCTCCGGGAGCCTCCTGTGATTGGGAGGTTTCTTTCTAACAGAAACTGTGAGAGAGAAAACATGTTTGTTGCTTTAAGTTCTTATGCTTTGGGGTACTTGGTATAGATCAATAGAGAGTACACTGCTTCTGCCTTCTCACTACCCCACCCCCAGTAGCCCGGGGCACCCAGGAGAGCCCAGGCACCATCCATGTCCCAGCCCCAGTACATCCAGGCACACGCAAACATCTGTAAGGACTTCCGGAAAGTCACTGAGGACAGCTGTCCTCGAAGGATGCTGGGACTCCCAGGCGAAGACAATTTGCCACCGTCACGGTGACTGTAATCACTTTCTTCCGTGCTCTGGCCAGCGAAAGTATGAATCCACATCTGCCAAGTGCACTTCTTAGTGTACGTTCTCCCAAAGGTCAATATTATAAACTTTGAACACAATCCAGGTTTATCTAATATTTACAAAGCACTTACTAAGTACCGTACACCTAATCCCGTTAAAAGCCCAGTGAGCTGGAATTATCAATTTAATTTCAGATGAAACAAGGTGAGAAGTAAAGGAATTTGCCCGAAGTCTCAAAGCTAGTGACAGGCGGGAAAGGAAGCGAAACCCAATGTCTGGTGATCCTAAGATCCACTGTCTTTCAACCGCACCATCGGCTTCCCCCAGGGCAGGAGGACACAGAAAGAGGGTGGGGAGGCTGGAGAGGGTGGTGTTTCTGGATTCTGGGAGGTTATCTGGTGGCTCCCTCTAGGGTCCTTTCTTCTCCTGCTTCAAAGTAGAGACAGAAAACTCCTAGGTGAGTAGAAGTCCCGGGTGGACACCAGCCAATGGTTTTACTTTGTAGCTGGGTCCCTGGGTGGGGCGAGGGAGCAACCCCAAAGATCACAGCAGGTTGGAGGGTGGGATGGAGGAAGGAGGTGGGACCCTCAAGTCTAGTGACAGGAGGCGGAGTCAGTGACCTCAGGCTTTCCAACAGCCAGAGCGGACTGCCAGCGGGCTGCTTGGAGGAGGGGCTCCCAGCCTGCGTGGCCTCCCGCCAGGGCCCAGGGCGTCACCAAGGGCGTCGCCCTCCAGTAGGCCAGGCTCCCCACATCTTGAGTATCCTCTTTCACAGCCTCTGCTAACACTGTTTTACAACAAAGCCCCGCCTGATGGTAGCTTTGCCTTTAGGATCCCGCAACAGAGACCATGGGCAAGGATGATTATAAATTTAGTAACGCCTTTAAAAGGATATATTTTGTTAAACACAATAGCTTATACAGATGTGTTTAAACTAATCCTAAGTACAGAGAAAGCTCCGAAACATGCGTTCTTAGTGGGGCTGACAGCATGGTGGCAAACACTTCACCCGCTGCTAGGCGCCACCAGACTGGAAGTCAAGCATCTCCTGCAGGGTCCTGAGCCCGACCCAACCCGCTTCGGTTCCTCTCCCGATGCTGGAGGGTCTCTCCTCGAGGGAGTAAATCCCATAGAACATTTAAGGTTTCCATGCAGCCCCCATCTAACCCAGGGCCCTGTGGCTACCCCCACTCAGCCCGCCCAGCTGGAAAGGAAGCCCAGGGCCAGCAGGACTGGCCACCACTGCCATGGCCCTGATCCCTGCGTCACCTGGGCAGATAGCCCTGCGGCCTCTGTAGGTGCTCACTAGTGACTTCCCAGAGGTCTCCGTCCGGGCCACGACCACTAACCTCTCCTGAGGCCTAGAGCTCAGAAGCAGGGGAATGAGGCCCACAGGGACAGGGGTGAACTGACTGACCCCGGAGAGACGGAGAATCGCTGGAAAAGCAGTGTCTCTTCTTTAAAACAGTGCCCCGGCTTCACTTTGGCGGGAGGCCAGGGAGACCGCCATTACACTGCCCACATCTGTGTATTCATTTTACAGAGACCCCAGCTCAAACCCAAATAAATGCCTGTGGGGGAGTTAGAACCTAAAACAGTGCTTGGTTTGGGGATGTCTTGGGGTGGCTGGTGACCACATGTGAATTGTCATTGTATTCCTGTCCCCGCCCCACAGCAGGGCTCCATCCGCTTTAATGGACGGAGGAAGGAATGGATGGATGGACGAGCCCCAAGGAAAAGTACACAAGAAGCGAAGAGGAAAATCAAGGTGTGTGTCCTTGCCGGTTTCCAGGGAGGATGCACATTGCCCCTGACCTGCCACCACATGTGCGCCTGGGCAGCGGGTCCCAGGACCTTCTCAACGCGTGACCCCACAGCTGACCCCATGGCTGTGTGCCGCGCCTTGGGAGTGGTCCTGGATGGCATCCACGTGGCCCACCTATGGCTGGGGCCATGGCTCTGAGCCCAGGGGAGGGAGAGGGAGTGAGAAGCCTGACCTGGGGCCCGAAGTCACCACCTCCCCGAGCCTGTTGGAGGAGCAGGCCACCGCTCTCAGGAGGAAGGGGCATCCGGGTCAATGAAGGGGCCGAGCCCTTCTGGGGGCTCAGAAAATCGAAGGCACTGGCATTCCTAAGGACAGTAGAAACAGAAGCAGGAGGAGCCCGGGTGGTGGGTCCCACCTCTCTGCAGAGACATCGTGGATGGGGACCCAGAACCCCAGCACAGAATTACCTCCGATCAACAGGAAGAAGAGAAAACCCTGCCCTGCGGTGCTGCCTTCCTGACCGCAGGGCCAGAGGCAGAGAGCTGGATGTCCTCTGCCCCTCCCCTCCCCTCCCCGCCCTCCACTCCCCCTGCTTTTCCGGGGGCCTTCCCTTGCCTTGCAGGGAGCGAGCCACAGTGTGAGACTTTCTCCAGCAGTAAACTGCTGTCAGAGATGCAGTCACCCAAAAGGGACAGTAAAAGCCACCTGATAGGACCATGAATCTTTCGGATGCAATCAGCCCATGATAGGAAAGAGAGGCTTTAATGCCCAGGCTTGTCTGAGGATGTGCTGAGGGTGCAGACCTATTAGTCACCAGCGGCTGCCCCCCGCCAAGACGCCGAGTTCTCTCGGAGTCTTAGTTTCTCACTTAGGGACTGATAATAGTCTATCCTGTAAGGTCACAGGCGAGAACTAGAAATCGTGGGGGTGAGGCAGGCCCAGGCCCCTTCCGGCAGCCCCGCCCTGCCAACGAACCTGAAGCCAGCTTTATTCAGGTTCCCAGGCAGCCCTATGCTTCCGGAGAAGCAGCGCCCCTCCCCAGGCCCCCAGGGCTGGCTCTTGAATCGTTTAAGCCAGATGAAAGGGTGACCTCTTTCTTCTTAGGTTATGAACGAATGTGTAACTTCTTTCTGGCTAAAGGGACACAAAGAGAAGTCTCTGGGGGGAATTTGGGGAAAGTTCCCCTCATCTCAAAAAGATCCATAAGGAAGGGACTTTTTCTTTTACTGGCCTTTGGGTGCTGTTGGGTGATGATGTGGTACTTGGAGCTGCTGCAGCTGTGTTATAACCCGAGGGATAATACTGAACACCAAAGCCAAGGGGCTAAGGACTGACAGAGCATAAAGATGAAAAGAACCCTAATCCTCGGCGACAAATTGAGCTATTGAAGTAATTACCCTTGGCATGTCCCTACCTTGGGACAACCTGTTAAGTGAGCGAATCCTAATTGCTGGTTAAGTGCGTATTTATAGCCAAAGTCCAGAGCAAAGACTCTGGAGCTAGACTGGCAAATCCAGACTCTGCCTCTTAGGCCTTTTGGCACGTTCACTACCCCCCTCTCAGTCCCCTCAGCTGTAAAATGGGCACAGAGACCACACCTATACCCATTTTACTGAGATGGTTGCTAGGATGAAAAAGGTTGATGTACTGGAAGTATTTCCAACAGCGTCTGGAACATTGTAAGTGCCATTTATTTATGTTTTTAACATTTATATATTTTGAGAGAAAGAGCCTGTGCATGAGAATTGGGGAGGGGCAGAAAGAGAGAGGGAGAGAGAGAATCCCAACCAGGCTCCCCGCTGTCAGTGCAGAGCCCAATGCGGGGCTCAATCCCACGAACCGTGAGATCATGACCTGAGCCGAAATCAGGAGTCCGACGCTTAACTGACCGAGCCACCCAGGTGCCCCTCTAAGTGCCATTTAAGTGGTAGCTGTTATTAAGCTATTTTGAGCCCTTTCTGTTTTTTATTTTTTAGCTGAAAGCATCCTGATGTAGCAGGTGCTGCACGGGCGGTGGGTGCCGAGTCCACTGTTTACCAGACCGAGGGAGTGTGTGCACGTGTGCGTGCATGTGTGTGTGTG
>NC_043703.1:158605224-158645720 GCF_006229205.1 Suricata suricatta
TTTTTTTAATATAGTTTATTTATTTTCAAGACAGAGCATGAGTGAGGGAGGGTCAGAGAGAGGGAGACACAGAATCCGAAGCAGGCTCCAGCCTCTGAGCTAGCTGTCAGCACAGAGCCCAATGCGGGGCTAGAACCCACAAACTGTGAGATCATGACCTGAGTTGAAGTCAGATGCTTAACTGACTGAGCCACCCAGACACCCCTGACTCTGTTTACCTTTAGAAATACATGGTTTTTATGGTGGGTTGGGAAGGTCTGAGGTCAAAGACATAGCTCCTAAGACCTACAGGCAAGAAAATATGAACAGGGACTCAGGGGTACTCACTAGAGCATCTTCCGAGCATGCGTCCAGGAGGCTGTCTGCCACAGTCCATGTGCCCCCCCCTCCCTGCACCAGCCAGGGCCCCGGGGACCTCCGAGCAGCAGGAAGGAGACTTCTGCCTGGAGCTTTGGGGACACCCACATAAGGAAGACACACAGACCCAAGTACCAAGTACCCAACAGAAGGCTGTGTCCAAACAAGACAGGGGTCAGAACAGTCGCCAGTCCGCACAGAGCAGAAGCCGACCTCAACCCAGGGCCCTGAGCTGCGCATTTAAGAGGCAGGGGGTTGAGTTAAGGAGCCGTCTGGAGTGGCAGAGAAGGGTCCAGTCCACGCGTCAGGCACTGTTGGCTAGGACTGATCCCTTGTGCTCCAGGCGGCACCGAAGGGCCAGCCTTGTTCATGACTTTTTTTTCTTCAAATTTTATTTACATTCTGGTTAGTTGGCATATAGCGTAATATTGTTTTCAGGGGTAGAATTTTTTTAAGTTATTTTTTAAGTATATTTATTTTGAGAGAGAGAGGGAGAACAAGTGGGGAAGGGGCAGAGAGGAGAGAGAGAGAAGCCCAAGCAGGCTCCACCCCGTCAGCACACAGCCCGTTACGGGGCTCGAACCCACGAACCGAACCAGGATCTGAGCCAAGATCAAGAGTCAGACTCTTAAGTGACCATGCCGTCTGGGCGCCCCTCCAGGAGTCAAATGTAGTTATTTCATCACTTGCACATAACACCCAGGGCTCAACACGACCCGTGCCCTCCGTAATCCCCATCACCCGGTCAGCCCCCGCCCCGCCCCGCAGCCTGTTCACAGGGGCAAGGTCACAATGAGCAACATCTCCCAGGCAGGCTTTTCCAGGAGCAGATCCCGGCATCATCGAACTGGGTCGGTCAGGGCGGGGGGTGACTGGCCAGTGCTGAGCCAGATCCACAAGAGGGAGTTGGGGCCCCAACAGAAAAGCCTTGGTTTTCTGGGGCCCCAGGGTCCTCTAGAGAAATACTGCCATTGAGGTTCAAGAGTGGATGCAGTGTGAACCAGACGGGGTCCTGGGAGCCGAGGAGAAAGCTCCGGAGCAAGAACCAGAAGAAATGAATCAGCGAGAAACTCTCTTAGCGACAGGAGAAGTCAAGTCACCACAACCATGACCCTTGCAGTAGGAGTTGCTGCCTTGTCCCGGACTTGGAGGAGCCTCTAGGGCTGGGAGGGGGAGGCGCGGAGCACAGAATGCTAGAAACTTCTGCAGCAGCCCTGGCTGTTCCCCAGCTGGTTGGAATGACTGTGCCAGCCGTGCCCTCGCCAGCATCCAGGGTTGGTTTTGGCATACTCCGGACCCTCCACAGAGTCCCAAAGGTTCATTTCTTTTCAAAACAAAGGATGAAGACCGTGACCCCATCCCTGTTCTGCACCCTGATTTTCTCCCCCGTAGAGCAGTTGGTTTGGAACAACTGATAATAGTAAAGCTCTGACTAACCTTGAGGAGAGAACACAATTTCCCTAAATCCTTCTTTATTTCCCCTGGGCAGGCTCAAGCCACAGGCAGGGGGTGGAGGGAAGATCCTGACTTTGTTGGGAGGACCACCTTGACGGAAGGGAATGCCCATCAATGCCTCTTGGATTGGGAATCACCCAGCGATGCTCAGGACCTTTCAGAAATGATGGAATCATAGGGCCACGTGTTCCCCCAGGCCACCGAGTGCGGCACCTTCACCTGCCATTTGGGAAAAGGGAGGTCAGAGAAGGGAAGTCGAGCCCAGGTCACGGGGAGCCATGCGGCCCCACCGTCTCCTCTTACAGTCAGGGAAACTGAGGCCCAGCAAGTTTACAAGATTGGCCCCTAGCCACTCAGCAGCCGGCATGCGTGTGGCCCAGGCTCCAGACCTGATTCCCTTTCTTCTCTTTGACGTCCACCCCCAAATTACCGGCCTTCCCCGTACCCTTGAGAAACCAGCCCACAAATGCCTGTGTCGTCTTCGCCATCGTTTCCAGACCGTACCCCAGACTGTCACAACCCAGACAGACATCCCCCACCTCGGTTCCCGGAGTGAACTTTTCCATGTTTTCAAAACTCTGCCTTGATGCAGTGGTTTCACAACATCAGAATTATATGTTTCCAAGAGCGGCTCTTGTAAAACATGCAATTTTGAGAAGAACATTAGTTGTGAGCTTTAACAATTATTCCCTCTCCAATTAGGAAAGCGGAGTTCGGCTCCAGAGCAAGGCAAGATTTCTAAACCTCCACGACAAGTCTGCATGAACGCTCTCATTTAAATGAAAACGAGGGGCGCCTGGGTGGCTCAGTCGCTTGAGTGTCCGACTCTTGACTTCGGCTCAGGTCATGATCCCAGGGTCATGCGTGGAGCCTATGAGAGATTCTCTCTCTCTCCCTCCCTCTGCCCCTCTCCCCTACTCGTACTCTCTCTCTCTCTAAAAATAAAAAGGAATTAAATGCATCTTAAAAAATAAAATATAAAAGAAATCCCAGGCTTCACATGACAGGCTTCGCTTTAACACAAGCCTCACTGAGTTTCAGCTCTAATTAAACTATTGCTCTTTGGGAACACAGATTTCTAAGATCCTTCCATCTGTAACAGCTTCTTGCAGAGATTAGGAGGCAGATTCTTGGAGCCAAAACTGGCTCTTCACCAGCTGTAAATCTCAGATTCGGTGGGCATGTGAAGCCAACCGGGTCAGTGCCTTCCGGGCCCGGATGAACGAGGTGCACAGAGGACTCCCCTAGAGCTGCCCGGGGTAAGGGTGGCACACGGTGACCAGCGACGACATGGCTAATGTCCCAGCTTATCCAGGGATGAGCTGACCCGGGTTGTAAAAAGGAGACAGAGCACGCTCTTTGTATTTATGCAGACCTACGCTCAAACTGTTGGCCTATTGACCCTGGACAGGTCACTCCCTGTCCCGGGGGCACATTGAGCGCTTGTGTTCAATGGGAACAATGTGTACGACACACATGTTGTGATAAAGAGATTATAGAGACCTTGCTACTGAGGGCAGGGGACAGTCTGAGGGGGAGACTGGGGTGGCTGAGCCTCTCCCAGACGGGAAATCAGTGAATTCTGCTATGGTGACACCAGCTTCTAAACCTGCTCGTTATTTGACCTGAATTTCACCCCAGACGTGTCTGGGCACGATGCATTCTCTGCCAGGTTTAGCACCACTGTGATGGGGACCAGATATAAGGCCGGGGGAT
This sequence comes from Suricata suricatta, assembly GCF_006229205.1. NCBI lineage: Eukaryota > Metazoa > Chordata > Mammalia > Carnivora > Herpestidae > Suricata > Suricata suricatta. Next base: position 158,608,753 of record NC_043703.1, read on the forward strand.
GGGGTGGGGTGTAGCCGTATATTGGATTAGAAAGTGTACTGAATGGATCCAAAGAGCCGGTGTGAGATCCACTCTGGTCTTAATGCCTGGGTCACGACAGCCCAGACATTTCTGGTCTCTGGGGCTTGAGCAGTGGTTCTCAACCATGGGTGCATTTTAGACTCCCTTAGGGAGATTTAAAAGAGTTTCAGCGCCCGGCCTTATCCCTGGAAATTCTGATTTATCTGTCTCGGATGGAGCCCACACGTGGGTATCCATGGGTGATTCCAAAGGGCAGTCAAGATAGAGAACCCCAAGACTGAATGCGCTCCAAGGGCTCTGCCTTGCAGGAGCAGACAAGCCGGCCCACCTGGGAGTCAGGAGGCTTTGGTTCCATTGTCTTGTTGTGTGGCCTTGGGAAAATCACCCTCCCTCTCTGGGCATCTGCTTATACCATCTGCAAAGTGGGAAAGGGTGAAGACTGGGTGTCGATTTCAAATTATGTGAGTCTGTGAGACCCGATCACCCTCTACCAAGCAGATCCAACAGGAGAACTGAGCTGCTGAGGTCCCGGCCCAGTTTGCCCGGAACCCTCGGCCCGAGAGCTTTGGTATGCCACATTCTCTGAGGCTTCCAGAACAGGCTTGAGTAAGAATTCTAGTTGTCCTTCCCCATGAGTCCAAGAGGACTCAGTCTGGGTCTCCCACACTGGTGTCCTGCACAAAAAGTAATTTAAGGGGCTCCTGGGTGGCTCAGTCCATTAAGTGGCCGACTTCAGCTCAGGTCATGGTCTCTCAGTTTGTGGGTTCAAGCCCCGTGTCTGGCTCTATGCTGACACCTCAGAATCTGGAGCCTAGTTCAGATTCTGTGTCTCCTCCTGTCTCTGCCCTTCCTTACCCTCTATCTCTCAAAAATAAATAAACATTAAAAAAAAAAGTAATTTAAGCAGATTCCCCTGTCTTTGCTGCAGTTCATGAAGAGGAAACCTGCACGAAGGATCTCTTTGTACAGAGGAGATGGATAACAGAAGGCAAACCTTGCTGAGGACCCACTGTGGGCCCTTAGAGAGCTCACCCGCCTGCCCTGTGCCTCAGTTTCCCCCATGGCACCACAAAGAGATCTCTAGCTACCTCAAGGGCAGTGAAAGCCCGAAGGAGGTAACGGCGGTAAAGCACTGAGAGCACAGTAAGCACTCGGCTAGTCTCAGCCCTGTGATTCGGGGAAGACTGCCATCTTTCCTGTAGCGGGCACTGTCCCTACACACGTCCAGGCGTGAACTCTGCCAATCCTCATGAAGTCCCATAAGGAGAGTGAAGCCATGAGCCCCATGTTATAGACAAGGAAGCAAGCACAGAGAGGGTTAGTGGCTTCCCCAAGACCACCAGCAGGTAGGAGGGGAGCTGGGACTCAAGCTCCAGAGCCGGGTTCAGAGCCTGGCCCTCAGCTTACCCGCATGCCTTCCTGGGTGGATGAGAAAGTACCTCAGCCCTGGAGGGAGCCAAGAGGAAAGGCCAGGAGGCAGGGCTGGGTCCTTCTCCTGACGGGGCCTGGGCCCTCTGTGGGAACAAGGCGCTGGAATGACTTGCGGGTAAATTATGAATGCTGCTGCTGCTGCTAACAGTCCTGGAGCGCCTTTCGGAGCACGGAGCTCGCCCCGTGGAGCCTGCCTCCAGAAGGGGCAGGGCTGGACCCCAGGCTCTGCGGACATTCCGCTGGACAGGTGGCCGGGAAAGCTCCCCGAGGAGGCAGCATGAGTCACCGAAGGGAGAGAGCAGCCCTGAACTCTCTGCAGAAGGCTGGTCCAGAGAGGGGAGGTCAATGCAAGACCGAAGTTTGGGAGACCCTCTCTGTGTCCAGGAACAGCTGGCAGAGGCCTGGGAGGGAAGGGAAGGCAGGGGGCGCGGATGGAGGGGCCAAGGAGGCTCTTGGGGAGGAAATGACATGGACTGATGAGCGGTGTGGCTCTGGACGGTTAGGTTGAGATGCCCCATAGATACCCAGTGCCCTTAAGGAGGCCGTGGCAAGGAGCCGGGAGTCCAGGGGACAGGCTGAGCTGGGCTCTCAGGCGCAGATCCACGAAATGACGGCACGTGTCCATGCTGCTGGGAGTAGCCCATTCGAGGGAAAGGTGATGCAGGAGAGAAGGGGGGGGACGTGCCCACCCATCTCTGTCCCCAAGAAGGAGCATGGACAGCTCCTGGAATAAGGCTGGTGAAGGAGCGGCCAGAAGTGTGGAGGGAGGAGGACGTTCCAGATGGTCACCGAGGAAAGCCAAGGAGCGAGCGCACCTCAGCACGTAGGGGCTGGGATTTGAGTTTGGCGGCCGTGGATGGTGATGGCCATGATCATCCAGAGTGGCTGTCACAGGTGAGGACTGAATCAGATTCCCTGATTTATGTAAGGCGCTGAAGCCGTCCCCACCTACGGATGAGCCGGGCTGCGGTGACAGTGACGCCCTTGCAGGCATGCCCCTGCAGGTGCGAGCACGGCTGGGGGGACAGAGTCGCAGAGCGGGGATGACGGGTCAGGGAGACTGCAAGCTCCGGGCCTCACGGGTGCGGCCTGCTGCTCCCTGGGGCGGGACCTGTTCCTGCTCTCGCGAGAGGAGAGGCGCAGAAGCCTGTGTGGGGTCCTCCCCTCCCGGGCGCTCTGATCCGTGCTCCTGACCGATCCGGAAGACGAGACCCGGTTTCCCTGCAGGGTTGTTTTCGATGATTCTTATCTTCAGTGAGCTGGAACCTTCTCGAATGTCAGATCCACTTAATAGTCCTTACCTGATTTCCTACTGGTTGTTAGTCTTTTTTTTTTTTTTTAATGATTGGTAGGCACTGTTTATTTACACATTTATTCATTTTGCTACTCTTAATTTTTAAGCCCCATCTCCCCCTTTTTTTTGGCTGTAAATACTAAAAACCGTCAATTTTAAAAATTCTGCTCAGGTGGCTCAGTTGGTTGAGATTCCGACTCGATTTTGGCTCAGGTCACCATCTCATGTTTGGAGGGTTCAAGCCCCGCCTCTGGCTCTTCCCTACCTACTTGGGATTCTCCTTCTCCCCCCACCCCCGCCTCTGCCCCTTCCTACTCTCTCTCACTCTCTCAAAATAAATAAATAAACTTAAAAAATAAAAACTAGAAGCTCTGCCTGCTGCCCTCCTCTGTATGAAAGGACAGGAGGAAAGCTCATTCACCAGCCCAGAGATGCCAACACCCTACTGGCACCTGGGCAACAACGCTTGTCTTTCCTCTGCCAACACCACCCTCTCCTTTTTGTTCTTCAAACCCGTCTGACATCTTTGCATCCAATTCCCTCTGTTAAACTCTCTCTGAAGTACCTGCAAGGGTCTCCGTTTCTCTAGACACTGTCTCAGCTCAGCTGCTGTAACAAAATAACCACAGACCGGGTGTGGGGGGGGGCGCTCAAAACCCAGACATTCGCTTCTCCCAGTTCTAGAAGCCGCACGTCTGACATGAGGGCGCCAACCTGGCCGGGCGCTGGCGAGGCCCTCCTCCTGGCTTGCACACGGCCACCTTCTCACCCTGTCCTCCCCTGGCGAAGAGCCAACAAACCCCAGTTTCTCTCCCCGCGTACCCAGGCGCTCAGCCGACCTGAGGGCTTCACCCCCGTGCCCTCCTCTGACCCCAGTCACCTACTTACTTACTCCAAATACCAACCACACAATTCCCACTGCCTACCGTGCCTTTGCGCTGTTCCTGGCGGGGGTGACTGACTGAGCCTCCAGCCCTTTGGCTTAGATGTCACCTCCTTTGAGAGCGGCCTGCCTCACCGTGCTGTCCAGGCGGGTTTGTCCTCTCACACGTTAATCTCCGGCTTTGCTCCCTGGGAGTTTTCTTCACTAGACTTCACTACACATAATTTGTAATTATAACTATTTTTTAAGAGAAAGAGGGTGAGCAGGGCCGAGAAAGAGAGAGAGAGAGAGAGAGAGAGACTCTAAAGCAGGCTCCACACTCAGTGCAGAGAGGACGCACGGCTCAGTCCCATGGCCCTGGGACCGTGACCTGAGCAGAAATCGAGCGTTGAACGCTCCACCGACCGAGCCACCCAGGTGCCCCGTCACTATTTTATTACTTTGGCAACTTACAACCGTAGGCTGAACTAGAAGCTCCTTGAAGACAGTGTCCACCTGCTTCATTGTCGCCACCCCAGGGCCTGGAACAGCTCCTGACACGGAGCAGGTGCCAAATGAATGAACGGCCGGAGGAGACGCTAAAGACGCGTGTACACACGGAGATGTCGGGTGCGGAGTCCTAACGGCCACCAAGGGTACTTCTGATGTTGCTTTTATTGTGACTATTGCTGGCCTTGCGTTATTTCTTTCAACTCCTGTCATGGTGTCCTGGGCCCCCAATGACTGCTCTAAACTTCGGTGAAATTGGTTGTTGTCCCTCCCCAGGGACTTCATTTGTCAGCACTGAGCCGGAGGAGGGGGTGGCGGCCACAGAGGTTGCCATGGTTATGGCGACATGGGTGATTGTGGCCCCCGATAGGGACTGGGGTACGCCGACTTCACATCTGTGGCAATGGAAAGGGAAGCTTTGGGGTCACCGGGGGCCTTGCTCATGGACTCTGGGGAGGGTGGGGCAGGCACGGGGGCTTCAAGTTCCCCAGTGGAGTGAGACCCAGGCCTGTGGTGTCCGCAGCTGTGTGTGAGGGTTTCTAACAAACCAGACCGAAACACAGGTGCTTGGCAGTTAGTGAGTGATGAGCACGTACAGGGAGAAGCTGGAGACCTAAGGCACCCAGTTACCACCAGAAAGGCAGGAGTCAGCAAGCCCCTGGCCAGATCTCACCCCATCCTATTTGTGTTAATAAAGTTTTATTAGAGCACGGCCACAACCATTTATCACGTATTGCCTCTGGTTGCTTTTGAGCTACCACGGCAAAGCTGGGTAGCTGGGACAGAGACTGTGTATGGGCCACCAAGCCTAAAATATTTACTCATCTGGATTCTTAAGAAAAAGTTTACCAGCCCCTGGGTATGAAGGGTCTGAAAATCACGGAGCAGGCCAGAGATCTTTTGTACAGCCTTCTATGGAAACTTGCACTTTCATTTTTTTCTTTTTTTTTTTTTTTTTAACATTTATTTATTTTTGAGACAGAGAAGAACAAAACATGAGCAGGGGAGAGGCAGAGAGAGAGGGAGACAGAATCCAAAGCAGGCTCCAGGCTCTGAGCTGTCAGCACAGAGCCCAATGCGGGGCTCAAACCCATAAACCGTGAGATCATGACCTGAGCCAAAGTCAGACACTCAACCGACTGAGCGACCCAGGCGCCTCTTGCATTTTCACTTTTAACCTGCACTGAATGCTATTTTGTGGCAGCTTCCTTAATGCACCGTCACCGCCACACTTTACAACCACTCCATTTTGCCTTTGACCTTCTTTCACTAGAGGGTTGTCTCGCTGCCAGGTGTCTTAGCTGCTCTGGCCGCTGTACCAAGATGCCAGAGACCGGCTGGCTGATAAACAACATTTATTTCTCATAGTTTTGGAGGCTGGACGTCCAAGATCAGGGGGCCAGCGGATCTGGTGTCTGCGGAAAAGCCACACCTCGGCTCGTGGACGGTCACTTTGCGTTGGGGCCTCCCGCGGTGGAAGGGGCGAGGGGGTGCCGGGTCTCTCGTGTGAGGGGCTCTGCCTTGGCCCCCTGTCCCAAAGGCCCCGCCTCCCAGGACCGTCACCATGAGGGGTAGGATGTCAGCATATGAATCTGGGGGAGACCCAGAGTTGGCAGATGTTGCAGGGGACATACTGGTACTAAAAAACCACTTGTTGTTTACCTGAAACTCCAATTTCACTAGACAGCCTACGTTTATTATTAATAATAAATGCTCCAGCTCACACAGCCAGTAGGTAGAAAAGCCATCTTTTCACCCAGGGCTTAAAGGCCTTGCTTAAAAGTATCATGACAGGCACGAGCAGGCTGCGGAAAAGCCACTGGCTTAGAAGGCAGGACGGAACTCTGCTCCGGCACGAGGGAGCTGCGAGCAGCGGCGGGTCACCTCCCTCTCCAGGTGTTAGACCCGCAGGATGCAAGAAGCCCTTCTTCCATATCATTAATTTAGAAGAATTGGGCTGCCGGAGTGCCTCAGTGGGTTAAGTGTCCCCTTCTTGGTTTCGGCTCAGGTCATGATCTCTAGGTTTCATGAGTTCAAGCCCCGCGTCGGGCTCTGTGCTGACAGCTCAGAGCCTGGAGCCTGCTTCAGATTCTGTGTCTCCCTCTCTCTGCCCCTCCCCTGCTTACTCTCTGTCTCTCTCTCCTTCAAAAATAAATAAACATTAAAAACATTTTTTTGAACAAACAAAGAAAGTTTCCAACAACACTGAACGCTGCTGCACAAGCCCCCTGCAGCCTCTGGGAATGTCAGCGAACACTTTCAAAAGCAATCTCCCCCTGAAATGATCGAGACGCTTGGCCACGAAGGGCCCACGGGGCAAGATGCACAAAACAGACCTGGAAGTGGAAGCCGGGAGAAGGGGAAGGGGCGGCAGGGGAGGCGGCAGGTTCCTGTGGCTCAGCAGGCAGGAGCTGTGGGCAGCCTTGCAGCTGCTTCCCTGTGACTGCAGCTCCTTGTGGCCCATGGCTCCATTTGCTCTGTGGCTCCATGGCCCCGTGGCCCAGTGGCCCTGTGGCTCTATGTGCTCCATGTGCTCTGTGGATCTGCGGCCCCGCAGCTCCGTGGCTCCGTGGCTCTGTGGTCCCGGCAAGCAGCCTGGCCTCCTAAGCACCGCCTCCTGCCTTAGGCCAAGTAGGAGGGTCTCATGTTTCTGCCGCATTGTTTCTCTTTCCCAAACTACTACTAAGGGACATTTAAGGTAAGAAGTCTGTTTCTTAAATAGTCAATTCAACTACGTCTCACTTGTCCTGCACTTGTCCCTGGACTTTGTCCTAGGGAATCAGGCTGAGAAAAGTATAGCCCTGCCCTCGAGGGCCCCCCGCCCCGGGGAAGACAGCCATCAGTAACGAACACTGGACAGCAGTGATGGGTCCAAGGGACAGGGACACGCAGGGGAAGAAGGGTCAGGGCTGGGTGCTCAGACAGGGGGCGGGCAGGAGAGACAAAGGGAACAAGGTGTGAAAACAGAGGGTGTGGGCAAAGAGGACCCGAGGAAGGGTGTGGTCTAGAGGGGCGAGGGGGGCGTTGGTCAGACCACCGAGGGCCTGAGGTCCACAAGGGCTTCACTGTGAGCCACGCAGAGTATAAAGCAGGGTGCTGAGGTCAGGTTTGCATTTCGGGACTATTATACCATTGAGTGGGGTGGGCGGGGCAGGAGGAACTTTGCTCGTCTTACTCCCCTCCTAGGACCTCAAGCCCCCCAAATGTAGGACAGTGCCTTTCCTGCCTCCCTGCCCCCAGGGCGTGCCTCTGACCTCCATCCACGGAGCAGGTGACCGATACATGTTTCCTGGACGCCTCCATGCGTAGAGGCATGAAGTACGCATTTAGATCACCATTTTTAAAAATATATTCCCAACCCAAAAGATTGGTAGTGGGTACATACCTCAGAGGAGGGACAAACCTTCCTGTTACTGACTTATTGCTAATCTGGGCCAGGTCCTCACGTACATGAACTTGTCCATCCAACGCTTACCGCAGCGCTCCCATCCCCGCTGGATACACGAGGCTCTGGGAGTCTGCTGCCTTGTCAGGGACGTTCAATGTCACGGCAGAGAAAAGATCTGAAATCAGATATTCTTGTATTAAGTCCAATGTTCTTTCTCCCAGAGGGTATGCACCTGCCTGGAAATAAGCACGTATTCAGTCTTTTGAGAACAGCATATTGTGCATCCTGTGTGTGTGTGTGTGTGTGTGTGTGTGTGTGTGTGCACGCCAGCCATCCCCTGTGATTTTCCATTGAACTGTTGTATAAATGGAAGGCGTTTGCTCAGGGGCAGCCCTGCTAGGTGCTTGGGAAACCCCACCTGAGCGTCCACAGAGATTTCTGGAGCCCAGAGCCTGGGGCCAGTGTGATTCGCTAAGACAGACGCTGCGTGGCCCAGAGTAGAGAGGATGCCCCAGCTGGCATTTAGAACTGCTTTTCAGCTTGAATGTTTGTACATGAAATGATTTGCCTGTTAAACGTGTGTATTTCTGATTAATCTCCTTTCCCAGTGGAACGAGTCATCTCCAGGGGACGAGAAATCACAGTCACACTGGAGGTCCAGAGTTGCCCTGCCCCCCTCGGCCACTCTGAGGAGCTATAGGGCCAGGGAGGCTAGAGGCTCGGGGCCTGATGGTGCCCCTGGCTTGGATCACTGCTGATGTGACAGGGTCATGACCAGAGGGGCCCTCTGTGGCCCAAAAACAAGCCTTTGTGTCCTAGGAAGACAGCTCCTGGGCAGTTTGAGGACGGGTGTGAGGCCCAGGTTCTCAGAGCACTTCTGCAACAGCCCCTGTGTCCTTGGGACCCAAGTGAGGAAACAGAGGCCAGCTGTCACCCAGTGCTGGCCGGAGAGCAGCCTCCCCATGTTGTCGCCAGTTCTTGCTGCCGCCCTGAAAGGGCCCATTCCACGCGGCAACCTGGAACTGCAAGATTTGATCACTTGCCTGAGGTCAGTGAGCAGGAAGTGACGAGCCAGGACCCGAAGCAGGGTTTATCTGGAGCCAAAGGCCATGGCCTCTGGAAGCTGATCCAGAGCGCCGTGAGATCCAGGGCTGGGCTCACCTGCAGGATAATCACACTTTGTGGACGTGTGTGGGATGTGCAGTGTGCAGTGTGTGCAGGGTGAGTGTGCGTGGTGTGTGTGTTGAGGGATGTGTGTGTTATGTGTGATGCACGGTGGCTGTGTGTGGTACGTGTGTGCGGCGCATGCGTTGCGTGTGGTGGGAAGTGTGTGGTATGGCATGTGCGTGTGCTGCATGTATCTAATGGGAACTCTTTTTAATTTCATCCCGTCTAAAATGCAGAAGCCGGGGGTGGGGTCTGCTGGGGCGCACTTGGCTTTGGACTTGGGCCAAGGTCAGCACCCAGGCCCGGCCACATGGCCCATGACAAGCACCTCACTACTGCCAAACAGGGACTGGCAGGCGTATAAAGAAATGTCTGCAAGCTTCCAGCACAGCACCAGCTGGTCACCCTCAGGTTGGGCAGCATACCCTGAGGGCTGCACCTTCCACATGTATCTAGAAATCATGCCTGCCTCCCCGCCACCCTGCACTCCTTCCCTGGGACCATTTCCAACTGACAGGCCCGAGCGAACCTGTAACACAGGCGTCAGGTCACGTCACCCTCCAGCTCAGCCCCTGCAGTGGTGACTCCAAGGGTGCGGTGTCACCAAGCCCTATCACATCTCCATGGATCTCTTACTTGCCGGCCTCTGCTTGGCCCTTTGGCTGAAACACTCAGTTCCCTGCTGCCTTTGGTCTTTGAGCAAATCAATGCCCTTTTCTCAGTGAGGCCTTCTCTAACATGCATATTTAAATTAAGCCCACGCCCCCACACACTCCCTGCCCCCGCTTCTCCCTCCGAGTTCCTTTTTCCCGCTGCACTGACCACCATCTGACAAACGTGTACCTTATTCACTCCTCGGTTCTCTTCTGCTGAAGCATTAGCCTTACAGTCGGTTCCCTGTTTTCTCTCTGCTGGATCTCAGGGGCCTAGAAGCGTTCCTGGCACCAAGCAGGGGCTCAGTATGTATTTATTAAATGAGGAGCTCAGTAAAGAGCTATCATTTTTATTGCCGTTCTTGTTATTAGGTGAAGAGTGTCAGGGAAGAGTCAAGGTGAAGGGCGCTTGTTTCTCTGAAATCCCGGGAGGATAGGCTGTCAGGGAAGGGAAAGTGGGGGGCACAGGCCTGTGCCTCCCATTATCACATTATCGCTGGGACTCTGATCCACAACCTCCTGAGTAATAAGGAGTAATTGCCCCACGGAGAGGACCAGATAGCCCCTTATGCAGCCCTGCACACTATTCCTGTCCTGTGAGCAAGCCTCTGGGCTCCCACCACCCCGAATCCCACCAGCTCCTGGAGACAGCGCCTCATCTCCCCCCAGCCCTCGTTATCCCTCTCCTGTACCTGAAAAAGCTTCCACTTCGGAGTCCCCGCCTCCCTGCACAGTTGCCTCCAAGGCCCAGGCACCTGCCAGCAGCGTGTTCACAAGGTCAAGTGTGCTAGTAAGATCTGCGGAAGTGAGCTGGTTTAACTCCGCAGGCTAAGTCCACCGTTTCGTTCCACCCCGGAGAACCCTGTGTACTGGATTGAATAGTATCTGTCAGTCAAGATATATAGGATACATACGGATATTCTAGAAGAGGAGATTTATTATGGGAATGAGCTCATGCAGTTTTGGAGGCTGAGAAGTTCTCACAGTCTGCCATCTGGAAGCTGGAGACCCCGGAAAGCTGGCGGAGTAATTCAATCCATGGCCCAAGGCCCGAGAACGGGGAACTGATAGTCTATGTCCTGGTCCGCATCTGAAAGCCCGAGAGAACTGGCCACACCGGCGTGTGGGCAGGAGAAGAAGGACGTCCCAGCGCCAGCAAAAACAGAGTGAATTCACCCTTCCTCCGCCTTTGCTTCTCTTTAAACCCTCAGTGGACTGGGCGCTGTCCATCCCCGTGGGAGACGAGACTGTTGGGAGACTGGGTCTGTTGATTCAGATGCTAATTGTTCCCAGAATCACCCTCACAGACACACCAGAAATCAGGCTCTACTAGCCAGCTGGGCATCCTTCCCCCGTCAGGTTGACCCCACATCTCAGTGCCCCCCCCACCTCCCCCCAATTCATGTTCTTCCTAGAACCTCAGAATATGACCTTATTTGGAAATAGGGTCTTCATAGATGTAACTAGCTAAGTTAAGATGAGGTCGCACTGGAGTAGGCGGGCCCTTAATCTAGTATCACTGAATTATCCATATTTCTTTCTTTTCTTCTTTTTTTTTTTTAAATATTTATTTTTTGAGAGAGAGAAACAGAGCACCAGTCAGGGAGGGGCAGAGAAAGAGGGAGACACAGAATCTGAAGCAGGCTCCGGGCTCCAAGCTGTCAGCACAGAGCCCGATGCAGGGCTCGAACCCATGGACTGTGAGATCGTGACCTGAGCCAAAGTTGGACGCTTAACTGACTGAGCATGCCCAGGCACCCCAAATTGTCCAGATTTCTGCCTTGTAGGGTGCAAATCTTAGTGGTTCTATAAATAGTTTAACTGTGTGAAGTCACATGAGTCATGCAAGCCTGTTACTGATCATCGTCTCTACAGAAAATACAAAACCACTGTCAGGTAAAGAGGCATTCAAAGAGCACACGGCTTAAAAATGCTGGGGGAGGGGCGCCTGGGTGGCTCAGTCATTTAAGCAGCCTACTTCGGCTCAGGCCATGATCTCACAGTTTGTGGGTTCAAGCCCTGCATTAGGCTCTATGCTGACAGTTCAGAGATTGGAGTCTTCTTCTGATTCTGTGTCTCCCTCTCCCTGACCCTCCTCCACTCACACTTTGTGTCTCTCTCTCAAAAATAAATAAATGTTAAAAAAATTTTTTAAAGATGCTGGGGAAAAGTATTATAGAAGTGTGTCAAGCAAATAATTAATAAAAATGTTATTTTTCTGGATTTTGTGTTGTTTGTCATACTTGTCTGCTTTTAAAATTTTGTAACTCTAAATAAATGTTACTTTCATGCCCTATTTTGAATTCCTATTTTGTTCTTTTCCTCATTAAGGGCGTCTAAATTATATACACTTCCAGCTCCGAAAGCCTGGACCCACAAGTCTGCACGCCTTTCAGAAACACAATCTCCGAATCCAGCACGAACACTGAGTGACATTGGGTGCTGTGTCCCTCAGGATCTGAGCGGCGGAGAAATCACACAAGGCAATGAACTAAGAGTCAAAAGACCCCTGTGAGTGTCCCAGCTCCCCCTCTGTGTGACCTTGGGCAAGTCAGTTAACCTCACTGAGCCTCAGTCTCTGCCTCTGTTTTTTGTTTTGAATTTATTTATTGAGAGAGAGAGAGAAAGTGAGCTCACAGGAGGGGCAGGGAGAGAGGGAGAATCCCAAGCAGGCTCTGCACTGTCAGCACAGAGCCCAATGCAGAGCTCGAACTCACAAACCATGAGATCATGACCTGAGCCAAAACCAAGAGTCAGATGCTTAACTGACTGAGCCCCCCAGGTGCCCCACAATCTTTGCCTCTTAAAATGGGACCATTGGTGCTCTGTCTGCTCTACTAAAACAAAGCGGAGGTAGGAAATGAGCGGTATGTACATCACAGTGGGGAGAATGCTTGGAAAACTTGGAAAAAAGTAGGAGAAAATTGGAAAAAAGTAGGAGAAATGTTCAAAACTTCTTGTTTAGTCTGGAAAAATGAAGGAAAGGCAAGGAAAACACCCACCCATAATTTTAACACCTGATAAAACCACTGTTGACATGTTGACCTATTCCTTTCCAGTGTTTTCTATGTGGTTTTTCTTTAGATGGCTCATGCTGGTTCCAGAATCTCATATCCCATTTTTACCTTCAAATGTGGCCTCACAATCATCTCTCCAGTCCCTTGGAAATGCTTCGGAGCCCTCAGGCACCTCTGCTTAACTTCCTGGTGCCTTAGTTCCTCCATCTGCAAAATGGACCCAGCAGGCAGCTACACCTAGCTGCTGTGGTGCGTGCCCTGTCTTCAGTCTTTGGGTGAAAGGCCCACAGGGGGTTCAGAGTGACCTGGGCGCCCTTGGGGGCTCAGTCCCACGGACACTAGCACATGGACCGCTGGGTTCTGCTCCGGGTGGGTCCTGCAGGGAGAAGGCAAAGAGGCCATGTCCATTTATCCCAGCTCCTTGAAGGCAGAGACCTGTTCCTCCTCGTAGACCCACAGCAGGGCCCCGTGATGGAAGGACCGACAGAGAGATGGATGTCCAACCCCTCGAAGGACTCGAGGGGAGGGCTTGATGGAATTGGCTGGGCCAGCCACTGGGGCAGCTTGGATCTCTCATGAAAGATCTGCAAAGTGGGGTTGCTTCTGGGCAAAGAGACGCTTCCCCTCAGGGTAACTCTAGCCCTGGGTGGAGCTCAAGACAAGGGGCTGGTGAGAAAGGGAGACCCTCAGGAGAAAAAAAAGACTCACCCAAGGCTGAGGGGTGACTCAGGAACCTGCTGCCCTGAGGAAGAGGGGCGGGGGGGGGCGGGAGGGGGGGGGAAGCAGGGTCCGTAATGTGCGCCCAGGCAGGGCAGGGGCGCCGCTGTGTCCCTACAGCGCTCCTCCAGTGCCTTCTCTAAAGGGGACGTGTCCTGGTAGGATGCAACCCACCAGCTGCAGGACGGCCAGGGCCAAGGCTTCCTCGGAAGGTTCTGGAAACAGCACAGCCAGCCTCAGCTGGTCTGCTCCCCCAGGCTGTGCCCTGAGCGGTGGGAGGCTCACAGTCCTCTGGGACATCCCCCAGGAGTGGGGGGTCACTGCAGGATGCCCAATCTTCTAGAAGAGTTTGCTTCTGCTCTGGCAGGAAACAAGGAAAAGGGAGAGACACGGCCATTCAGTGAGCACCAAGGGAGCACAGAGAGTGCGAGCACCCTCAGTCCTCAGGGAGGATTTTTATTACCCTTTTCACAGATAAGGGGGCCACGGGACAGGGGGTTTAGGGAGCTGACACTCGCCCAGTGAGAGTCCAGCCCGGGTCCCGGATGGTGACAGCAGAGATGTCTCTGCAGTTGGGGGGTCACCGCCGCCTTGATGTCAGGGTGTGCGTAACACCCCCCACTAAGCTGTGAGCTCGGCAGGAGGAGGACTCACGTGTCATCCGGGCGTCCAGGGCTAGCACACTGCTGGGCACAGCGCAGGCGTTCAGTAAACGTTTGACAACGGAAGAAGGGCTCAATTTTGTTTTTTGGGTTTTTTTAATGTTTTTTAAATGTTTTTATTTATTATTGAGACAGAGAGAGACAGAGCATGAGTTGGGGAGGGGAAGAGAGAGAGGGAGACACAGAATCCGAAGCAGGGTCCAGGCTCAGAGTCCGATATGGGGCTCGAACCCACAAACCATGAGATGATAACCTGAGCCAAAGCCGGATGCTTAACTGGCTGAGACACCCAGGCGCCCCAAAAGGGCTCACTTTTGAAAGCAAGGAAGGTGTGATGTCATTAGGGGAATGTAAACTAGAAAAAATTACCACAGGAAAAAATTACCACAAAGATACCCACTGATGACATGAGGCATCCTGGGCAGTGCTGGGACTTGGGGGGGTGGGTCGCCCTGTGAGTCCCCAGCCCCTCCCCGGGCCGTGGTAGCAGCCTCCTGGCGGCCCCACCTGCGGCCTCACCTGACCAGCTTCCACACTGCAGCCGGAGCCAGGCTTCGGTCTTGTCCGTTTCCATCCAGGGTGACAAATGTCTGGAGCCTGGCCTGGCTCCTGCCCCAGGCCGGCCGCTTAGCGGCTGTGCAGGCTCCGCCACCTCCCATCTGTAAAGGGCCACTTGCCTTTTTGTGCGGATGAAATGACCTGACACCGGTGAGGCTCTGAGGCGAAGGCCCGACCCGGCAAAAGCGCTTCGAGCCGGTTTGGCGCTCTTACTCTCATTGTCGTCAATCGTGGGTGTGGCCAGAAATAAAACAGAACTCAGAGTCGTTGGAGGAGATCCATGATCCAACTTGGAAGTCACAGATGGCAAGTCTCATCCTGGTCCCCTCCTGCCCAAGCGCCTGGGTGACTTCCTGCGAGGGCCGCAGTGACAGTCCCCAGGGCTGGGCAGCCTATCCCTACCTACACCTGGGCTGGACCCCCTGCGGGGCTTCCCAAGAGCGCCCCTTGCTCTTTCTTTCCTCTGATTCTTCCCTGTCTGGTGAACTCCTCCTCGTTACTCCAGGCCCCCCTCAAACATCCCCATCTCTGCTGCCCTTCCAGTCCTGTGGCCAGTTGGTGGCTGTGCGTGCCTGTGTTCCAGCCCTCCCCCACCGAGTCATAGCTCTCTTCTCCCGGGTCCCAGCCCAGCATTGTTCCTGCCCTGGCGACAGAGAACAGGCTCAGGCAGGGAAGAATGGATGTAGGATGGGGGATTCACAACCCAGAAAGCGGGAGACCAGGGGACATCTGTCCTGTGGACTGAGTTTCTCTCCTTCACGGACTCTGTCCACCCACCAGACAACCCCCCCCCAGGGAGTGCTAAGGCTCCGTGCTGATCAGGCTCCCTTCTGTGGAACACCCCTCTCCCTGCTCCCTCCTCACCCCTCCTTACCCCACCCAGGAGCTGAGCACCCCCAGTGTGGGGGGGAGGCTGTGGCAGCTGCACGCCCTCTGACCACCCTTGCCCACCTCACCCCTACAGCAAGAGAAGAGGGCAGGCTGCCGTCCATCCAGGGACGGGGCTGTGAGGGACCCGGGAGAAAGCACCCAACACACTTCCGCATGCTCTCACATGCATGCGCGTCACGCATGGGCACATACACACGTGCACGCCTGTGCACACTGATCCTCAACTCAATAAGCTCCCGAGGACTCACCCATCCCCCTTCCAGACCGGGAGCTCCTTGCAGGCAGGGTGAGTCCCATTTTATGTTTTCTCCAGGCCTGGCCTCTGCCAGGCACCAGCAAGGGCTTGGTGAATGAATTCCCTAGAAATGTCACCAAATCCCCGTAGCCAGAGTGCCCCCCTCCCCGCCTCCAGGATCCCAGGGTGTACCAGGAGGTGACCCAAATCTCTCATTGTCATTTGCTCCTGGAGCCCGGAGGCAGCAGGCGGTGGGGGTCACATCCTGGAGAGCCTCTCCGCTTGCCCAAGGCCTCAGAGGCCATTGGCAGTGGGCCAGGACTCAGACCCCGGTCTCTGGGATCCCGGCCCCTTCGGCTGCCCTGGCCTTGACTGTGATCGCCCCAAGAAGTCGAGTGAGCTGAGCCACTTGGGGCTGAGCTTGGGAGCACTTGGTTTCCCAGCTCTGGGTGTCCACTGCTGTTTCTACTACCCACTTGGCCTTCCCACTCCTGGCAGGTCTGTGTCCCCGGTGGCAAATCAGCACCAGTCCAAACGGGAGCTCAGCTCTCCAAATCTCTGGGCTCACAGCTCAGGGCCTGAAGACTGCTTCAGATTCTATGCCTCTCTCTGCCTCTCCCCCACCAAATAAACATTTAAAACAAGGGATTCATGTATGCACACGTGCACATGCACGCACACAAACACACGCACACAGACACATACACAGAATAGACTACAACCATGTTTTAGAAGCTGGAAAGCAGACAGAAGAATAGTAACAGACTTAGCAGACCCAAGAAAGGAAAAATCTCAAACCCACAGTGAAGAAAAGTAAGAGCCAACTAGATGGACCCTTTCCAATTCTTGAGGGGCTAGAGTGTCAGGAACGTCTGGAACTCAGGGTAAAGGGGTGGCCATGACGAGGAGGATTCATTTAAAGTCACCAAAGAAGTCGGGTCCTCTCTGCTCCCCACCCATGGGCACCCGTCCTTTCCACCCCAGGAGAAGACTGGAGACAGGTATCCCTGGAAAAGGGTGAAAAGCGGCTCTGTGGGTTGGAGGAGGCCAGTGCCGCTGGGACAGACGTCACACCACAAACAGGAGGACTCAGTGAGTGTGTGAATTTTAAATGCCGAGACTGCCACCCGCACGCCCCGCTTGACCCTTGTGAGCCAAGGGTTCCCTCTCTCGGGAAGACGTCTAGAGAAACGTGCATCCAGACCACATCAGATCCCACCACCGTGGCATTTCAGAAAACTGTGGACCACGAGAAGATCCTAGAAGCTTCCAGAGACAGGAAACAAGTCACATTCAAAAAGCTAGGCCTGAGTTTGGTTTCTCACAACGACCCTCAGAACTGGAAGACAGTATGGGCGCCTGGGTGGTTCAGTCAGTTAAGCGTCGGGCTTTGGCTCAGGTCATGATCTCACAGTTCATGGGTTCGAGCCCTGCATCAGGCTCTGTGCTGACAGCTCAGAGCCTGGAGCCTGTCTTCAGATTCTGTGTCTCCCTCTGTCTCTGACCCTCTCCTGCTCATGCTGTGTGTCTCCCTCTCTCTCTAAAATAAATAAAAGCATTAAAAAAATTAAAAAAAAAAAAAAGCTCGAAGACAGGAGAGCAACACCTTCAAAATCCAAGGGACCTGGGGTTTGTGCTTCACAGCCTGGGGCTGCGGAACCAGCAGAACCCTCCATCCGGTGACGGGCCAGAACCAGAACATGTTCAGGTATGCAGGGACTCGAAATACTTTCCTGCCATGACACTCTTCTTGGAAACCTCTAGAGAATGTGCTCCCTTAAAAGGAGGACTCTTCCAAGAAACAAGAGGCCGCCACATCCAGGAAACGGGTGGCCCAGCGCAGAAGAGGAACAGAGGAAGGTCCCCAGATGAGGCGAAGACAGATGCCGGGTGACACAGAATGACAGGTCCAGAAGGTAAGAGGGAACCCGAAAGGTGGACTCCGGAAAGATAAAACCAGTAGAGCCCCTGGTGCTTCTGAATGCCTCGAGAGAGGACATTGAGCCGGGCAGGAATGGTGGGATGGAATTAGTGATAAACACACAGAAAGTCAGACTGTGAGACAGGACAATGACGAACTTCAAGGAGAACAAAAATCTGTAGAGGAGGAAAAGGATTCATAATTCGCTATATTTTTTTTTATTATAGTAAGTGTTCCCACAGCTTAATATCAGGGACTTACCTGATCTAACCTAAACTGCATCCTAATTCAATAGGGAGGAAGGAGGGTTCCCGAATCTGGGGAGGATAGGGCTGGAAAGTGGGCTCAGTCTCCATCTTCAAATCGGGAAGTCGGTAGATCACGTCCACACTGAACAATGAGACCGTGACTCTGCAAGCATGTTGTCTAGAGATCTAGAGACCCCCCCAGATCATCAGGGGGAGAGAGCAGCTACTTCAGGGATGGAAGCAGGGGTAAGGGGGGGCAAAGGAGTCCCGTTGTGTTTTCACACAGGCCTTCTAGGATGATTTGACTCCTCAGTAGGTCCTAGTCCCTAAAATTAAAAGCAAAGGAGGAAAGAGAGAAGCGTGGCTTACTCCCGTCTCTGCTCTTGCAGGCAGGGCTTTGGTGAGGAAAGGGGGCAGCTCTGCAGGGCTTGGGCACCTTGACCAAAGACCACTTTTGGAGGCTGAGCTGCCCTAAGGAGCTTCCTGCAGACAGAAGCCCAGAACCAGGGAGAAGCCGTGAGTCCCCGAGTCAGCCCCAGAACATCCAGCCATCCAGCCCGTGACCGTGACCAGTGGGTGAGGTGGACTTCGCCTCTGGGCTGAGCGATGGCGGGGTTCCAGCCTGTCTTCCCGGCAGAAGACACTCACCGCACCTTCGAAGGCAGCTCTGCCCTGCCCCCCTGCTGCGGCCCGGCACACAGTGGGTGCTCGGACGTTTGTGGAATTCTCGTCACGGACAAAACATTGAGCTAAATTGGATCTCCAATCTGGTGTGGGTGCGCACTCAAGTCTTTTTAAGACTGTTCGGGCTATAAAAAACAAAATAAATGCATATACACATATATATATATGATGCTCTCACAGACTTACCTCTTGGGATTCTCACATCCTCTGAGGACATAGAAGGGAGGCATTCTGATTTTTCTCTGTGTATGGAAGACAAAAGGGAGAGTCCGGGAGGTTAAACCATGTGTCCAAGGTCAAGGGGTTCCGTGTGGCAGAGGCTGGCTCTCACCTGTGGGTGGAGCATCCGGTTACCTTTCGTTTTACCTTTCATCCTCTGCTTCCTGCCGGCCTCCCAGAACCCAGCAGCAGGGAGGCCCTGCCAGAGGCCCCCGCCGTGGCCGCTGCAGGGCTCTGACCTGAGGCAGGGCAGTGAGACGTCGGGACGGGCCCCAGCAGAGCGACGCGCCAGCCTCCCCAGGAGCACCTGCCTCCCTTGGGCGGCTGTGCCTGGTTCCTGAATGACTGTCTCCGGAAGCAATTTAGGGAAGGGCTTTCTTTACACAGCCCAGATTAGGTTAGGTTTGGGGGGGGGGGAGGAGTACCAGGAGCACGGGGTCTGAGCCATCATGGGCCAGAACCCTCCACAGGGTACCAACCAGAGAGGAGGGGTCAAGGGGAGGTAGGAACAGACACAGATCAAGCCCCCGGTCTGGGTTACACTAATTTCATTTCGTTCTCAACCTGGAAATAAGTATCCCCAATTTCCAGATGAGGAAAACTGAGGCTCAGAGGCTCCTGATAGGCTGGAGAGAATCGACAGAGCAGGAGTGGGCTCCTCCCCCCTGCCCACCCCTGCCCACACCCCGCAGGTGGGGCTGCTGGGAGCGAGCATGGCTGAGTGTGGCTAGTCCCGGCCCTCTGCCGAGGCACACCTAAAACTGGAAAGTGAACCGATTCAAGGGAGGGCATTAACCGGGTGTCGGGCCTGTGGGAGCCTGGTATTTTTAGTCATTGTGTCATTCGGACCAGGATGGAAAGATGAGAAACCACAGGGGCTGGCACGGGCCTCAGGATGAACTCATGAGCCCGAAATAGGTGGATCCAAGGCCCTCAGATGCCTGCCGGGGGCCTCCGAGCTGATGAGCCACAGAAATGCTGGCTGCTTCTTTGCTTTCGTCCGGAGCTCCAGATCTCTTTCAGGTAGTAAGTTGAAGGATCTTTGAGCTAGAAGGAACCTTCAAGATTAAAGCGTCCCATCCCTCTCTGTCCTAGTGGGGACACTGAGGCCAAGAGAAGGGAAGTCTCATGTAGACCCCTCCAGGGTCCTTCCCCCCACGCCCTGCCTCCTGCCCTGGCTGTCATCCTATCTCCGGGTGCGGGGTGAGGTGGGGGGTGTGGAGGCCAGAGCTCCACATGGGCACCTACAAAGTACTGGGCTCTGATTCAAGCTCGTCCCTTACAAGCCGGTGACCATGAGCTGCTGCTTACTTTTTCTGTGATGCCCATTCCTCAGATCAGGAGGTTACAGCGTTTTGTGAGACTCCAAGGAGACAACATGGAAATGTGACTTCCGGTTCCACCACCTGAAGGGAATTCTGGGAGGACAGCGGTGGCCAGCTGGTGTAGGAGACCCTGCCGGCAGCCGGTCTGTCCTTCCTCCCTCCTCACAGAACCACCGTGTGTCGGTGCCCAGTCTCCGGCCAAGGGCTTGGGGGGCAGCCCCCAGCACTGGGACACCAGGACCTTCAGAATGACCTCACTCTCCTGGCCGCTAACTGCTTGGCACGGGCTCAGGGCTCGTGACACAGTTCCAACCAACAGAGGAGGAAGGGAGTCTGCAGGGGGCTTCCAGGGAAGGTCCCTCCCTTTACCATGAAGGGGCTTTACCTGAGGGCAAAGGACAGCAGCGCAGAAGGATGAGAAGGACCCGGGTCACTATGAGGGCCTACCCTCTGGCTGCTTGCTCCGGGAGCTCACAGACCCATTCGCCCGGAGGCTCTTGATATTTGAAGCCCAGGTCATCCCAGCTGCCACGAATGAGGCCCGACGGAAAAGCACATGGTGATTTCACTTTCAAAGCCAAGGCTGACTCAGGACCTGACTCTCCTTGAGGCCTTTTCAAAAGACGTGCAATCTCATTAGTCCACAAAATCTCCCTTTTCTTGCAAACTTCCTGACACAGCCTTTTAGCTTCTCGCTTGCTCCCAGGGCCTGGCGTGTCCCGTTCAAGGTGGGTCACGCCGGGACCGTGAGGTCAGGTGGCACCGCAGTGCCAGGAGACACGGTGAGGGTTTGCAAGACCGGCTGTTTGCCCGGCCCGGCTGCTGATGCCTGGTCATGCTTGGTACCGAGAGGTCCCAGGGCAGCTCACCAGGTGGGGGAGGCCTGCCTTCCGGGTCCCTGCCTGTGTGACCCGCGACCCCGACAGCTCCCCTTCCCCCCTGCGGGTCCGGGATCCTCCCTGTGTCCCCCCACCGGGCCTCGCCTGGTGCCTGCCCTCCCACAGTGAGCAGGACAGAACTGGGGGGCGAGGGGGCACTGCCAGAAACTTCCCGGGGAAGGGCCGAGTCTCCATTGTGTCCTCGGCTTCGTCACCTAAACAAAGGTTGGGTGATAGCGAGTCCTGCTTCAACCAGAACAGCTCTGCTCTCCTGTGGCTGTGCCTCTGGGTTAGATCTTATTTCTGCTCCAAAAGTTTAAAATCAGGGCACCTGGGTGGCTCAGTCGGTTAAGCGTCTGGCTCGATTTGGGCTCAGGTCGTGATCTCATGGTTCATGAGGTTGAGCCCTACGTCAGCCCACTTGGCATTCTCTCTCTCTCTGCCCCACCCCTGCTTTGGGACGCCTTGTGTCCCGGCCGTGTCCTTTGTGTGAGTTATCTCAACTGAGTCCCCGCAACTGAGTGAACCTGGTGTCCCCCTTCTACAGATGAGAGACTGAGCCCAGAAGGTGGACAGCATGACATCCGGGCCACAGGTCTGGTCTATGTCCAAAGCCTGTACCTTCGACAGCCCCTTGCTGTCTCCACAAGGACAGGCCGTGCAACCTGCAGGCCTAATTACCCACAGCTCCTGTGTCAGAGGCTTGGGACTGCACTTGGCTCTTTAGAAAAAATAAATGTGCTTATTCCATATGTCTGCCCCCCGCCTCCCAGGAACGGCAAGGCAGCCGGCTGGCAGATTAGGGCCCCTGTTTTTCTGGACAAGTTGGGAACGTCTGTTTCTTCCCTCTGTTCTTGGCTATCGGTGACCCCAGCCTGAGCCTGCTTGATCATTCCTAGCCAGTGGCCCATGACCAAGCCAGAAGTGACAGGTGTGTCCATCTGTAGGTAAAATCTGACTGGGCAGGAGGTGAAACTAAAACATGAGTGTGTGTATGTGTGTGTGTGTGTGTGTGTGTGTGTGTGTGTGTTCGAAACCCAGGTCTGGTGTGTCCGTGTTTCTGTCTGTCTGTGTGGGAGTGAGGTGAGGCTGCAGCCAGGCCCCCGTGGCCCGAGCAGCCGTCTCCTTCGGACCGGCCCTGGGAGGCTGGCAGCACCCGCCAGCTCCTGGTAGGAATCTGCCAGAATTCCCTGGGAAGCTACCCTACTTTCCTCCCAGATGGGTCTGGACAGGTCTGGATGAATCACAAATTCTGAATCCCCCGTGGGCCACATTTCCTTCTTAAAATTCCTTGCCGTCTGCTGGATGAGCTGAGTGAAGTCAGATTCAGGCTGTGCTGGCAGGAGCCTCCTGAAATGAAGTGTCCCGAGGCCACCTCAGAGCCTGCTGTGACCCCGGGGTCTCAGGGCCTCTGGAATCATCCACGTTCTTCCTGGAACGTGGCCAAGGTCTGAGCTCCCCGATCGTCCCGCACCTCTCTCCCGTGGCCCCAGCGGGGAAAGACGCCATCAAACAAGCCCTCAAAGGGCACCGGCCCCAAGGGGCGCACACAGCCCCTCTGTCTTCCTAGTTCTCTCTCCCACTTGTACTTGCTAATGGACCTGGAGCTGGTGCCCCGCCTGCTCTTATCTTCCCTTTTAAAGACCCTGAAGCTCTAGGGGCACCTGAGGGGCTCAGCCAGTTGAGCAACTGACTTCAGACCAGGTCATGATCTCACAGTTCATGAGTTCAAGCCCCGCATCGGGCTCTGTGCTGACAGCTCAGAACCAGGAGCCTGCTTTGGATTCTGTGTATGTGTGTGTCTCATTCTGCCCCTCCCCTGCTCACACTCTGTCTCTCTCTCAATAAATAAATAAATAGATAGATAAATAAACATTAAAAAAATTAAAGAATCTGAGGCTCTACCTGTCACCAGGGCCCAGAGGTTCACCTTCTCAGCCGATTTCCAGCGACCCCCTCCCCTCTCTCCCTCCCAGGAACCCCCACGCCTTTTCCTTCTCTGGGCCATGGTAAAGCATCATGGGGTGTGGAAGGGTTTCTCATCTTGGAGTTGAGACTTGACCTTGAGTCTAGCCTCCACCCCTCACCAGCCAGGGGTCCCAGGCCGGCCGGTCAGCTTCCCAGGCCTTCGTTCTCGTCTGTAGGCAGAGTTAAGGGTTGACCCCGGCTCAGGTGAGTCCAGCCCTGGGAACCGGCCTGCGGGGGGTGTAAGCTGCTGACGTGAGGACTTTGCCCAATGTTGCCCCGGATTAACCCGGTCCATGTATGTGAGACATCTTTCGTTGTCCATACAAGCTTTCTCCTGGTCCATATTCGAGCAACATCTCTCTTTCCTTTATTGACCTTCCAGGTTCCTAGATCTTCATGTTTTAGATGCACACAGCGTTAAGCGGGATTTTGTTTCTTGCCCAGTCTCACGATTGGTGTCTTTAACCATTGAATCCAGTTACGTGTGTAACATGATTTCTGACGTAGTTCTGTCTGACTACAGCACTGCCGTGAGAACGGCACTCAAAGTCCGTATCTGATAAAGGGCCATACTAAAATGTTTACGAATAAAATGATGTGATGTCTAGGATTTGTTTTTAACGTTACTCTAGGAGAAAAAATGAGAGAGAGAAATGTAGCCATTATATTAAGCATTAGGATGACGGGCACATGAGGCCTATTATACCATTCTGTTCACTTTTGTATATTCTTTAAACTTCCTGTAGCAAAAAGGTTTTAAAATCTGCCATCTTATTTTATATTTTCTAATTGTCCTGCCCATTTTGTTTCTTTTTCTCTCACACCTTGCCTTCCTTTAGACTGATTATTTTTTAGCATTCTACTTTTTTTTTCCCTCTGTTCATTTGGGAGTTATAGATTCTGTTTGAATGTATTGGGTTTACTTTTGAAATTACAACATACATTCTTAGCTTAATCAAGTCTAACGTCAATGAATATTCTCTCCTTTAGCCACATTGACACCTCTTTCAATTTATATGCAGTTTCCCCTATTTTAATTCTATTTTTCAAACCCAATGGGACATTATTATGATTACCTAATATAGGCCATGTTCATTTAAATCTATTCGTACATTTACCAAATTCTTTGTTCTTGATTCCTCATTTCTTCTTGCATCTCAGTCTTTCCAAATGGGAATCTTTTTCTTCTACCTGATGTACATCCTTTAGAATTTCGTTTGGGGGGCGCCTGGGTGGCTCAGTCGGTTGAGCGGCCGACTTCAGCTCAGGTCATGATTTTGTGGTTTGTGGGTTTGAGCTCCGTGTCAGGCTTGGTGCTGACAGCTAGCTCAGAGCCTGGAGCCTGCTTCGGATTCTGTGTCTCCCTCTCTCTCTCTGACCCTCCCCTGCTCGAACTATTTCTCTCTGTCTCTCAAAAAATAAAAAAAAACATTAAAAATTTAGAATTTCCTTTGGTAGATTGGGTGACAGATTCTCTTAACTGTCCTTGATGTGACACTGTCTTTCTTTTGACTTTGTTCTTGACAGATGTTTCTGTTTGTGTGTAGGATTCAGCGTCGGCAATTATTTTCAGCATATGGGACTCTATCGTCTTCTGGATCCTATCATTGCTTTGAGAAGTCCACTGTCAGTCCCGCTGTGGCTCATGTGACTTTTCCCTCCGTCCAGATGGTCGCTTTTGGTGGTTCTTCTGAAGTTTCACAATGATATATGTCAGGGTAGATCCCACATGGGTTTATTGTGATTCTAAAATTTGTAGATTGGTATCTTTTATTAGTTCCAGAAAATTCTCAACCATTATCCCTTCAAATATTACTTCAGACACATTGTCCTACTCTTCTCTTTCTAGGATTAAAGTTATATGTATTATATAGATCTATATATACACTAGACTTGTTCAGTCTTTGCCTTTTACCCCTGAAACCTGAATTTTCCATCTTTTTGTCTTTCCCTGTTGTGTCCTGGAAAATTTCTTATAATCTATCTTAGAATTCACGATGCTCGCTTCAGCTAGGTGCTGTCTGTGGAGCCCCATCCTTCTAGTTTTGTTTTTTCTTTTTTAAAGAGTTAACGTGCAGTGTTCTATTAGTTTCAGGTGTACAATATAGTGATTCAATCCTTCTATACATTACTTAGTGCTTGCCATGATTAGCATTCTGTCAGTCCCCTTCATCCATTTCACCCGGCCCCTGCCCACTTTCCCTCTGGTAACCACCAGTTTGTTCTTGATAGTTAAAAGAGTCTGCTTATTTCCTTTGTTTTGTTTCTTAAATTCCACATGTGGGTGAAATCATATGGTATTTGTCTTTCTCTGACTGACTTCTTTCACTTAGTGTTATGCCCTCCAGTTCCACCCAAGTTGTTGCAAATGGAAAGCTTTCATCCTTTTTTATGGCTAATAGTCTCCGTATCTCCACGGTCTGTTCCCCATTCATGGACACGGGGCCACTTCCAGAGTTTGACTATGGTCAATAATGCTGCAATAAACATAGGGGTCCATGTAGCTCTTCAAATGAACGGTTTTTCTTTATTCTTTGGGTATCCTTTTCGTTTTTATTTCAATTATTGAGTATTTACATTTCTACAAGTTCTCTTAGGTGCTTTTTCAAATTGGATCCATGTCTCTTGGTAGATTCCTATTCTCTGAGGATATTTTCAAGCCTGTCTTTCTTTTGTTAAACATAATCTAGCTCTCTCATAGTCTGGTTCTTGCTCATGGAGCCCAGTTTCCTCAACAGCCTGGCTGCCTGTGGCTGTTCTGATCGTTGTATTTAAAAAACTACTTGTGAGAATAATTTGCCACTCATGCTGAAACCTCCCTCGAAGAGGATTTCTGTTTGTTTTTCCAGGCACCTGAGAACGTTACCAAGTTCAAGGCTTGAGAGTTTCTGACTCAGGGACTTTTCCACTTCCAGGTTTTAATTCTGAATCTCTCACCTTGAGAATCTGCCAAAAACCTGGGTTCTGGGGCACCTGGGTGGCTCTGGTCATGATCTCATGGTTTGTGAGATCAAGTCTCACATTGAGCTCTGTGCCCGTAACACAGGGCCTGCTTGGGATTCTCTGTCTCCCTCTCTCTCTTCCACTCCCCTAAACACCTGCAGGCACTCTTGTCTTAACCAAAGCCAGGTCCCGGCTTCGGTTAAGACAATTGGTCCTCAACGCGGGGCTCCGTGAAGGAACGCGACCCCGGCCCTGGGTTATCTCTCTCTCAAAATAAAGAAATAAACTTAAAAAAAAAAAAAAACACTGGGTTCTAATTTTCTGCATTTAACAAATGACTTCAGGGCAAAAACTTCTTCACTTCAGGCTTCCCTCTCTGCCTGAATGCTCCCTTCCTTTTGGGTGTGGTGGTTTCTGGCTGTCTTAAAAACTTTTTAATGGTTTTATGAAGATACATCTTACCCATATTTTAGTTCCTTTCAATAGGAGAATTCATCCAAGCAACTTGCCAACCATACTAAAAATTAGAAGTCCTTTTGAATTTTAGACTCTAAGTTCTAAAATGCTTATCCTAGAGCAGGACTTCACAAACTTTGATGTTCATACAAATTACTGGGAAATCTTCTTTTTCTTTTTTAAGTTTATTTATTAATTTTGAGAGAGAGAGAGCCCAAGCTCGCAGGAGTGGGGAAGGAGCAGAGGGACAGGGAGAGAAAGAATCTCAAGCAGTCTCTGTGCTGTCAGCATGAACCACAAGATCATGACCTGAGCTGAGATCAAGAGTCAGACATTTGACCAACTGAGCCACTGAGGCACCCCTGGGGAATCTTCTTAAAATGTAGATTTTTTACTTTGTAGCCTAGGGTGGGGATCATGTGTTTGCATCTTTAACAAGCAATGAAAGACACTGAGGCTGCTCTCCTGGTCTCTGGACCACTACTCTGAGTAGCAAGGCTGTAGAAAACATTTTCCCCGAAAACACTAGGAATCTTTAAGTCCTTAAACCAGGCCTCTGAGTGTCCTACATGGGTGTTACAAAGTTGAGAGCCTAAGTGAGAAGACCGAAAACAAAACAAAACAAAACAGGACCTTTACTATTCATTCAGAGCCTGTTGACTCCAGTTTATACTTAATTTTAATGAGTCTGTTAATCTGGTTTCCTAGACAGAGAAAGTCAGGAGCGCGCGTGTGTGTGTGTATGTGTGTGTGTGTGTGTGTATGTGAGTTGGGTACTGGGGAGGGTCTGCCAGACACGGGCACGTAGATCCTTTGCACAATGGATCATTGGTTCTAGAATGACCCTGAGCTTCTTATTTGGCCAAGGTGGAGTCAAGTATAGCAAGTAGACTCCAGGTCGAAGAGCTCATTAGCTATAGCAGCAGTCTTCAAATGTTTTAATCTCCGGAGACATCTTTATGTTCTTAAAAATTAACAAAGAACCTGAAAAGCTTACAATTAAGGGGGTAAAGGGACACCTGGGTGGCTCAGTTGGTTAAGCATCAGACTCTTAGACTCTCAGGTCATGATCTCACAGTTCGTGAGTTTGAGCCCTGCATCAGGCTGTGTCCGTGCTGACAGTGTGGAAACTTGGGATTTTCTCTCTCCTCTCTCTCTGCCTCTCCCCTGCTTGCTCTCTGTCTCTCTCTCAAAAAATAAATTTAAAAAACATTAAGGGGGTATATCTCTCAATATGTATTATATTGAAAATTAAAACTAATTGTTTTAAAATATCTATTAATGAATTTAAAATAATAATTACCCATGGGGTGTCTAGGTGGCTCAGTCGGTTAAGCTTCTGACTTTGGCTCAGGTCATGATCTCAAGGTCCGTGAGTTTGAGCCCAGCATCAGACTCTGTGCTGACAGTTCAACTTCAGATTCTGTGTCTTCCTCTCTCTCTGCCCCTGCCACACTGGTGCTCTGTCTCTCTCTCTCAAAAATGAATAAACATTAAAAAATTTTTCATAAAATAAAATAATAATTACCCATCACATGTAAACTTAAAGAATACATTCTTATGCAAATATAATTACATATTTTAAACACATAAAAAACTTAGAGAGTGACACTATTCTACAATGTATTGCTGGATTCCTCTACCAGATGCTTCCGATCCACTGTGATATATTGGTTTAGTTCAAGAATTCGAAGAATAGCTGGACTTAGAGACATAGACAGTATAAAGGGGGAAATATTTTATTTATTTTTTTATGTTTATTTATTATCGAGACAGAGAGAAACAGAGCGTGAGCAGGGGAGGGGCAGAGAGAAAGGGAGATACAAAATCTGAAGCAGGCTTCAGGCTCTGAGCTGTCAGCACAGAGCCCGACACGGGGCTCAAACCCACGGACCGTGAGATCATGACCTGAGCCGAAGTCAGCTGCTTAAGGACTGAGCCACCCGGGCGCCCTTAAAAGGGGAAAATATTTTAATAGCCTTTTCCAAATCAATGTGAATATTCTTCCTTGGTTTTACTTAAATCCTCAGTGAGTGGTCGTTTCTTAAAGAGAGCTGCGATGTGGGATCGGAATCCGTATCAATGCGCGGTTTATACTGTGTTACATCAGAATCCATTGTTCGGTCTTGTACTTTGAATGGATCTTTTATCCACGCATGATTTTGTAACATAATGCATTTGTTGTTCGGAAAATATTGGTTCACCGAGTTATACAGAGCTTCCAAATGTTGACGCATTTCATCATAACAATATTGAAAACACACACACTCATTAATCTTTAACCACATCTCATCCGTCTCAAAGTCCCAGGAGGCTGTCAAACTTGAGGTGGCAGACAGAACTTTTCCAAATTCTACTCTTTCACCTGAAAACTCGAATCTTTACTTTGGCAGCAAACACTGTCAGTGTTTTTCCTTGAAGTGACGGCTCCCTTTGTCCGTTTGGTGGAAATGTTCACCGAACATTCAGTTGGAATAACATCTTATGCCTTTCAGTTGTTCTTGCCACATAAAAATGATACTCTGTGAAAAAATGCAGCTACTTGTGCTTGCCAGTCGATCCCACAGTGCTTTGCGTCACCACCGTGCCTCAGTGCCTATAAAAGTGCCTTATGGGAGCACCTAAGGGGCTCAATCGGTTAAGGGTCTGACTTCAGCTCAGGTCATGATCTCGTGGTTTGTGAGTTCGAGCCCCGCATCAGGCTCTGTGCTAACACACAGAGCCTGGAGCCTCCTTCGGATTCTGTGTCTCCCTCTCTCTCTTCCCCACACCCACTCACACTCTGTCTCTGTCTCTCAAAAATAGTTTTTTAAAAATTAAAAAATAAAATAAAATTTGTTTAAGCGATGGTTAGTTCTACTCTCAAATATGCCATAGCCATGAGACACGGTAAAATAATTTTTTCCAAATCAAATTAAATATGTAAATATATTTAGAAAGTCATGGAACAATAGTATTTTATGTTTTGTACCGTAACGCTGTCACATGTATGTTAATACGTGTGTGTATGATACATAACACACTTAATATTTTCTCCTGAAGAGCTTCTAGTTTTTATTATTGTCTGTATTTGAATCTATTATGCTAATGTTCTCAGACGCTGCTTCATTCAATGACTAAACTGTGTATTTATATTTGGAAGAGAGCGAGCAGGAGAGGGGCAAAGAGAGTCCCTGTCAGGCTCTGTGCTGCCAGAGCGGAGCCCAGCTCAGGATTCAGCCTCACGAACCGTGATATCAAGGCCTGAGCTGAAATCAAGAGTCAGAAGCCAAACCGACTGAGCCACCCCAGCGCCCCAATGACCAAACAGTTTTCCGAGATGACATAAGACCAGGAGAAAGAGCCCATTACCTCAGAGTGATGTCCCTCCCCTCAGGGAGCCCCGGCAGGCCGCAGAAGGAATGCCAATGTGATTCCTTCCTGTCACCGCCTTTGTTCTTCGGGGAGAAACGAGGTGGCCTGGGGTAGGACGCGGGGTGCAGAGCTGGGCTCCTGGTGATGCCACACTCTGAGGAGGCCTCGAATTGGCCGGAGAGATCCAGCACATTGCGCTTCCCGGGTTCATGATGAGCCTGGCTTTTCTCACTGTGGGAGGGTGAGGGACAACTGGAGGCTTTACCACCTTGTTTGTGGGTTTTTTTTTTTAATGTTTTATTTATTTTTAATACAGAGAGAGACAGAGCATGAGAGGGAGAGGGGCAGAGAGAGAAGGAGACACAGAACTGGAAGCAGGCTCCAGGCTCTGAGCTAGCTGTCAGCACAGAGCCTGACGCGGGGCTCGAACCCACGAACGTGAGATATGACCTGAGCCGAAGCCGGAGGCTTAACCGACTGAGCCACCCAGGCGCCCCATTTTGTGGGGTTTTTTAAATTTTAAGTATATATATTTATTAATTTTGAGAGAGAGAGAGAGAGAGAGAGGGGACGCACACAAGCAGGGGAGGGGTAGACAGAAGGAGAGACAGAATCCCAGGCAGGCTCCACACCATCAGCACAGAGCTGGACACGAACTCAGGCCCTGTGAGATCATGATCTGAGCCGCGATCAAGACTCCCACGCTTAACCAACTGCGCCACCCAGGCACGCCTACCCCTGTGGTTTAGAACATTTGTAAAACCCATAGGGAAAGAGACAGTATCAGGTTGTGGGTGGCTCAGGGTGACCGGGAAAAGCTGGGCTAAACACCCCACTCCTCAGCGGGGCCGGAGGGGCCAGCGGGGACAGGCTCACCGCAGCCCTGGAAGGAAATTCTGTTCAGCAGGTGGAGCGGAATGCCCAGAGCGACCTCTAGGACGCAGGTGCGGAGAGAGACGGTTGGAGTCCTGCCCCCACTCCTCCAAGATTATGAAATCTCAGACAACTGACGTGACGTCCCTGACTCTCAGCTTCCTGATTTTGAAGACGGAGGTACAATACCAATCTCAAAACTTTGTTGGTGACTAAGAAAGGAAATCCTGTGTGTAAAGCATCGAGCAGAATCAGGCACACAGCAAACACTCATTAAATGGTCGTTTACTTGCACCAAGGACAGCACTCACCAAGCCAAAGGTGGGAGGAGGGTCCACAAGCCCCAGGTCCCTTTAGCGGGGAGCCGGGTCACAGGCTGGCAGGTAGGAACAGGGCGATGCTGGTGGCTGCTGGGCTCCGGGCGTTAAGCCTGGGGTTCAGACCCAGAGCAGCAAGGAGAGCAAGCCAGAGCAGGAGGCCAGGGTCCAGGAAACGGGGAGAGCCCGGTGGGCAGCGCCCCGTGTGGGTGCTCACCGCGTGCACCCCAACCACAGCCCTGCCAGTGTCGACCCGAAGGCAGGAATGCAGCAACCAGGCTTCAGCCCGGGGCCCATAAGGGATTCAAGAAGGAGGTGTCTGTGGAGGAACCCTGTGCCCACCTCGTGTGTCAGCCCGTCACCTGCTGAGGTCCAGCCGTGGAGGCACAGCTGCGCAGGTTGTCCCCGCCTCAGCCCCAGACAGGTCCCGCCTGGGCTGGGCTTCTGCCTCCTGCTCGGACCCCTCGCTGTGCATGGAGGAAGGAGACCGCAGCCGGGGCCCCGCAGGCCTTGGGGCAAGGGAGCCGCCGGCCTTGCTGCCTGCGTGGCATCTGAGCAAAACCTAAGCGTCCACGGTGCGCTGTGGGTGTAGCAGACAAGTGTCAAGTGTCGATCTGCTTTCAATGGACGTGGGAGGTAATTAAAAGATAAGAACATGAGTGTATCGGGGACCTGTGTGGTTTAGTCGGTCAAGCGTCTGACTTCAACTCGGGTCATGATCTCGTGGTTCATGTGTCCAACAGCTCGGAGCCTGCTTGGGATTCTCTCTCTCTTCCTCTCTTACTGTCCCTCCCCCCCCCAAAAAATAAATACACTTAAAAAAATAATATGAAGGGCGACTGGGTGTCTCAGTCGGTTAAGCGTTCAGCTTCAGCTCAGGTCATGATCTCATGGTTCATGGGTTCGAGCCTCGCATCGGGCTCTGTGCTGTCAGCTGAGATCCTGGAGCATGCTTCAGATTCTGTGTCTCCCTCTCTCTCTGACCCTCCCCTGCTCACACTGTCTCTCTCTCTCTCAAAAATAAATTTTAAAAAACATTAAAAAATGGTGTATAATTCTAAAATGTGATACAGTAGGTGTATGGGTATTTGTTTATTCTTCTATGGCTTTACTTCTATTTAATAAGCATACATTCCCAGAAGCCAAGAGGAGGTTGAGACAGTTAACTACTGATTTAAAACTTTTGTGTGACAAAAATAAACATGAGAGGAAGAAAAAAGGAAGAAAGAAGGAAAATTAAATAACAGGGGTGCCCAGGTGGCTTAGTTGGTTAGGCAGCCGACTTTGGCTCAGGTCCTGATCTCATGGTTCATAGGTTCGAGCCCCGTATCCAGCTCTATGCTGACAGCTCAGAGCCTGGAGCCTGCTTCTGATTCTGTGTCTCCCTCTCTCTCTGCCCCTCCCCTGCTCACACTCTGTGTCTCTCTCTCTCTTTCAAAAAATAAATAAACGTTTAAAAAATTTTTTTAAAGAAAATTAAACAACAAACTGAAAAAACTCACTATATATATGAAAATAGACTCATTTCCTTAAAATATGAAGGACTTCTACAAATCCATATGGAAGTGAAGAATAACCAAATATGACAATGGGCAAAGAACATCATGACTAGACAGTTTGTGAAAAAGAAAGAACTGGGGCATATAGGTGGCTCAGTTGGTTGACTTCGGCTCAGGTCATGATCTCACATTCGTGGGTTCAAGCCCCACCTTGGGCTCTGTGCTGACAGCTCGGCGCCTGGAGCCTGCTTCGGATTCTGGGTCTCCTTCTCTCTCTGCCCCTCCCCCATACGTATGCTCCCTCTCTCTCTCTCTCTCTCTCTCTCTCTCTCTCTCTCTCAAAAAATAAAACGTTAAAAATTTAGAAAAAAAAATAATGATAAGCTACCCAAGAAATGTAACCTCACTCATAAGTAAATGAGTTCAAGTCAGACCCATGGACTATATTTTCTAGACTGATAAGAGTTACAGATTGATTACACATCATGATGGTTAGTTTCTAGGAAAACCCTCTCACATGACGAACCCAGGAATTTAATTTGTTGCCATGGTTTTGGAGAGCATTTGAGAAATTCCAAATACCTTTTGTGTGTCTTAGCAGTTTGATTTCTAGAAATTCATCCCGTAACTATCCCTGCACACGCACAGAAAAGTACCTATAAAAAAGGAAGACCTTTCATACGGTAGTGTTTTATACATGAAGGGGAAAAAGCAACTTAAAAATTCATGAATGCGGGATTCCGTAAATACATTTCCTACACTTACATTATGGCATGTACACCGTCTGTAGGAAGAATGAGGCTGATCTGTGCCTACCGACGCAGAGTTCTCTGAGGTGCACTCACAGAAGCAAACAGTCCCGGGGCGCCTGGGGGGCTCAGTCAGTTAAGTGTCCAGCTTGGGCTCAGGTCAGATCTCACAGTTCACGGGTTCGAGCCCCACGTCGGGCTCTGTGCTGACAGCTAGCTCAGAGCCTGGAACCTGTTTCAGATTCTGTATCTCCCTCTCTCTCTGACCCTCCCCTGCTCGCGCTGTCTCTCTCTGTCTCTCAAAAATAAATAAAAAGCATTAAAAAGTTAAAAAAAGAAAAAACAGAAGCAAACAGTCCCTCATGAAACGGCACATGTCACATGGCCCGTGCGGGGCCTCAGCCCCTGAGGACTGGGCCTGAGAAAGGAAAGGAATACTACTTAGTATTTATCTTATTCCTGCTGCCATGTTACAATGGCCTTTGAAACCAGCCTGAAATAGGCGCTGAGTGCTGTTCTGTCCTTAGCCCTGTGAGAAGAGAGATGAAGGGCACAGGCGCTGACCTTGAGCAGCCCCACAGGTAAGACAGGACTATAAACGGACGGGTTGGGTACAACGTTTGAAGAGTAACAGAGTGGGCGTGGCCTTCAGGGAGGAAGGGTAGGGGAGAAGCCTACCTTTCAGAGGAACCCGTGTCTGAGCGAGATCCGAAGACTCAACCAGAGCAGGCAGGGGACCCCAGGCCGAAAGAAGAAGGTGCACGAGGGCACAGTGATCAGCCCACAGGCAGGGTGCTTACAGGGCACCGCGGCGGTTCGTGCTGGATGGCAGTCTGCCATGGGCACGTGGTGAGAGGCATGGTTGTAGAGTGTGTGTCAGAGCGCATGGGCCTGGGACCTCCTACAGGGAGGGGGGGACACCTGCAGTCATTTGGGGCTGCAGCCAAAGTAGAGGCCTCTTGGAGGAAGAAGCTTCTGGCAACTTCTAGAAACGTCTAGGGTTATCTGAGCAACTCCATTTCCTTCTTGGTTGGTTTTTTAAAATCTTGCTATGATGGGGAGTGTGTGAAAGTCTGGGCGGAGAAAAGCTGGATGCTGGGATCAGACCGTCCGAATTACTCTTGAAGAAGGACGCGTTTTCCCAACAGCCTCGGTGCTTCTGTGAGTGCGAACCGCGGGGAGGCTTTGCTGGTGGGCGTGCGCACAACAGCCCCCCGGGGTCCTAGCTGTGAAGGCTGGGGAGGTCCTTCTTCACGGCTGTCCAGGAAGCCCGGCGCTGTGTGGCTTCCTGAGGCCAGCCCTGTGACCTCTCCGCCATGGGGGAAGGGTGGGGGAGGAGAGCAGGTGACATGGTTGCAAATGTGCGGTGCCTTTTTGTTCATCTCTGCCTGGGTGTCTAACCAGGCTTTCTGAGGGAGTAAATCGTGGGTGACGTCAGCAAACTCGGGGAGTTTGACTCCTGAGTCATTCCCAAGCGAAGGGGGTGTCTGGCTAATTGAATTCTGTGGCTCCAATTGAGTTACCACGGTGACAGAGGACGTCGGATATGCCAGCGTGGAGAGCATTAAGACATTGAAAGACTGAATTTTACACTTCTTCACACTGGAGATTCAGTCTTTCTGTGGGAATCCAAGGAAACCCAGCGGCCCGCAAGGCCTGACTCATTGCAGCAGGCGTCAGCTCTCACTACCCGGGATTCTAGACCAAAGAGATTCCGGAGCTTGGATGGAATCAACAGTCTCATGCATGTCTTGGCTCAAAACTCTCCAGTGGCTCCCCAGTTGGGATTGACAGATTTAGCAAACCAAAACGCAGAAAGCCCACTTAAGTTTGAATCTCAGATACCCAATGAATACCTTTGTGGTATATTTATGTCCATGCAAATTATTAGTTGCTGTGTATCTGAAACTCAAATTTAACCAGACATCTTGTATTTTTTCTTATGTTTATTTATTTTGAGGGGGGGGATGCAGAGAGAGAGAAAGGGAGAGAGAGAGGGACAGAAAGAATTTCAAGCAGCCTCCACATTCCGCACAGTCTGACATGGGGCTCGATCCCATGACTGCAAGATTGTGATCTGAGCTGAAATCAAGAGTCAGACACTTCACAGACTGAGCCACCCAGGCACCGCGCCCCCAGGCATGCTGTATTTTATCTGGCGGCCCGATGCCCAATGGCTACAAACTAAAGCTCGGATTCTGACACCCAATTCTCCAGGATTCAGCCCCTTCCTGACTTTGCGATCTCATTTCCCACACACTGTTCCCTTTCTGGTACGCAGTTTGTTTTTTGGTTTTTTTTTTTTAATATTTTATTTATTTTTGATACAGAGAGAGACAGAGCATGAGAGGGGAAGGGGCAGAGAGAGAAGGACACAGAACCGGAAGCAGGCTCCAGGCTCTGAGCTAGCTGTCAGCACAGAGCCTGACGTGGGGCTCGAACCCACGAACGTGAGATCTGACCTGAGCCAAAGTCAGAGGCTTAACCGACTGAGCCACCCAGGCGCCCCCTGGTACGCAGTTTTGTTTCTAGACAAAGTGAACTGCTCCTACGTGTTGCTTTGCCTTTTGCTTTCCTGCCCCTCTGCCTTTGTGAGAAATTTCTCCCTTTGTTTTCCATCTTAAAGGCCAAGCATGCCATCACTAACTCCCAATGGGACCGAGCCTCTCTCTTCTTTAAACATCCTTGGTGTCTTTTTGATGGAGCATCTGCAATTGTAGAGAACGTTTATAGCTTTTTTTGCCTGGTACCTCCTCCTTTTCTGGAAAAACACCCTGCTTCTGAGACCCGCTCCTCTGACTCCGACCACTCCTTTCTGGAAGGAGCTTTCATAGTCTCATCGACCCTGCCTCTGGCCACAGATGATTGGCCCCAAGCTGGACACCTGATCTACACCAGTTCAATGAGATCCTCACCTAGGCGTTTTTGGTAATGCCTCCTGTCCAGGACTCAGCCCAGATTACACTCTAACATCTGTACGGAGCACTGAGCCAAGATCACCATTGGTATCCAGGATATCATCACTTCACCTGTGAGGATCCTAGTCCTGACTGCCCTGTCCCTAAGGACACTCACTCCCATGTGACCTGGTGGTAGGAGAGGCCATGGAGAGATGGCATAGGGACCACCCTGGGAGTCCAGAGGGGACCTGAGCTCTGGTCAGACCTTGGACTCTGCAAGACCCGTCACCACAACAGATG
Organism: Suricata suricatta; assembly: GCF_006229205.1. NCBI lineage: Eukaryota > Metazoa > Chordata > Mammalia > Carnivora > Herpestidae > Suricata > Suricata suricatta. The sequence continues at coordinate 158,644,793 of NC_043703.1, forward strand.
GTAACCTCTCTGAGGGCAAGACCTCCTCTTGTTCTTCTCTGTAGCATCAGATACATACCCCTGGCAGGTGTTAGAGAAACGGTAGATGATGGTGGTGATAATGGCGATGCCCACAGCAAGCCGCTGCCTCTCTCTGGGACTTAGCTCTCTTTACTATAAAGTTGGACAGTTGGATTTGATGAGCTTTAAGAGCACCCCCGGTTCAAAGTGTCTGTCACCACCAATGTCAATCCTGGAAGACTCCGAGGACTGCCTCCCCACACCTACAGAGCATCGAGCCAAGATTGCCTTTGCTGGGAGCCAAAGAAAGGATTAAAAGGACCCTGGTGGAAGGTTGCAGCAAGATAAGCAGCGGTCAAGTCCTAGATAACTGTTGGCCTCAGGGACTGAGATTATCATCTGTTAACCTTGGGCAGGTCCCCTGTACCTTGTACCTCCCCCAGCATTTTTTTTCCCCTTCTGCATTCTTTCTTCCTCCTGCACACGTTATGTAATCAGCCGCCATGATTAAACGTTAGAGCCTGATCAGACCTCCTGTCTTGCTCTCGTTCTTTGTGTCTCTTGTCCCATGCATTCCCCCGTTCCCTCCTCCAGGCCCCGTTGAATGACCCCGCGGGCCGGAGCATGCCTTTGCTGTCAAAGACAGGGCCGTTTTTTCTGGGAGGGCCAACATCAACGGCAGTAAATGAACCCTCTGGTGGGGGAGACTGATAACGAGGGAGACGATGCAGAGGGGCAGGAGATACGTGGGAAATCTCTACCTCGCCGCTCAGCTTTGCTGTGAACCTAACACCACGCTAATACATAAAATATACACATACACATACACACACTCACACACATACACACATACATACACACACACATATACATACACATGCACACACATATACACATACACACATACATGCACACATACACACACACA
>NC_043703.1:158645820-158653670 GCF_006229205.1 Suricata suricatta
TACTGCAGAGATGCCTCAGTTGCTCAGTCGGTTGAGCATCCGACTTCTGCTCAGGTCACAATCTCACGTTTGTGCATTCCAGCCCCGCGTCGGGCTCTGTGCTGACAGCTCAGAGCCTGGAGCCTGCTTCGGATTCTGTGTCTCCCTCTCTCTCTGCCCCTCCCCGCTCATGCTCTCTCACTCTCTGTATCAAAAATAAATAAAACATTGAAGAAAATGTTTTTAAAAACCTCCCAATATTGCCATGGTCACACTGCTTATTCACCTCAGGTGGGCGTAACGTTAGTGTTTAGTGGTCTGTTCTATTATTTCATGTTTATCAGAATAAATATCGTTCACATGTATAGTATTGACAGAAAGTTTCCTTTTTTAAAAAATGTTTTTATTTATTTTCGAGAGACAGAAAGAGAGAGAGAGCGCGTGTCCGAATGTGAGTAGGGGATGGGCATAGAGAGAGAGGGAGACACAGAATCCGGAGCAGGCTCCAGGCTCTGAGCGGTCAGCACAGAGCCCTACCCGGGGCTTGAACTCACACACCGTGACATCATGACCTGAGCGAAGTCGGACGCTTAACCCACTGAGCCACCCAGGTGCCCCAGAAAGTTTCCTTTCTTAAAATACAGTATTAGGTGAGTGACAAACAGTACCAGTGCCACTGAGCTGGCCGAACACACAGGCATGCCCCCCTTCTCACAAGAAAGCCCACAAGAGCATGGGTGACTTTTGTGACCCTGCCGAGCACTCAGGGCCTGTGTGGACCAGCCCCCACCCTCTCTCACCCATCCACAGGGAAGCCCTTTCTGGACTTAGCAAGCCGACATGCGCCATGCTGGCCTCCCTCACCTTATAAAATCAGCACATTTTAGCAAAGTTTCACTGAAACTGAACTTTCACTAAGCCAAAATTTGTAGCGACGCTTCTTATTCGCTGCAATGGCATTGAGTCCTTAAAAAGAAAATGACAGGGCCTGTGAGAAATCCATCAGCCATTTGTGTCACAGCCAGAGAGTAACTGATGGCTCTGTCCCCAAGGCTATGGCTGCCCAGAAGGGTATTATGAGGGATTAAAGGATATCAAGGGAGTAATTCTAATTTGAGACGCACGGAGCCTTAAAACTGTCAGGATGAGAGAATGAAAGCTTATACCTCCACGTGCTGACAGGAGGGCTTTCGGAAGAGTCGGAAATCTGAAGTTGGGGACTAGCAGCTGGATTGGGAGCTGGGGTGAGGCTGGGGGGCTGCCTGGAGGAGGGGGCAGGTGCAGCAGAGGCCAGCAAGGCCAGGCAGCTTAGGCAGAGGGGGCTCAGAAGCATAAGCAGGGGCTCCAAATGTATCTCTTTCATTCATTCATTCCTTCGTTCATTCGCCTCATGATTCATTTGGAGAGTCTTCTGGGCCATCCCAAGAGTCTGAAATGTTCTCTCAGTATTTAGTCAGCTGCACAAACTGTTTACTTTATTTAAAAAAATGTTTATTTATTTATTTTTGAGAGAGAGAGAGAGAGAGATTGAGGCAGAGAAAGCAGGAGACAGAGAATCCCAAGCAGGCTCAGTGGTGTCAGCACACAGCCTGACTCGGGGCTCAAACCCACAAACCATGAGAGCATGACCTGAGCCAAAATCAAGAGGTGGACGCTCAACCACCTGAGCCGCGCAGCCGCCTCGTGTCCACTTTTTAAATAGAGTAAATCCCTATTTTATGTTCACAAGTGAACAAAAGCTTAGAGAGTCAAAGGCGGAGACGTGCCACGAATGTAAACTTGCCGATTCTGCCAGCAATGTACACATTCTAGACGGAGAACCACCCCCGGGTGGCCATCTCCCCCACCTGCTCAAGCCACCTGGCCCTGGAGGCAGTCCAGTCAGGGGCGGCCTCCCGTCCTCCACCCAAGCCTCGGGGTCTGCTAACAGCGACAGCTTCTCACCCAAACCCTTAGTTCCTGCAGAATTGTGTACCTTGTGCTTTGAGATCTGAGGGGTTCGCGGCTGAAAACTACTCGTGCTGTTGAATGACCTGTCTCTCTACACGTGGATATTTCTGATCACTCAGACTCAGGAGCCTCCATAGAAAGTTGAAAGATCACACCTTTTGCCTCGTTGCCTCCGAGAAGTAAGATGAGTCACCAGCATCTCTACTGGGGCCACACGAGGAAATTTGGCCAGGGTTCTGGATCCTGCTGTGTCTGCTCAAACCGGCGCGGTCAGATGGGGACGCGCGACCTCGGGGTGTGCCGCCAGCGTTCCCGTCGGTGTGCCAAGGATACCCCGGCATTAGGTGGGATTAAGTGAACTTCCTTGAATGAATCCTCCGGGGTACCTGCCTTAATGCTAACTCGTTGTACATAAAATAAAAAATACCTCAATTATGAGTGCTTGAAGGTGGGAAAATGTTAAACTAAAAGGTCACTGCAGACATAAACATACGTATAAACATACATGTAGAATAAAAGCATCCCTGCAGAGGGAGTCTGGCGTTAACCGGCCAGCGCCTCCCCACTGGATGTTCTTTAATCCACCCCCGCCCCGCACCTCCCTGCACCCCCCCACCCCCACCCCCCCACCCCCGCCCCCGGTCTGGTGTAGCCGCGCAGTTCTGGCCCAGGTCAGTCTTCTCATCGCTGTCTGCGTGTTTGATCCGTTCCAGCCCACAGCGCTGTGATGATGGGGTATCCGATGGTATGGGCTCTCTGCAGAGAGCTCTCATTCCCTCCATCTGCCGAGGTCTGTCTGTCTGTCTCCACGGCACAGGATGTTTCTACTTCCATTTGTACCTGCAGGGTCTACATAAAGCTGAAGAGCGGATGGGTGCTCTCTCCAGGCACTTTCCTCCGGAGGGAGCAATTCTGAAAATCCTTCTCTCTAAACATCTGTCACAGCTGCAGGGGTTGGGGGGATGGTTCATAGACCTGCTCGTCTTTATGCAGGAAGATGTTTCTAGAGCTGAATGGAAGACTTCCCTCATTCTTCTTGTGTTTCCTTACTACGTGGTCCTTCGGTTGGACCCATCAGCATTCAGTACTGTCCCCACCCTAGTCATCCTCTGGGCTTTGAAGTGTACTCTTTCACACTCAGGACCCCTGGGGTCACCTCCCGCCAGTGGCCCATGTAGTCTCTGCAAAACTGAAGACTCTGATATAAATTTCCACTTGGAAGTCTCCTCCGAACCTCCACCCCCGACCGTGGCATAGTTGGAGTCCTTTCTTTTTCACTCAGATGAGCTGTTTCTGCCAAATAAAATGGTTCCTAAAAAGGTTGTATATAAGTAAAATGTGTATACACTGAACTTTCTATAGGCATTCTACAGATATGTTATTACTTGGGATTTAAAAATTTTGTATGTCTTTATTTTATTTTGAGAGACAGAGACAGAGAGCGAGCTGGGGAGGGGCAGGGAGAGAGAGGGAGACAAAGAATCTGAAGCAGGCTCCAGCTGTCAGCACAGAGCCCGATTGCGGGGCTCGAACCCACAGATGTGAGATCATGACCTAAGCTAAAGTCGGACACTTAACTGACTAAGCCACCCAGGTGCCTCTATTATTTGGGATTTAGTGTACTTTCTTGTACCATTATTTAACTCCTCTATATTTTAGGTTTTGTGAATTGTGTTTTTCCAACAGCATTTGGCTTTAAAGGAGAAGCTGTCTTTGGAGGCAAGGTCTCATTAAACAGTAATCAAGATAGAAAGGGTTAATGGCAGCAGCACCTGGGTGGCTTAGTCGGTTAAGCTTCCGACTTTGACTCAGGTCATGATCTCACGTTCGTGGGTTTGAGCCCCACGTCGGGCTCTGTGCTAACAGCTCAGAGTCTAGAGCCCGGAACCTGCTTCAGATTCTGTGTCTCCCTTTCTCTCTCTGCCCCTCCCCTGCTCATGCTCTGTCTCTCTCTCTCTCAAAAATAAACATTAAATTTTTTTTAAAAAGATAATTAACAAAATGAGTCTTCAGTTTTGCAGGGACTACACAGGCCATGAAGGCACACGGATACATTCCCCGCCCTGTACGATGTACAACTGGTAGAAAACCAGTGCGCAGACATGATGTAGACGTGGCCGTCACATTCTGGTGTCTGATCTCAGGCAGGCACTCGAGCCTGGTTCACACGAGCAAACTCCTGAGACTCACAGATTAGCTGGAGTGAACTAAAGACCCAAAGAGGGCTGTCTAGCTTCCCACAATGTTTGGGTCAACTTGCCAGCACCCCGGGGGTGTCCACATGGCAGGCAGATGCCAGAGAAAGAGCGAGAGACTGAGCTGGCGTCAAGGTAATGTCTGCCATACCGCTCACTTCCTCTGCAGGGGAGGCTGCTGTGGGTGGGGGCCTCGTGCTCATATCATATCACGTGGTCAAGGCCAGAGACACACTGCCAGTGATGGGCTCTCTGACCCCTACTTTTCTATGGTCCATGGTCCCTTCCACTGACATAGTTTCTTATTTCATCTGTTAGTTCCATTGATTGGATTACGGTCAAGTCACGAAAACATTCTCCTCCTTTTCCTTCCCTTTTCTCCCTCTTGAGGTGGTTCTATCTCTCTGTGCCACTTTAACGAGTCTTTAAGAGTCAGACTCTTGGGCTCCATGTCACAATGAGGCCACCTGCACGGTACAGACTCTGTTGTGCTACTCAGTGAATCAGGCTGGGCCAAGTGTCCGGGGAGGGCCATGGAAGAACGGAAGGAAGGCAATCACCGTGATGCTCCAAAGAACACCCCGGAGGGGATGGGGTTGGCAGAGGGTTTTGGACAATTTTGGAGTTTTAATAGGAAGAAAGACGAAGGAGGTGTGTTTAGGTGAGCAGAGACTTGGAAGAAAACAGACAAAAATTGTTGGTGGTGTTGCTCAGGGAAAAGTTATAAAGGAGAATCCGGGGAGATACAGGTGGAGAGGGGTGAAGCCCAAGGGGTTTATTCTAAGGCAGTAAGAAGCCTGGGCGTCTCTGTTGGTTGAGTGTCCACCTTCAGCTCAGGTCATGATCTTGCAGTTTCAGAGCTTTGGATTCTGTTGTCTCCCTCTCTCTCTGCCTTCCCCCACTTGCACTCTGTCTTTCTCCCAAAAATAAACATTAAAAAAAAATTTTAAGAAACCATTGACAAAGGTTTTTGTGCAGGACAGGGACACAATCAAAGTAGCACTTTAGGAAAAGGAAGTCAGCAGTGGGAAAGAAAGAGACTGATTTTAGACAGATTGAACCAGAAGTAGAGGATTCCTAAAACGGAATTATAGAGTTTTCACAAGTACAAAGATCTTTGCCCTGAGGGAGGTTAGAGTTTGTTACACATGGAACCAGAAAATGGGTAATAGAGTAAAACTGAGCCTCTATGTCCAAAAATAACCTTTGGCAGCAGAAAATTGTTTTGCAAGCCAGACTGTCATCTAAAGAAATGATTTTGCAAATTCCTTTATTCCCTTGGCATATCAACATGGGAGTTTGGGGGGCTCCCGTGGGGTGTCCAAGTTCCCGTGAGGTTTGTGGGAGAGATCCAGTTCATCACTGAAGCTTATTAGAAGGTCGATGTGGGAAGATGTGACATAGGAGAGGGAAAGAGAAAGCCCACCATTTCCCTGGCTTCATGGGTGGAGGAAAGAGAGGGACGACACGTGACTCCAAACATCCGCGGCCCACGCTCAGACATGGACAGGGACAGAGAGCACTCAACAGTTCAAGGTGACATCAAAGGCAGATGGCCATCTCCAAGGAGGCTGCCAGGACAGGAGGAGGCCCCTGGCAAAACCTGGGGATGGCAGCTGGGCAGGAGGGGAGGGTTCGGGACAAGAAAGACGCTCAGGGATCTGCTGCCCGAGTGCCCCGCCCACTGAACCCAGACCAAGGAAGCAGAGCCAGGGAACAGGTCCCCTCAGCCTCACATTTCAGTAAGCAGGAGGATTTCGGGTGGGCGCACCCCATCAGCCAGAGGACAGAGGTGTCCCCAAGTGTCCACTGTTGCTGTAAACAAAGGTGTACTCTTCTCCGTATTCCCCGTCACCACCGCAGAGCCAGAGAGGCAGAAAGAGAAGAATCTTCAAGATCAAGCATCTTTATCCAAATGAAAGTTTTCCTAATGGGGCCAATTAAATGGACAGCTCAGGCCATGTTTAAACAGGATGAGGTAGGAAATCAACTGTTATCACTAACCAATGAGTGGAGGGTGGGGGATAGAGGACCCTAGGAGGAAGACCATACTTGTTACGGAAAAACTAAAAATTGCACTCACTTTTCTTTCAAGTGAGTGATAGTGAGTTACATTTTGCACTCCTCGAATGATGGACTGAAGAGAAATGTAGATGCTATGGAGATGAATGAGTTCTTTGAGATAGAGACAGAGAGTCCGCACAGAGCCAGTAGAAGACTGAGGACCACATCCTGGAAATACCCTTGAGTTGTATCTCACAAACCCCCAAATCATCCAGAATTTGGGGATCCTGCGCATATATTTGTTTCTGCTGAAGCCCTTGGTACTTCAAAGTCTGCCTCTCCATCCTATATGAAGTAGAGTTGCTTGTGGCAAATTCCCAACAGTGACTCGCACTTGGCAATGATCAGCTTTACCACCACGAGGGCTAACGGTGCCTGCTGTGTGCCTCCACCGTCCAAGAAACAAGCCGAGAAACTGGGACAGGGTACTTTGCAACCTGTATCATTTTACGGTTTGAAGCTCTTCTATCAAAAAGGCAGTATCTGGGGTGCCTGGGTGGCTCAGTTGGTTGAGCGTCCGACTTCAGCTTAGGTCATGATCTCACAGTTCGTGGGTTCGAGCCCCGTGTTGGGCTCTGTGCTGACAGCTAGCTCAGAGCCTGGAGCCTGCTTCAGATTCTGTCTCTTTCTCTCTTTGCGCCTCCTCTGTTCATTCTCTGTCTCTCAAAAAATGAATAAAATGTAAAAAAAAAAGGGGGGGGAGGCAGTATCTGTCTGTCTCCTAGTTGAAGTCAAGTCTGTCCGCCGGTGGGGTAAGAGGCAGGAAGAATTTCGAATCACAGTCCCAGGAGAAGCAGGAGGGAGCAGATGGGAAACATGCCTGACCCCTGCCGAGAGCACCGCTTTCTCCTGCGCAGCTGAGGCCGATTCATGCAAACGTGGCCAGGGATAAGGGACTGGGCAAGGGAAGGCATGCTATGAAAACTGGAAGAGCACGGGGAAAGGAGTCCTTTTGGCAGCAAAGAAACATTGCACTGGGTTTAGCAATGAGCCACTTGCTAGCGTCTTGGGAATCAGCTTTCCTGAAAGGCAAGGGAGGGTCTGCTGTCCATACTCCCAGCCCCCATCTGTCCTGCGTTCGTTCATCTTGCAGCCTGATCACTTATTCTGAGTACAGCGTAGGGATGCTATTCAAGTTTTGAGTGCCGTTAACATCATCCCCTGAAGACTTCTTATTTTGCCTTTAAATATGTGTCTGTATTTCTTTTTCTCAAGTATTTTTTTAAGTTTTATTTATTTATTTTGTGTGAGAGAAGTACACAAGCAGGGGAGGGACAGGGAGCGAGGCCGAGAGAGGGAATCCCAAGCAGGACTGGCACTGCCAGCACAGAGCTTAATAGGGGGCTTGAACCCGCAAACCGTGAGATCATGACTTGAGTCCAAGTCCAGAGCCGGATGCTTAACCGACTGAGCCATCCAGGCGCCCCTGTTTCTTAAGTTCCATAAGGGAGAAAGTGTTTAGGGGGTACCTGGGTGGCTTAATTGGGTAAACGTCCGATTTCAACTCAGGTCATGATCTCATGGTTCGTGAGTTCGAGCCCCACATCGGGCTCTGTGCTGACAGTTCAGAGCCTGGAGTCTGTTTCAGATTCTGTGTCTCCCTCTCTCTCTCTGCCCCTCCCCCATCTGCGCTTTGTCTCTCTCTCTCTCTCTCTCTCTCTC
>NC_043703.1:158653770-158654876 GCF_006229205.1 Suricata suricatta
GTATAGATTTCTAATAGGAAAGGACTTTAAAAAAAAATCTCAACTGCATGCCATTTTCATACCTAACAATAATTACACTTAACAATAATCTCTTAAAATCACAATTTTAAATGTTTTAAATAATCTCTTAAAAACACTTTTAATGTTTTATTTTATTTTTGAGAGAGGGAGAAACAGCAGGAAGGGTAGAGAGAGAAGGAGAAAGAGGTTCCGAAGCAAGCTCGGTGCTGACAGCAGAGAGTCTGGTGAGGGGCTCGAACACTCGAACTGTAAGACCATGACCTGAGCTTAAGTTGGACACTTACCTCACGGAGGCATCCAGGAACCCCTCTTAATATCATCTTAATACTTGGGATAGATTCAGTATTTCTCAGCTGTCTGAAAAGATTCTTTTCACAATTGTTTTTGTTCAAATTAGGATCCGTAAGAGCCCATGTGGCATTGGATTGGTGTCTCTCTGTTTTAATCTCTATGTTCCTCTCTCTCCAACCCTCCCCCACCTTTTTTGGTTGCCGTTTTTTTGGTAGAAGCCAGGCCTTCGGTCCTGCAGATTTTTCCGCGGTTTGGATCTGCAGGTGCATGGGGACATCTGGCATGTCCCCATCCCAGGACTGTAGACATTTGTGCTGCACCGTGTCACATGGCACGGGCCTGCCCGACTTCAGAGTAGCTTAAATGACAAAAATTGTGGTCCCACATTGAAGCAGAGAGGACCACCCCTCCCGGGACCTGTCACCAATGACAGATAAATGCACTGGCCTCCCCAGCCTGTGTGGACATCGTTCTGGATGGTTCTTTAGGGGGTCTCCAGCAAGACTGAACCCAGTTATCCAGGCATAACCACCCTGACTGGCCTTGATATGACCACCCCTTCATTGTCTGTTCCCCCAGGTTTTACTTTGCTCACAACCTCACTTCTTCCTGAGACCATCTCCCGAAGAAACCGCCTGCTCCCACATCCTTGTCGGGCCGTCCTCTGGTGGCTCTAGAGGTTTGGCCAGATTCAGGCTCCTTTTCTTTTTCTTTTTGGCAGTCTGGCTTCTTTGGTGGCATCACGTGCTTTCCTTTGCACCGCACGGTCCCTGGCAGTGTGTGGGAGGGGGGCT
>NC_043703.1:158654976-158656696 GCF_006229205.1 Suricata suricatta
ACTCGGGGCTCAAACCTACAAACTGTGAGATCATTACCTGAGCTGAAGCTGGATGCTTAACTGACTGAGCCAGCCAGGCACCCCTCAATATCTGTTTATCTTATTTTTTGAGAGAGAGAAGGAGAGGGCGCATGAACATGGGAGGGGCAGAGAGAGAGGGAGACACAGAATTCGAAGCAGACTCCAGGCTCTGAACTGTCGGCACAGAGCCCAATGTGGGGCTCAAACCCACAGACTGTGAGATCGTGACCTGAGCCGAATTGGGATGCTCAACTGACTGAGCCAGCCAGGTGCCCCATCCATGTCTTATCTATCTATCATCTGGCCATCATGGCACCCTGCTGCAGTAACTCCTCAGTAAATTATCTGTCAGGAAGCCTTGGTCAATAATCAATAGTGTGACGATACCAACATTTATTAGCTTTCGTCAGCCTCCCAGTTCACCCCACTGCTGCTCCCGGTTATTGATCCTGGATCTGCTCCCTGGTGTTTCCAACCATGGAGGCGGAGACCCCAGACAGCCCCAGCCTTCTGCAGGGACCACAGATGGTGACTGGGCCGCCCCTCAGAGGCCCACCCCAATGCTGGCTAAAAGCACAAGCTGCAAAGGAGCAGGGCCCCCTGAAGACCATCTGGGAGCTGAAGGCACCAGCTGCCTCAGGGCCATGGACAGGTCATTGGAGCAAGCTGTGCTGTCTTGTGTTCAGAGTGGCCACACCAGTATCCCACGTCCATAGCATGGCCTTGGCCGTGACCATGGCCATTGCCCAGAGCTCCTCCCTCCTGATCATCAGGCGCACCTGGCTCATCCTCGCAGGTCCAAATGCTGCTCAATATACTATTGACAAGTTTCTTATCTGCTTCCTTTAGCCTGACTCTGCTTCTGTTGTTTGCAACCAAGCACCTTGTCTGGTTCAATCCCCATTTTCTACTCCTATCAAAACCCATCCAAGAAAATATCGAAAATCTATTCCCACTAAGGCCTACAAATACCCCCTGTCATTCATACACGGCTTTCCTATTGACAAGATTCTTTTCTCATTGTGCGCTCTCATTTGATGTGTTAACTCAAAGTGTTCTAACATATTATTGCATTATATCCAACTTAAAGGCAAGAAAAATAAGGCCACTCCACAGTCACATGATGAATTGTCAGATCTTCTACCACCAAATTCCATGCTGTCTTCACTTCGGAGCTACCTTCCACCTTAACGTGCTCCGTTCCAGGCATTTTGCACAGGAGGAGGGAAAATGAGAGATAATGAGTGAAAATAAGAAGGGAGACAGCTTCCCAGAAACAGAAACCGTATCAAACGGGGGGCGATCTGTGCCACCTCAGGGGAAAGAGGTCTTGTGGGTGCACACGCACACTCGCACACTCGCACACACGCACACAGGCACTTGCCCCGCCAGGATCCTTCCCCTCTGCTTTTCAATTTCAAGGTGCTAAGCCTCTCATGAATTGCATAACAGCCATCCAGCTGAGCAAAGCACAGCTTGACGTGCTCCTACTTTTGTGAGGCCACGTGTTCCATCCACGTGGACTTTAAAATTTTTTTTAATATTTTTAATTTATTTTTGAGAGACAGAGACAGCATGAGCAGGGGAGGGTCAGAGACAGAGGGAGATACAGAATCTGAAGCAGGCTCCAGGCTCTGAGCTAGCTGTCCGCACAGAGCTGGACGCGGGCTTGAACCCACGAACCATGAGATCATGACCT
>NC_043703.1:158656796-158657958 GCF_006229205.1 Suricata suricatta
AGCCCCCCTCCCACACACTGCCAGGGACCGTGCGGTGCAAAGGAAAGCACGTGATGCCACCAAAGAAGCCAGACTGCCAAAAAGAAAAAGAAAAGGAGCCTGAATCTGGCCAAACCTCTAGAGCCACCAGAGGACGGCCCGACAAGGATGTGGGAGCAGGCAGTTTCTTCAGGAGATGGTCTCAGGAAGAAGTGAGGATGTGAGCAAAGTAAAACCTGGGGGAACAGACAATGAAGGGGTGGTCATATCAAGGCCAGTCAGGGTGGTTATGCCTGGATAACTGGGTTCAGTCTTGCTGGGGACCCCCTAAAGAACCATCCAGAACGATGTCCACACAGGCTGGGGAGGCCAGTGCATTTATCTGTCATTGGTGACAGGTCCCGGGAGGGGTTGGTCCTCTCTGCTTCAATGTGGGACCACAATTTTTGTCATTTAAGCTACTCTGAAGTCGGGCAGGCCCGCGCCATGTGACACGGTGCAGCACAAACGTCTACGGTCCTGGGATGGGGACATGCCAGATGTCCCCATGCACCTGCAGATCCAAACCGCGGAAAAATCTGCAGGACCGAAGGCCTGGCTTCTACCAAAAAACGGCAGCCAAAAAAGGTGGGGGAGGGTTGGGCAGAGAGGAACATAGAGATTAAAACAGAGACACACCAATCCAATGCCACATGGGCTCTTAAGGATCCTAATTTGAACAAAAACAATTGTGAAAAGAATCTTTTCAGACAGTTGAGAAATACTGAATCTATCCCAAGTATTAAGATGATATTAAGAGGGGTTCCTGGATGCCTCCGTGAGGTAAGTGTCCAACTTCAGCTCAGGTCATGGTCTTACAGTTCAAGAGTTCAAGCCCCTCACCAGACTCTCTGCTGTCAGCACCAAGCTTGCTTCGGAACCTCTTTCTCCTTCTCTCTCTACCCTTCCTGCTGTTTCTCCCTCTCTCAAAAATAAAATAAAACCTTAAAAGTGTTTTTAAGAGATTATTTAAAACATTTAAAATTGTGATTTTAAGAGATTATTGTTAAGTGTAATTATTGTTAGGTATGAAAATGGCATGCAGTTGAGATTTTTTTTTAAAGTCCTTTCCTATTAGAAATCTATACCAAAGTCTTTATGGTTGAAATGACATGGTGACTGAAGTTTGCTTTGAAGTACCGCA
>NC_043703.1:158658058-158659824 GCF_006229205.1 Suricata suricatta
CGAAGCAGGCTCCAAGCCTCTGAGCTAGCTGTCAGCACAGAGCCCAACTCGGGGCTCAAACCTACAAACTGTGAGATCATTACCTGAGCTGAAGCTGGATGCTTAACTGACTGAGCCAGCCAGGCACCCCTCAATATCTGTTTATCTTATTTTTTGAGAGAGAGAAGGAGAGGGCGCATGAACATGGGAGGGGCAGAGAAAGAAGGAGACACAGAATTCGAAGCAGACTCCAGGCTCTGAACTGTCAGCACAGAGCCCGATGTGGGGCTCAAACCCACAGACTGTGAGATCATGACCTGAGCCGAATTGGGATGCTCAACTGACTGAGCCAGCCAGGTGCCCCATCCATGTCTTATCTATCTAAGACATGGCACCCTGCCGCAGTAACTCCTCAGTAAATTATCTGTCAGGAAGCCTTGGTCAATAATCAATAGTGTGACGATACCAACATTTATGAGCTTTCGTCAGCCTCCCAGTTCACCCCACTGCTGCTCCCAGTTATTGATCCTGGATCTGCTCCCTGGTGTTTCCAACCATGGAGGCGGAGACCCCAGACAGCCCCAGCCTTCTGCAGGGACCACAGATGGTGACTGGGCCGCCCCTCAGAGGCCCACCCCAATGCTGGCTAAAAGCACAAGCTGCAAAGGAGCAGGGCCCCCTGAAGACCATCTGGGAGCTGAAGGCACCAGCTGCCTCAGGGCCATGGACAGGTCATTGGAGCAAGCTGTGCTGTCTTGTGTTCAGAGTGGCCACACCAGTATCCCACGTCCATAGCATGGCCTTGGCCGTGACCATGGCCATTGCCCAGAGCTCCTCCCTCCTGATCATCAGGGGCACCTGGCTCATCCTCGCAGGTCCAAATGCTGCTCAATATACTATTGACAAGTTTCTTATCTGCTTCCTTTAGCCTGACTCTGCTTCTGTTGTTTGCAACCAAGCACCTTGTCTGGTTCAATCCCCATTTTCTACTCCTATCAAAACCCATCCAAGAAAATATCGAAAATCTATTCCCACTAAGGCCTACAAATACCCCCTGTCATTCATACACTGCTTTCCTATTGACAAGATTCTTTTCTCATTGTGCGCTCACATTTGATGTGTTAACTCAAAGTGTTCTAACATATTATTGCATTATATCCAACTTAAAGACAAGAAAAATAAGGCCACTCCACGGTCACACGATGAATCGTCAGATCTTCTACCACCAAATTCCATGCTGTCTTCACTTCGGAGCTACCTTCCACCTTAACGTGCTCCGTTCCAGGCATTTTGCACAGGAGGAGGGAAAATGAGAGATAATGAGTGAAAATAAGAAGGGAGACAGCTTCCCAGAAACAGAAACCGTATCAAACGGGGGGCGATCTGTGCCACCTCAGGGGAAAGAGGTCTTGTGGGTGCACACGCACACTCGCACACTCGCACACTTGCACACACGCACACAGGCACTTGCCCCGCCAGGATCCTTCCCCTCTGCTTTTCCATTTCAAGGTGCTAAGCCTCTCACGAATCACATAACAGCCGTCCAGCTGAGCAAAGCACGGCTTGACGTGCTCCTACTTTTGTGAGGCCACGTGTTCCATCCACGTGGACTTTAAAAAATTTTTTTAATATTTTTAATTTATTTTTGAGAGACAGAGACAGCATGAGCAGGGGAGGGTCAGAGACAGAGGGAGATACAGAATCTGAAGCAGGCTCCAGGCTCTGAGCTAGCTGTCCGCACAGAGCTGGACGCGGGCTTGAACCCACGAACCATGAGATCATGACCT
>NC_043703.1:158659924-158687297 GCF_006229205.1 Suricata suricatta
ATGTGTGACAATATGAGACAGAAGTGGGGATAGCCCGGGGACCCACTACTTGCCATTGGCATCTGAAGTGGGGGCACTGTTGTGACACTGAGCCCTTAACCAGTGAGGTCTGCACTAACTTCAGGGAGTCAGTGTCCGAACTGAATTAATTGTTCGACACCCAGCTGATGTCCGGGGAGTTGAAGAATAAGCTGGCGTGGGGAGAAAAGACACACATTTTGTGTCAGAAGCGTGAGTGTGAGTGTGAGCAGAGGAAACAAGCGTATTTTTTCATAGGACTGACAATAAGGGCTTGAGCAAGGCTGGACTGACCCCGAGGCAGAACGAAGAGAGAAACAGTGTGAGACCTCTCGCCCTCGCCCTAGTCGGGAGCTGTGACTTCATTTCCCACATTAAAACCTTCCTTCTAAACCCCCACTTGAAAAAAATCCTATCTGATTTCTGATTTTCAAGATACCTGTGCATTCTGTTAGCTGATACACTCAAGGTTTTAGATCTCCTAGGTAAGCAGAACTGGGTGGTCCGGGGTTGAAAAGAGGGACAGGAGATAAAGCAAGTAGCACGTACGGAAGCTGGCCATTCTCAGAATTCCATGGGGCTTGGGACGGACCCACGCCTACTAGGAAGGAGGGACCAAGCTTGCCAGATCGATGGCAGTCCTGGTCATTGTGCCCGGCTTTGCATGGAGTCCACACAGAGCTCCAGGCCCGGGACCTGGGACACTGGGAGGGCCCCTGGCGAATAGTGACGGCCCCCAGCTTCTCCCACCAGAGACTTTCAGGGGGCTCTGGAGCCCACAGGCTGCAAAGGGAAGTCAACACCACTCAGCTCCCTGGGACACTGTTGAGTTCTGCAGCGTGTGGGGCCTGGGGACTCACAGAAGAGGAGGGCACCATTTTTGGTCAGGTTCTTTGATTTTTTTTTAATTGTTTTTTAATGTTTTATTTATTTTTGATACAGAGAGAGACAGAGCATGAGAGGGGGAGGGGCAGAGAGAGAAGGAGACACAGAACTGGAAGCAGGCTCCAGGCTCTGAGCTAGCCGTCAAGCACAGAGCCTGATGCGGGGCTCGAACCCACGAACGTGAGATCTGACCTGAGCCGAAGTCAGAGGCTTAACCGACTGAGCCACCCAGGCGCCCCTAGGTTCTTTGATTTTAAGTGACAGAAGGGCCCTCTGGCTGTGAGGCAACTCACAGCATTGAAGGAAAAGTTGAAGAGCCAAGCTTCAGAGAGGAGGAAACCCCGGGGGCGGGGACAGCCTCTTCACGACCGGCCTCGGGTATCGTCCGTCTCTTTGTCACCCACTGAAATCCAAGTACCAGCAAGGGGCGAGGCCCTGTGATCACAGAGGCTGCCCCGAAGAGGGAATGGAGGCAGAACCAGCAGAGAGCAAGGTCTCCCTTACATCCCATTACATGGTGCTTGCCTTCTGGAAGCTTCTCGGTGAGGGAGCGCTAGACCCGCAGAGGAAGACTGCACTAGCGTGTGAAAAGTGAAAGCAAGGGGCCCCGGGGGCTGCTCAAAGGAAAGGCAGGGTGCTTAGTGGTAGATGTGCTACACCCAATAAAAATGTTTTGAAATGGGAAAGGTGCTGTGTGCCATTTGGCTGCATTTCTGGGTTCTGTCTGGGTGGTGGGAGGGAAAGGGGTGAGCGCAGGGCCGTGGGCGGGTGTGCAGGGGTGGGTGCAGGAGTGCGGGTATGAGCCTTGCTTGGCATCACTCATCCCTGATGTAGAGGCTGTGCTTACTGTTTAGCCAACTGGAGGTGAACTGGGGTCAGGCCTGCGGTTCCCGCTTCAAAGTCTGAAATAATCTGTAAATGGTTTTCTCCCTGGCTTCCTTTCTCAGCAAAAGTCGTTCACGCACACACACACACACACACACACACACACACACACACACAGAGTTTATTTTTGCAAGAAAGGTGGCTCAAAACTTGATCATTGATTTCGCTTCATTTTGAAAGTTTCTAAACAATTTTTTGAACCTTGTAGCAGATCACGCCCCACCGCGGGGCTGCAGGCCGGGGAGGGGGTGGGCGCCAGCTGTACCTGTGGGTTGAATGGCAAGATGCATTGTGAAATAAAGGAGGAAAGTGGGCAGAGGAGAGAGGAGGGAAGAAAGAAAGTGAGGGGAGAAAAAAGCAAGGAGGGACACAGACGACCTTCAACCGACACATCAGGTCAGGTCGGTCCAATTGGAGATGTAGTTACAGTGCCCCCTGCCCCACACCCCGGGGCTGGGCTGTCCTGCCCTGGGCCCGTCCCCAGACCCCCACTGTGCACCCACTTTCTGCCACTCGGAGGACTGACTCTTGATGGAAACCACAGCTGCTTTTTTAAAAAAGTTTTTTTAAATTTATTTATTTTGAGAGAGAGAAAGAGAGAGAAACAGAAAGAGTGAGTGGGGGAAGGGTGGAGAGTGAGGGAGAGAGAGAATTCTAAGCAGGTGCCCCACTGTTAGTGCAGAGCCTGATGCGGGGCTCAAACTCACAAACCTGTGAGATCATGACTTGAGCCAAAACCAAGAGTCAGATACTTAACCGACCGAGTCGCCCAGCTGCCCCCAACCACAGCTTCTCAGCCGAAGCTTCCCGGAAACCGGGCCCTGGGGAGAGGGCAGCACACAGAGATGACTAGGAGAGGGTCCGGCTCCACACAGCACCTCAGACTTGGAGCTGGGGCCCAACGGCAGAATGTCCGGAAGCTGCTGGCCCAATGCATTCGGTGGGGCTGGGGGTCCAGTAGCGGACGCCCTTCAGAACGCATCCCCAGACTTCCACGCCTCCTTCCAAGAGCCAAAGCTACAAGGGAAACAGCCACAAGCTGAATGGAGTAAGGACCAGATACACGTGGATTAACAAAGCACTTTTGTATTCATTCTTTGGTCGGTTCATTGGGACTTTTATTTTCCCCATTTTACAAAGGTACAAACTGAGGCTCAGAGAGACTTGCTCAGGGTCAATCATAGTACCAGACAGGGAACATCATGCTACCATCATACATAGGACACATGCTCTGAGAGTCAAAGCCCAGGCTTTGTATCTCTTGTAACCCTCTCCCTAGCCAATGAGATGGATGCAGAGAATTAGGTGAGCTGCCCAGGGTCCCACAGCTAGTGAGTACCAGGCTCAGGACTCACTACCAAGTCTGTGTCCCCTTGATCTATAGGGGGAGTTTCCTCCCACACAGATAGAGCGCTCTAATTAGATAACAATACAAATAATCTGTATGAAAAGTCTGTTCCGTTCTGTTCTTGTGCTAACTCCTTAGTCTGCAGAACTCCGAAAAACAAAGCATTTCACAGACACCCAATACAAGCAGTGAAAACATCTCCCATTGTCTTTTCAATGACGAGCTCCTAGGGGGAAGGTTGATGGGCCAACAAAGATTGGCTCCAAGCACAGAATCTATATGAAAGAACAAACGCTTTTTTTAAAAAAGGCTTTGTAAGCAGAATACAAAATGGTTTGCTCCGATGATTACCACTGAGTATAAGAAGTGAATGTGTGCAGACAAAGGCCAGAAGGAAAATACAAAAATTAAATTGGTTCTATGGCAAAAGGATGGTTTGTTTTTCTTTCTTTAAAAAATATACTTAATGCTTTTCTCATATTTGCTCAATAACAAAAAGATGTTGATATCGTGCGTAGAGATTCACGATGTGAAATACAAAAGATCTTCGCACAGTGCTATAAAGCCAACAACGTGCAGCTGCCGGAGTCCCTGGGAGTATTGCTGCTAGGTTGACCACGTTTGACCTTGACCCGTCCTGGTAATGGTCACCATAGAGATAGACAGGAAGAGAGAGAGGAGAGAGTTGGCTTTCACCGGGCGGTTTTGCTGATGGCTTGTTAGTGTAACAGTTGAATGCAGACTGTTCCCCATATATCCATTGTAGGACCTCATCTCCAGGTCAGAATCAATTAAATTCTTTCAAGTTCACTGAGCACCAACTATGCGCTGAGTGCAGGGGGTACAGACGATATAGGATAGGGTCTCTGCCTAGAGGGAGCCCATACCCAGTTCATTTCTTGGCAGTTTTTGGAGACTGTGGAGGGTGGACGCATGTGATCTTTGTAAACCCCCTCCTCCCAGAGCCTGTCTCTCCCCTGCCCCCTACGTGGATGTCCTCCAGAGTTAGAGGCTTTCTCTCTCTCTCCATCTCTTCCATTGCGTCTAACACCCAGACCATGCCAGGCACATGGTAGACACTGAATATATGTTTATTGAGCAAATCTCACCCTTACCTCGCAGCCAATCTCACCCTGACTTTGCAGCCAACCCCTGCTGTCTGGATGCCTGACCTTGGCGAATCTCCTGAACCACCCCCACCCCCACCTCGCATGATTCTCAGTACAGCTAAGTCATGAGGCCGCCACGGGCAGGCCAGTATCTTATTCACATATCAAGCCTGGGACAGTGAATTGTTTGGGGGCCTCAACCAAGGCCTACTGAGTTGACTCCACTTGACTCCGCCTTGGAGGGAGCACATCTCCTTGGTCGGCTTCCATGAACCTGTCTCCCCTCCTCAGCCCCTTACAGATTACACAGCAACTGCTCAAAGGGGCTGCACCATGAATCAAATTGCCTCTGGATTTCCTCCTTTTCCCTGATCCCATGTTTGATCTCAGAACATGCCTCTCTCCTGGATGAACGAGAGAGTGAAGAGGGGCCTGGCTCAGGGACCCAAGGGAAAGCCAGCCTCCAGGACATAATGGGTGGCAGCCAGCCATGAGGAAGCCTCTTTCAGAGGGAGACATTGATTATTTACTCTGGTCTCTCTCCCTGTCTCTTAGAAGACACACAGAAAATTTTAGAGGCAAACGACTTCAAATTAAAAAAAAAAAAAACCAGAGCCCAGAATGCACCTCCTAATTCCTCTCCAAATCTCGCTGAATAATTCTCCAGGTTTTTGTTTTGTTTTGCCACTAGATGCAGAGAACTATCAGGAAATGAGATGTATATATTTTATTCATATCTGTGGACCATATTACCAGCTTCTAGAGAATAAGGACTGTGTGTTACTTGCTACGTTCTTGGCATAGGGTCCTGAGCTGGCCATAGTCAGCACCATAATAGGTTCTTAGTGTTTGCTGAAGGTATTGAGCATCCACGATGAACTCTGTACTGTGCTGAGTGGAAGAGTACATGGAAGGGTGGGAGGGTAGATGGACAGTTGGATGGATAGATGGATGGATGGATAAGTAGAAGGGTGGTGGGTGGACAGGTGTATGGGTGGATGAATAGGTGAATGGATGATAAGTGGATGGGTGAGTGGATGGGTGGATGGATGGATGATTAGACGGATAGATGGATAGATGAATGGATGGTAGATAGATGGATGGGGGGATGGAAGGTGGGTAGACAGGTGCATGCGTGGATAAATGGATGGATGCTGTGTGGGTGGGTGAGTAGATGGATAGATGAATGGATGGTGGGCGGATTGATGGATGGGCAGGTGGATGGATGGATAAGCAGATAGATGGATGATGTGTGGATGGGTGAGACATAGGTGAATGGACAGTAAGACACTGTGTCAGGAAACAGATATACAAATTGGGAAATTGGATGAGAGTTTAATAAAGAGCTATTTCTGGGGGAAGTCAGCAAGATGTAGATGCCATTCCAGGGCAAAGGGAAAAGGTGATTACCAGAACCCAAAAAGAGTAGCTGGCAGTTGAGTTGGCTGTGGCTTCCAAGAGAGGAATGCAGCGAAACCAGGGAGCAGACAAGAGGCCTTGGCTTCAGCTCCCTGAGGTGTTACAGCTTGAATTCTGTCACCCAAAAGGGCATATTGAAACTCTGCCCATCCACCTGCCCATCCATCAATCCGCCCACCATCCATTCATCTATCCATCTACTCACCCACCCACACAGCATCCATCCATCTATTTATCCACGCATGCACCTGTCTACCCACCTTCCATCCCCCCATCCATCTATCTACCATCCATTCATCTATCCATCTATCCGTCTAATCATCCATCCATCCACCCATCCACTCACCCATCCACTGACCCTCCTAGTACCCCAGTACCTAGTACTTCCCAGTACTTTCTTTGGAAATAGAGTCACTGCAGATGTAAGTAATTAAAGTGAGGTTACACTGGAACAATAGGACAGGCCCTTGATCCGGTATGACTGGAGTCCCTGTAAGAAAGCGGAATGCCCTGCGAAGACAAAGACACGGAGGGAGAAGATGGCCATGTCCTGCCAGAGGCAGAGATTGGAACGATGCATCTACAAACCAAGGACCATCTAGTGGCAAAACAAACAAAAAACCAAAACAAAACAAAAAAATTCAAACACCAGCTGGAGAATGACTCAGTGGCAGAGGGCAGAGCATTTTAGGGATGAGCAAGTTTAAGTGTGGAAGGAGTAGCTGCCTTGCGTCACCCAGGCAGAGCTAGAGCTAGAAGATGGTGTCGGCACGGTCTACACCCCACTGCTGCCCCCGCATGGGACCGTGGGGCCCAGCGAAGGTGTGGGAGGACGGAATGCTCTCTCTGTGGCATGCCACAGACACGCCAGGTTTGGGGTAAGGCCCGGCGCCAAGAGCCTGCCCCCTGCAACACCTGCCTGGCCTGCTAGATGTTTGGTGTCCCCATGAAGGTAATGGGCTGGGAGGGGGGCATCTCACAAAGGCCTTGCCAGTGCTATGCCAGCCTCCAGCCCAAGCCTCGAGGGAGGAAGGAAATGGCCCTGTCCACAGCATCTCCTGGCATTGCTGCACCTGGAGGGGAGGAAACCCAGTGTGTGTTTCACTTTATGGCACATCTCAGGTAGGACTAGCCACGTGTCAAGTGTTTGGTGGCCACATGTGGTTAGTGGTCAACCTATCAGACGGTGCTGGTCTACACCTGTTGCAAAACTCAAGGCTCGGAGGCACCTGGGTGGCTCAGTCGGTTAAGCGTCTGATTCTTGATTTTGGCTCAGGTCCTAATCTCACAGTTTGTGAATTTGTGCCCCGCGTCGGGCTCTGTGCTGACAGTATGGAACCTGCTTAGGATTCTCTCTCTCTTTCTTTCTCTCTCTGCCCCTCATCCCCCACTCAAAAATAAATATTTTTTAAAAAATAAAAGCTCATAAAAGACAGGCAACCTTCTCAAAGTTACACGGCCTGGTGGAGCTGTGATATGCATTTTGTGCGTCTGACACCAGACCAGGGCATTGGCCACCATTCCGCGTGACCAGGGTGCCTGAGCATGCACGTCCGCGGCCAGTTCCAAGCTTCCCACATCGGCTGGCCAGGGGAGCGCCCCACTGCCTCCCAGTTCAGGAGGTGGTCCTGAGGTGGGGTGGGGGTGGAGACGAGCAAACCAGGGGGCAGAAGTTGCCTTCACAATCCTAGGCTGCTGGAAGGACTTGTATAATTTCTTTTACTTTATTATTTATTTTGAGAAAGAGTGTGTGTGAGAAGCAGGGAGGGAGAGAGAAAGGGAGAGGAGGGAGATTCCCAATCAGGCTCTACACTGTCAGTGCAGAGCCTGATGTGGGGCTTGATTGATGAACTGTGAGATTATGCCCTCCGCCTTAGCACCAGCCACTGTCTGTCCCTTACCCCTCTCTCTGCAAACCCCACCTGGGTGCAGGACCCAGCACCTTCCAAAAAAGTCAGGAGAGCACAGCTTCTAGTCTCCCCGTATTTCCTGTCTCTGCAAACCAACAAGGCTGCTGCCAACAAACAATGCTGATGGGGGAGGTGGCATCCGCGGGTAACTTTGGAAAGAGCTGGCCCCAGCCTCTCTGGTGGTGAAGTCAATGGGAGAGTCAGGAGAGCGGTCGACGCCCTGCAGGGGGATCCCAGGCCACCTGGCAGCACCACGGAGCAACTGACAGGCCGGCCTCAGAGGCGGCCTTCTAGCGGAGTCCGGAAGGAGGCCGTGGCGCTTATGAGCACGTGGTTTGTCAAACTCAGAGTATGTCTGTTCATCAAGTGACGGAGTTCATTCCTTTTTCGAAATAGAATTGCCCTACGACCCACC
Source organism: Suricata suricatta (assembly GCF_006229205.1). Lineage (NCBI taxonomy): Eukaryota > Metazoa > Chordata > Mammalia > Carnivora > Herpestidae > Suricata > Suricata suricatta. Next base: position 158,667,914 of record NC_043703.1, read on the forward strand.
AATAGCCCTACTGGGGATTTACTCGGTGGATACGGAAGTGCCGATGCAGAGGGGCACACACACCCCAATGTTCATAGCAGCGCTTTCAGCAACAGCCATATCGTGGAAAGAGCCCAAGTGTCCACCCACTGACGGATGGATAAAGAAGACGTGGTTTATATACACAACGGAGTACTACACGACAGTGAGAAAGAATGAAATCTGGCCATTCGTAGCAATGTGGATGGGACTGGAGGGTATCATGCTGAGTGAAATAAGTCAGTCAGAAAAAGACAGATATGCTTTCACTCATATGTGGCATTTGAGAAACTTAACAGAAGACCATGGGGCGAGGGAAGAGGAATAAAACAGTTTCAAACAGAGAGGGGGCAAACCTTAAACTCTTGAATACAGAGAACAAACTGAGGGCTGATGGGGGACGGGTAGAAGAAATGGGGAATGGGCATGGAGGAGGCACTTGCGGGGACGAACACTGGGTGTTGTATGTAAGCGCTGAATCATGGGAATCTACCCCCACGCTGAGAGCACACTGGATACACTGTATGTCAGCCAACCTGACCATAAATTATTTTTTAAATAAATAAATAAATAAACAAAAATTAAATTAAGTAAGTAAAAAACAAATGAACTTCAGATGAGAGTCTGGATTTCTTTGCCCTGAATATCATTTCATAGCCCATTTCAGTTCCTAAACAGTCAAGAAGCAGTTTCAGCTCTGAAGGCCCTGCTTTCCACACCAAGTCCAAGGCCCCTGGGACCACACGCTGGGAAATTTGGAGATCTGGATGTTAGCCTCGGTTCTGCCACGAAGCAACTGGGAGCTCTCAGATACCACACTAACTAGTTGGAGTTCAGTTTCCTCATCTGTAAAATGGGTCTAGACTGTGTGGTGCCTCAGATGTCCCCAGCAGTTAGCGACAGAGGTAACGGAGGACTGATGGGAAGGTCAGGAAACAGCCTGCATACAGAAAGAGCTCAATGAATGGTAGTGAACTGAATGAACACGGCGTGTAACTGACGGATCTCTCTGCAGGTATGAACCCTGTTTGCTGTCTGTCCGGCTCTCCCGCCTGCCTCTGCCTTCAGCCTCATTCCTCATCTCCCTGCCCTGTTCTTCAAGCTCCCAACACCACCGCCTGCTCGTGCCTTCCCACACACGCTTCGTTTTCCACACCTGACTCTCTGCCTTTGCCTATGCTCCTTCCCTTCGCCTAGAATTTTCTTCCACCCTGCACTGACTGGCCTGACTCGTATTCATTCTTTAAAACCCAAGCGAGATGTCATTTCCTCCGGGAAGTCCTCCCCACCTCCCCTTCCTCCACATTACGCGGAGATTTCCTTTCCCAGATGGCGCTCATCACTTCCTCGTTCTTGGGACTACTGTGGCATCTGGGACAAACTGTCCCCCTGGGTGTCCCCTATGGTACCGTAACAGGGCATATCCTGTGCCCGCAGACCTGGGCACTCCTCAAGGACGGGGCTCCTTGTTTCCCTCTGTGGCCCCAGCCTGGGACAGCACTCAGGAGAGCAGGTGCAGTTCAAAGGCCCTCCGGCACCTATTTCTCTGAGGAGGCCTGAGGACATGCCAGGCACCCTCTCTGAGGAGGTCCCTTCCTTGTCCCTTAAATTCTGAGGCAGGTCCCCTAAGGGTCTATGCTTTCCATGTCCAGGAGACTCTGGTCCCCAGATATGCCCCCAGGACGGGAGCCTGGTATTTAGTTATGTTCTCCCCGCCCCCAAACACTGCCGAGGCTGTGGGGCAGGTCGGGCCAGGTGGAGGCCAGGCCAGGAGCCCTCCAGATGCCAGGGAACACGGCGACTCCCCTCCAGCCTCGGCTATGCCCACTGCGTCTCTTCTTCCTCTGTCTCTTCTTCCTCCGTGGCCTCCACCATCTGTAAGAGGAACACAGCGCCCAGGGCACTGGGGACCTGGAGTGTAGACACTTCCCTTCCATCCACCCCTTTCCCTGTCTCTGTAGTTCTCTTTCTCCTTGAAGCCAACATTTGTACACAAACTGCCGCACTGTCCAGTCACTCGGCTAGGTGCTTGGGACCCAGAGACAGACATCAGAGGCCCAGCCTTCAGAGAGTTCACAAGAAGGAAAGCGCAACCGCACTAGAGGGTGGGGAATGCAATGCCAAGCCCCACCTAGGCCCAAGCCTGCAGTGCGCGGGCGATCAGTGGGGTGGCTGAGTCCTGCCAGGCTGAGGCTGAGGAGGGGGGGGCACTCACAGATGACCCGAGGACGGGCCTGGGTCAGGGCTGCCTTGGCAGGGTCTCTTCAAGGGGTGTGTCTTCCCGAACCTTGCAAAGACACCACGTGGTAAGTGGTGGCCTGGGCTCAGGGCAGTTTGGAAAAGGGTTGGGTAAGTTTGGAAGAGGAGAATGTTGGTCATAGGGGATGAATAGATCCTCACTGGTACCAAAGGCAGCAGGATGCTGGAAGCAGAGGGAAGGGCATGGGCCCAGGCAGGGGTGTGGGCAGAGGGGAGCCTGAGTGCAGCAGGACGGCCAGCAGTGGGGGCAGCGGGAGGCAAGGGCCAGGAGTGGGGCTTGGGGCCACACCTAGAGGTGTGGAGGTATCCTGCGTATCCTGCCTGTGACAGAAAGCCATCAGAGACGTTTAAAGCAGGCAGGGGTGTCACCCTCTGGTTCCTCAGATGTCTGTCTCTGATCATTTTTGCCACAGGCTGTCAGCTCTCTGCAGGCGGTGCCATCGCTTCTCATGGACACTGCTCGAGCCAGTGCGTGGGTCCTGAACCTCCGGCTACAGTTAGTGAGGACGACCCCGTGCAACACATGACTTCCTCTCCTAAGGGGTCATCAGCGTGGCTCCCGGGGCATGGGCTCCAAGCCCTCAGCATAACGGTGAAAGCTAAAATAGTTAGCTACTCAACATGGCTGCCAAGTTGGAGTCCTCACCCCACTTCCAGGGCTGGGGCACGCACTGCCCCTGTTGTCGCTAGAAAAGGGCTGGAGAGTCTATAGTGTCCCAGGAAGGAGCTGGAGCAACAGGGTGGCATTTGTGAGGCTTGGAAGCAGCCCCTGCTTACTCAACAGAACACTATTTTTTAAAAATTCTTTTTTACATTTATTTATTTATTTATTTTCAAGAGACAGAGAGAGACAGAGCATGAACAGGGGAGGGTCAGAGAGAGAAGGAGACAGAATCTGAAGCAGGCTCCAGGCTCTGAGCTAGCTGTCAGCATAGAACCCGACGCAGGGCTCAAACCCGCAAACCGTGAGATCATGAAGTTGGACGCTCAACCAACTGAGCCATCCAGGCACCTGGGGAACAGGTATTTTAGTGACAGATGCCATCATCCTGGGGTGTACACAAGTCTGGCGTTAGCCCCCAAGTGACCTGCTTGTGACCTCACAGATCCAAGGAATAGGACTATCCTCGAAGGGGTGCCTGGCTGGTTCAGTCAGTAAAGCATGTGACTCTTGATCTCAGGGTTGTAAGTTTGAGCCCCAGGTTGGGTGCAGAGATTACCTAAAAATAAAATCTTAAAGGAAGGAGAAGAAGAAGAAGAAGAAGAAGAAGAAGAAGGAGAAGGAGAAGGAGAAGGAGAAGGAGAAGGAGAAGGAGAAGGAGAAGGAGAAGGGGAAACCCATTAAAGCTCCTTTCAGAAACAGACAGTGGGGGCCCTCCTCTGAGGGAAGCAAGAGTTCAAGTTGGACTTGACAAAGACAGAACTGGAAGAACTTTTGTTTGTCGGAAATAGTCTTCCTTGCTAACCCATAGAGCAGCTCTTTGTACTCAAAACTCTGGCTAATGATGAAACTCCACTTAAAAGACCTCCTGGAGAGCGTCATGATTCCGTGCCTCAACTTAAAAAAAAAATATGTTTGTTTCATTAGTTTATTTATTTGTTTATTTATTTATTTTTAATAATCTCTACACACAAGTGGGGTTCAAACTCATAACCCAAGATCAAAGTCGCATGCTCTTTCAAACTGAGCCAGCCAGGCACCTCTGGATTTTCCATAAAAGCCGTCAGGGGACTAGAATCTCACACCAGGAAATGTGCACAAACGTTCGCTGTCATCAGATACCAGGGAAACGATCGCGGAGCAAAGCGCGTGTGTGAAAACAGACTGGTGCGTCCTATCGCTGGTAAAGTGGTGTTCCTTTAATGCCTGCGGTTCCACAGTCCCAACCTTGAGTTGGTCACACTGCAGTCAAGGAGGACACCAGGGGACGCACGCCTGCTTCTCGTCAGGCAGCCTGAATCGAGGAATCAGATGTGTCCAGGATTAAGTTGAAGAGGTTTCTTCTGAGTTTAATTGTCTAGAAATGAATCGTGTTTGCTAGAAGAGGTTTCCAGCATTAATATTCATTGAGTGCCTACTGTGTGCAGGGAGAGCGACAAACACAGCCCATGGCCTTAACCAGGGGAAATACCAGGGCACAGAGTGAACAATAAATCACTCTCCAAAGACACTGAAAGATGTTTGGGCATGAAAAGTAAATGACACAGAGCGATATAGAACCTCAAGTAACACACTGAAAGTGCCTTCAGAATCTAGGGCGTTTGACTCCAATGAGCAATTTTTTGAAAGAAACTTAAAGCTTTTTCTATCAACAAATATTTGATTCTCTAATCTAGCCATCAGTTAGGTACCTGCCCAGCCCTGTGGATTTTGCCTGTGAAACACATGATTTAAAACTACCCACCATGGGGAGCGCCTGAGGGGGCTCAGTCGGCTAAGCTTCCGACTTTAGCTCAGGTCACGATCTCATGGTTCGTGGGTTTAAGCCCCGCATCAGACTCTGTGCTGACAGCTCGGAGCCTAGAACCTGCTTCTGATTCTGTGTCTCCCTTTCTCTCTGCCCCTCCCCTGCTTGTGCTCTGTCTTTCTCAAAAATAAACATTAACACAAAAATTTTTAAACAAACAAACGAAAAGAAAACTATCCACCATGAAGAAGCAGAACACAAGCGTTCTCCCTTGGGCGGACAGAGCCTGGTTCTGTGGGAAACGACGCGGCCACTTCCCGTTTGGGTGAACTTCCGAGATGCCTCCAGCCCGGGCCCCTGCCCAGCTCCTGGCAGCCTCTTTGCAAGCACCGGCCCACACCTGCACCTCTTCATGCACCATCAGCCCGCTTGGAGCTCAGGCTGTCTGTCACGCAGGGAAAGCTCCATTATCTAAGTTTCTAGATGAAATTCTCTGCCCAGAACACGCCTTTCAAAAAGGCACCCGAAGGGGAGCTCCGAGTGGTAAGGAGGGCAGAGAGGCGGATGTGCAGGATCTGGGGGAGAGTGTGCAGAAGAGCCGGAGGGGGCAGAGGGGCTCATCGCCCCCGTCCTGTGCTCCCAGCCCCAGCAGGACATGCCGGCATCATGGGTGGAGGAAGGGAAATGTCTCTGCTGCTGAGGAAGAGAGAGTGATTCGGGACCAGAGCAAGCTGGAGAGGAAATGAGAAGGGGGAAGACTAAGACTGGCAGACCGTCATTGGCAACATTTGTTTCTGCAGAAAGGGAAGGCTGAGTCTTCAAGGAGGGTGGGAGGCCCAGCAGGGGGAGGGCGAACTCTGTCTTCTCCAGAAGAACAAGGAATGGACAGCTTCATCTCTCTCTCTCTTTTTTTTTTTTACATTTGTTTACTTTTGAGAGACAGAGAGAGACAGAGCACATGGGGGGGAGGGACAGAGAGAAGGAGACACCGAATCCGAAGCAGCTCCAGGCTCCAAGACATTAGCACAGAGCCCGAAATGGGGTTCGAACTCACAAACTGTGAGATCATGACCTGAGCCGAAGTCAGATGCTTAACGGACTGAGCCACCCAGGCGCCCCCATCTCCCTCTCAAGAACGACTGCAGAGCTCAGGGTTTCAGCACCGAAGGAGGATCCCTTCAAGGTGTGGATAGCGACCATCATCATCATCATCACACATCAACAATAACCAGCACAAAGCGAGCCCCTTACAGTGGGCCAGACGCTCTTGTGCTTTTCACAGATCAGCTCATTTAATCAACAACAATTTTACTAAAAAGGATACAGAAATGCAGAGAGGTTAAGTAGCTTTCCCATGAACACACAGTTGATGAATGCATAGGACTGGGCTGGAATCCAGTTTTCTGAGACCCTATAGCTAGCTGTCTTTTGAACGCAAGCCTCAGATAATTTTTCCTAGCACAGAAATTGTTCAGAATTGCCATCGCACATTTATTGGCCATAAACTACTGCCGTAAATTATTTCTTTTATAAAATTGATTAAAGCTCACAATGGTAGGGGCACCAGGTGGTTCAGTCGGTTAAGCATGACCTTAGCGCTGGTCATGATCTCATGGTTCATGGGTTTGAGCCCCGCATCAGGCTCTGTGCTGACAGTGGGTAGCCTGCTTGGGATTCTCTCTATCTCCCTTTCTCTCTTCTCCTCCCAAATTAGTGCTTTCTTTCACTTTCAAAATAAGTAAACAAACTTTTAAAAAGCATGCAATGATCAAATCTGTCCCCAAATCATCTCGTATATCCTACAGTAATAATGTGGGGGTGGGCTTTACCAGTGACACAGGCTATAATGTTGAAATATTTATGAGTCAGTACAGTCAAAGGATTATTTAAAAATCAATTTCATAGAATCATAAATCTTTCTTCCTCACACAAGAAGACATGTGGGGGTCAACACAGAGAAAATAAAGTAGAAGATGACACCTTGGAGTAACCTTGGATGGTCCTTGACTCCTACATCTAATCAATATCTCTGAAAAGTCATCTAATCAATATCTCTGAAAAGTCATCTAATCAATATCTCTGAAAGGTCATCTAATCAATATCTCTGAACGGTCTTTCACTCCTTCCATTCCCATCTGCCACCATGGACATTGCCTTGACTCTTCCTTCTCAGCTCTTCCAGAGTGTTCTGCAATGACTTCTTACCTCAAGTCTTCTAAGCCATCCTTTACATGGTAGCCAGGGGAATCCTTCTAGAAAATCCCATCAGGTTGTTCTCTTGCTTAAAAAGATCTAATGATCTTTTTAAGGGGTGTGTCGGTGGCTTCGTCAGTTAAACATCTGATTCCTGATCTTGACCCAGGTCATGATCTCACAGGTCGTGGAATCGAGCCCTGTATCAGGCTCTGTGCTGATAGCATGGAGCCTCTTTGGGATCTTCTCTCTCTCTCTTTCTCTCCGTCTGTCTCTGTCTCTCTCTCAAAATAAATTAAAAAGAGGGGGGGAAAGGATCTGATCAATAGAGACAGAAAGCAGGTGGCAGTTGCCAGAGCTGGGGGAAAAGGGATTGGGATGTAGACCTGTTGTCTAATGGGCACAGAGTCCCAGCTAGAGAAGGTTCAACAGCTCTGGAGATGGATCGTGGGGACTGGTACACAATGATGTGAACACACTTAATGCCACCAAACCGTACACTGAAAAGTGGTTAAATTGTCAGTCCTACATTATATATATCTTACCACAATAAAAAATAAATAAACATAGGGACACCGGGCTGGCTCACTTGGTAGAGATCTCGGGGTTGTAAGTTCAAGCCCCACATTGGACACAGAGCTAAACAAACAAACAAGAGTATTTGGTGATTCCTAGTGGTCTTAGGATGCAACTCCCATTCCTCAGAAAGACTTGGAGGGGTCCCCGGACACAATGTTCCTCTCTGCTCTTCTCCTACCCCCCACTTCCTTGCCTGGGCCACATGCTCACACCACGACGTCCTCCCTCTATTCTGCTACCTAAACACACCACGCTTTCTCATGACTCTGCCTCTGCTTGTGCTGTTCTTTCTCTCTGAAGTGCACTTCTTCCCCTGCCCCCCAAGTGGTCAAGCATCTTACTCTTTAAGTCTCATTTATACTAAAGTCACCTCTTCTGGGAAGGCTTCACACCTTCCCACCTGGCACGGATATGACCTTTCTCTTTAAGGCACAGGCCCTGCCTTTGTCCCCGCAGTCTCCCCAAGGCCTAGCACACCCTCAGTAAATGTTTGTTAACTGTTTAATGAATAAGATTTTTGTCTCCATCCTGGGGGAGCTTTGCAAGACATACATCAATGAAGTGATTCATTTCTTAAAAGTATGATGCAATGGGCCGGTGGAATAGCGTCTTGCACAAGAGAGAGAGAGAGAGAGAGCTTTGTGGATCTGGGAGGAGCTCAGGTTGAGTGGGGACAAGCTTTCCAGGTCGAGGGGTCAAGAACAGCAAAGCCCACCTCTCTTCCAAGGAGAGAGACATGCGAGCCAGGCGAAGGCTTTGCCCAGACTCCCACTTTTATGTGCCCACCTGGCTTTTGCTTTTCTCCATGTAGACCAGAAGCCAAAGTAGAGCTTCAAGGGATATGAGCCATTTTCGGGCTGCCCAGCCTTGGAACCCCTTCTGGCTTTTTTATGTTTTTTATTTATTTTTGAGAGACAGAGAAAGACAGTGCGAGCAGGGGAGGGGCAGAGAAAGAGGGAGATACAGAATCCGAAGCAGACCCCAGGCTCTGAGCTAGCTGTCAGCACAGAGCCTTTTGTGGGGCTCGAACCCACAAACCATGAGATCATGGCCTGAGCCAAAGCTGACCGCTCAACCGACTGAGCCACCTAGGCGCCCCTCCCCTTCTGTTATTTGAGGAATTCCTCACTTTATGAGTTTTAGCAGGAGGCAGAGCCCATTTTTGTCCCTGGAGGGTATATATTCCTGATACCTACTTCCCCAGCCTGTCTTACGGTGAGGTGGGGCGTGTGACTCGGGCCTAGCCAGATGCCCCACCCATTTGAATCTGATAAATGGCCCAAAGAGGTGGGGCTTGTGGAGAATCCCTGTCGGCAGCGGGGAGGCTGCCTTGAACTTCAGTAAGGACGGAGCCAATGCCGGGTGTCAGGTCCGGGGTCTTGTGACCACAGAGCACAGAAGGGAGAGATGTTGGGGTCCAGGGGCTGAAAGAACAGGGATCTCTCTGAGCAAGGTCTGTGGTGAGATTTGGGCCCTGGCTCTGACTACATCCCCTGCCCAGCGCCTGCCCATTTTAGAGGCCCGGTTTGCCAGCCTTCTTCACAATCAGTAAGGAATACTGGTCTCATATTTAAGCCCATTAGAGTCCGTTTCCGTTACATGCAGGTAAGGACTCCGACGTAAGAATTAACCCTGTCCGAGCTGGGTCCCTGGGCTTCAGGAAGTGGAAGGGGAGCCTGCATTGTCTGAGCACCTGCTCCCAGCGTGGCCAACTGGGCTTTCCTCATTGAGGCTCCGAGCGTCCTGGAGGCCCCGTGATGAGCTCGTGTGGGCTGGTCAGACCCTCGAGAGTGCGGGCACCGCCAGATCCCTGCCTCCTCCTCGTTGTCGTGTCCAGCCTGAGCGTTAAGCGGCTGGCCTGCCGATCCCCAGGCCTGGGCGCCGCCCCAACCTTCTCTCCAAACCCCAAGACTGCCTTCTTCTGCCTGGTGCCGGTGAACAAATTCTCATGTCACCGGCTTCCTGGAGCCTGTGGGTGTGTTGCTGTTGTTTTTTTAAATCTCTCTTATTTGTTCTAATGTACTAAATTGATCGCTCAAGAAATGAGAAGTCGCTGCCTTTTCCCCTTTATTTCTGGAAGCTGTGTGTCGGCTGGAACAGCCTGGCCGTTTGCACACAGCGGGGCTGCCTTCTTCCGTCGGCTGGCCGGCCTTTGCGTTTCAGAACCCAGAGCAGGGAGAAGGGTCGGGGATCGTTCAGCAGCAGCACTGATTAGAGCAATCGCTTTCTGCAGGCACCTCACGGCATGGTCATAGGGCAGCAGGGGTGGGCGCCTGGGTGGCTCGGTCGGTTAAGCATCCGGCTCCTAATATTGGCTCAGGTCACCATCTCGTGGTGGTGCATGAGTTCAAGTCCCACTGTGTCGCTCCGGCTCTGCATTGCCGGTGCAGAGGCTGCTTGGGCTTCTCTTTCTCCTCCTCTCTCCACCCCTCCCCCCACCAAATAAACTTTAGAAAATAAATAGTGGCTTCAACACCTTTCTTCCAGGGGCCAGTTTTGATGGAACAACTTTTATGCGTTTTATTTAGATGGATGATGCCCCCAAATTTCTTACCGGGGCTTCTCCTGGCTTTAAGGAAATCCAGAAGGGAAATTGTCCGAATAAATCGGGAACATCACATTCAAAAGAATTCCTTGCTCTGCAAAAGGCTGCTTCCCTGGGTTCTCTTCATTCCCAGGCCTGGCGTGGTTGGGAGTTTGTTTACAGAACTGGACAGGACTGAAGGGAAGGAGGGCCATGGGGGGGTGCTGCCTGGAGCTTCCAGCCCCTCCCAGCCAGAGTCCTGGGTGCCTCCAGCTGGGGCCTGGCCCGGGGCCAGCCTGAAGCCATCCTGTGCAAACAGCCTTCACTCACCCTGCTCTGCGGCCACTATGCCCTTGCCCGTGACTCCTCCCTCCATCCATCTTCTGTTCATTGGTTCATTTGTCCATTTCTTGGCACCCAGTGTATCCACTAAGCACTCTGCTAGGCACGGGGGCTCCCCAAGCAAACCAGGGAGGCACGATCCCACCCTCCTGGGGCCTCAGCTTGCTGGGGAATCAGACCCAGGAGAAGTGATGTCATGTGCTTCATGCTCAGGGAGCTCACTCAGCTGGGAGTGGACAGGAACCCAAGGACAGCTTTGAGAGGAAATGTCATCTGCGGACATTTTCGAGATGAGAAGTTAACCGGTGAAGATATGAGGAAAGAGAAGATGGCAGGAGCAAGGCTTAGAAGGGACTGAGGCCCGGGAGAAAGGGGGGAAAAGCCTAGAGATGGGGAGAAAAGCTACAGTGAGATCACTGAGGGCTTGTGAGTCCCGTGAAGGATTCTGAGTTGATCCTGCTTATCTGAGCAACCGCTACATAACACTGTTCAAAGTGCTTTATCAATATTAACTCATCAGATCCATAAAATGACCCTTTGAAGAGGTATTATTGCTATCATCATCCCCATTTCACAAATGGGGAAACTGAGGCAAGACATAGTCAGGTAACCTGCCCAAGATCACATAGCTAGTGAGTCGTGGAGCAAGGATCCTGAGTCCAACCGATGCTGCTGCCAATGCTGCTGAAGGATTTTAAAGGAAAGTAATGCAAGGGTCAGACTTACATTATTTTACAAGAGCGTCCCTGAGAAGGGGCCAGGAGGTTGGTGCGACCAGTCTCCCCAGTGTGGCCTGCGCTTGTTAAGCTGGTTGTGTGACTGGTTATGGCCGAAGGAAGTGAAAAGGTAGAAGAGATACCCAGCTCTCCGTGGGTGGTCTGCGGTCCAATGAGCTGTCCGGAGCTGTCTCCCAGGGGCAGCCCTGTCCAAAGTCGACCGCTCACACTAGGAGAAGCGACCATCCCCTTTCTGCCCCAGGCACCCAGCAGGGCAGCAGAAAGGCAGGCAAACACAGACCTTCCTCCTCTTGGTGGCTCTTCCCTTCTCCTATGCGGATCCCTTTCCTTTGGGAGTTTTCTGATGCCCGACATCTTCGGCAGTCTCTCCAGCCCACACTCCTGTCTGCCTTCTCTCGACTCCCATAGATAGCACTTACTGTGAGAGCCACACAATCAGGCCTGTGTGCATTGTTCTCAAACGGTGCTGTGTTCATTCAACCGCTCGCCTGTCCTGAATTGTGCGTAGATGAGTCATCATTCGGGCAATGTTGAAGATTTGTCGCTTTATGTACCAAAACTTAAATACTTAAATACAGACACACACATCCTTATAACTGACAACACTGAAAAATGAGAACATCACAAACATTTTTGTGTGATGATTAAGGCTCGTTGCTGTACATGTAGGCCCTGTCTGAACTGACTTGTCGTGTGCCCTTTGCTCAATGTTGCCAACCTCTTGAGGGTTCTCATGTGCTTTTTGTAGGTTTGTTGTCTCTGCCCCGACAATTGATTGCCTTACATACAGCAGCCCCTGGGGCAGCCCCTGGGACAGGCCTTCCAAAGGCCCAGCTCTTCCTCTGCTCTGAATCCTCTGGCAAGAAGGCAGAGTAGATTCAGAGGGACTTCCAGGTGTAATTCCACTCCTGTCTGTCTTTTCTGTTTTCTTACGCGGGCTCCACATTGAGCATGGAGCCTGATGCCGGGCTCGATCTCACGACCCTGGGATCATGACCTGAGCTGAAATCAAGAGTTAGGTGTTCAACTGACTGAGTCACCCAGTCGTTCCCCACCTTCCCTTCTCTATCTCTCTCCATGAGCAGGAGAGAGGCAGCGGGAGAGAGAGAGATTCCCTCAGAGCCTGACGCAGGGCTCGATCCCATGACCGACCGTGAGATCACAACCAGAGCTGAAATCAAGAGTTGGACACTCAACCATCCGAGCCACCCAGGCGCCCCTCTACTCTTGCGCTCTAATCAGCTGCTCTAGACCACTCAGTTGAGCATGTGAGAACTGAAAAGAGGGGGAAACCCTCCCGCTCCTCTCTGAGCTCTGAGTTTGGCACCCTACCTCTGGGCTCTCTGCTAAGCTCCTCGTAGGTACACACTGTGTCTGTCATTTTTGGAATCTCAGCCCCTAGGACAGTGTCTGGCATATGGTAGACTCTTCAGTACTTTGTCGAATGACCTAGCAAGTAATTGATTCTGATTTGGGGGTGGGGATTGCTCCTTCAAGTGTATCATCGTGTGAGTCTGCATGCAGGAAGTTTAGGAAGATTTTCTGAGTGCTCAGGGACCTTCTATGCTAACTTCAAGGCTCTTCATGTGTTCTCCAGAGCGTATGCAGTCCTGTGAGTGTGGCGTTGTGAGTTCACTACCGCTCCAGAGGTTTCATACATGCTTAGGTGCATAGGAAGCTTACAGTGCAAACAATGGCTATTATCGGAAATGCCCCCCTCGATGGCCTGGATTCACTTTCAAAACAAACCTTCACTGAATGCCTTCAGTCAGAGTCATCAGGGACACGGAGGGCAGATGAAAGTCTGCCACAGAAGGCCACAGGCTAACCAGAGAGACGGACATGTAACTAAAGGGGTGAGAAGGTGCCCTCTCCCTGCAGATGTGTTGGCTGTAAAAACAGAGACTTCCAAATGAAGATAAAATCACCCACGGACCCGCTGGCAGACATATACCCAGCCACCCACCCACCGCAAATCACTAAACATTATTCCCAGGCTGGCAAACATCGGAGCTTCTGTCTTTCATCGCGGGTAGCGCTGAGTCTTGTTTGCTGTCGTAGAAGAAGGTGGAAATCAGACAGGCCTGTGTTTGAATCTTAATTCTATTGCCAGTTTGGACAGGTAATCTGGCCTCGCTGAGCACAGTTGTTTAACCACACGGTGGGGATTCTAATGTCTAACTTTTGTCGAGAGGGGACTAGAGATACATGAACCAAAAAGAAAACTCTTGGGGTGCCTAGTTGGCTCAGTTGGGAGAGCACATGAACTCTTGATCTCTGGGTCATGAGTTCAATCCCCATGTTGGGCATAGAGCTTACATCAAAAAGAGACACAAAGAAAGAAAGAAAGGAAGGAGGGAGGGAAGGAGGAAGGAAGGAAGGACGGAAGGAGAACACCGACCCTTAGGAAGCTCACAGTCTGCTGAGAGAGATTGATATGTCATAGATACACACTTAAAGCTATTTAAAAAATATATTGTTTGTTGAGTGAAAAAAGAAAGTTACTAGTTGTATTAGTCAAGATTCCCCAGAGAAAGAATACCAATAGGATGTGTGCATATACTGAACGATATTTATGACAAGGAATTAGCAAATCCAAAACCTGTACGGTGGGCCTACAGGCTGCAGACCCAGGAGAAACCGTTTCTGTTGGAGCCTGATGGCTGTCGATCATAGACTGAAGAAGAGCTTATGTTGCAGATGAAGTGCAAAGACCATCTTCTGGACAAGTCTCTCTTACCCAAGACAAACTACTCTTCTTTTCAGGCCTTCACCTGACTGGATGTGGCCCACCCACATTATGGGAAAGCCACCTGCTTACTCAAAGTCCACCAATTTAAATGGTAATCTCTTCCCAAAACACCCTCACAGAGTAATGTTTGATCAAGTACGTGGGCACCCTGTGGCTCGGCCGTGTAAAATTAACCATCACACGGAACAAAATGAAAAATGTCATTGCATACATGTAAGACCACATACATGTGTCCAAACGAAAAGAGATATATCTAGAAAGAGATCACCAACACACTAACAATGGTCACCTCTCAGAGTCAAGTTCTCTAGTTCTTTTTAATCCCCCTTGTACATTTATTAGTGTTTCATTTTTTTGTGTGTAGAATGAGTGCTATTACACTTTAATTAGCATTATCATCAGCACTATCATTATTACAAAAGAAGTCAAGGGTTTTAAAAAATATTATGAGGCTCCTGGGTGGCTCAGTAGGTTAAGTGTCTGAGTCTTGGTTTTGGCTCAGGTTGTCGTCTCATGGGTTCATGAATTTGAGCTCTGCATTGGGTTTTGTGCTGGCAGTGCAGAGCCCACATAAGATTCTCTCTTTCCCTCTCTGTCTGACTCTCCCATCCTCACACACACTCTTTCTCTCTCTCAAAATAAATAAGTAAACTTTAAAAAATAAAAAATAAAGGTGCCTTGGTGGCTTGGTTGGTTGGGCTTCTGACTTTGGCTCAGGTCATGATCTCATAGGTCATGGGTTCGAGCCCTGCTTAGGGCTCTATGCTGACAGCTCAGAGCCTGGAGCCTGCTTTGGATTCTGTGTCTCCCTCTCTCTCTTTCCCTCCCCCACTCTTGCCTCTTTGTGTCTATGTCTCTCAAAAATAATAAAACATTAAAAAATCAAAAAATAAATAAAACATAAAAAGACACTCTATTGCCTGGCATATAGGAAATGCTGAGGAAATGTCAGAGTGCTGGAACCCTTCCCCAAAAGGCCAGCTGACCAAAAGCTATTTTAGTATTCTACCAGTGAAATTTTGTTCTTCAAATGGAAGAGCTTGCTTTCTTCTTAAAATACAAGTTGTGGCAGAAGAAATATCAATTGAAGACTTACATGTTCTTTTGTTTATGATTTTATTTTTGAGTAATCTCAATACCGAATGTGGAGCTTGAACTCACAATCCTGAGATCAAGAGCCATATGCACTACCGACTGAGCCAGCCAGGAGCTTCAAAGACTTACATGGGGTTTTTTTTTATGTTTATGTATTCATTTTTCGAGAGAGAGAGAGAGAGAGAGAGAGAGAGAGAGAGAGACAGAAAGAGAGTGCAAACAGGGGAGGGGCAGAGAAAGGGAGAGACAGAGACAATCCCAAGGAGACTGCACTGTCAGCGTGGAGCCTGGCACAGGGCTTGAACTCAAGAACCACGAGAACCATGCCCTGAGCCAAAACAAGAGTCAGATGCGTCACGGATTGAATCACCAAGGTGCCCCGCACTTACATATTTTTTCATGAAGGAATGACTTGATTCATTTTTTCCTTAGAACACACAGTGAGAGTTGGAAAACAATTATGTGACCAAGGGGTGTCCAAGAGATGCCAGAAATGGGGCAGCCATGGGTACAGAGGGAGGCCAACAGACGGCAAGAATAAACCTCACCTGGTACAGGCCTGATGGGAAACTGAGTTCTTCTATAGGCTTGACTTGGTCCTAAGCCAGGGAATGTGGGGAAGACTTTCCCGACCAAGCTCCCTTGATCTGCTTAATGTCTGAGCTCTGTGCAAATCTCCCTTCGCACTTTCAAGATAGAGTGAACAGTGGGGGCAACTCTTCAACTACCCACTAAACAGAAGGATTGGTAATGATTATACAGGAACACGGGTGAAGAGCCCCACTCAAACATTTGTTTGTTGGTAAAATATCTACCATGTGGCAGGAGAGGAAGAAGTTGCTCTGGAATGACCCACTGCTCTGTGCAAATAAACCACTGAAACAATTTACGAGCAAACTCAACTGAGAGGACTCATTCATTCTGAAATGTACACTGAATGTGGCCATTCTGCAGACCATTAACTCCAGTAATTACAACACCGATTCAAGAGATAAGGCTCCTAGCCCGGGACAGACATCTCCCTCCCTCCTCCCTCCTCTGCGCCCCATCTGCAAAGAGAGGCAAAGAAGGAAAAAAAACCTAGCATTTACTGAACATTTGTGATATGCCCGCATCTTCCTATGTGAGAGCTCTTCAACCCTCTGAGGTAGGGATGGTTTTCACAGATTAGGAGACCGAGGTTCGGAGGGGATCACGGTGTCCAAGGTCAAACTGCAAAAAAATAGCAGGGCTGGAATTTAGGATCTTCAGGCTTCAAATTCAGGGTACTCTCTCTTGCTCCAGCAGCTTCTTCTCACCAAGTAACTCAGTAAAAATAACAAGAACATCAAACAAATAAGTAATAACATCTCAGTACATTGTTAGCTGTCTGGTCCCTAGAGTTCTTCCCAGCATGGCAGATGTGCATGTTTAATGTGTTTCATTTTGACAGAATGAAACTCCTGGGGAACACAGACTCCTGGTCTGATCTTTCCTAGAGTCCCCAAAGCACTGGAGCAAAGATCCAGCAGAGTGGAAAAAAACAGATGGACTTCAGTGCTCAGATCTCAAACACAGGTCCATATCCAGGCACTGCCACTTACTAGCCAGGAGTTCTGCACAAAATATAAGCTCCCTGAGCCTCAAATTCCTTATCTGTGAAACAGAGATGATGATACACAGTAGTACCTACTTCACAGTGGCATTAAGTGGATTAAGTCAGTTAATACAAAAGAATTAAAATGGTGTTTGACACATACATGTATTCACTTAATGAATGTTAGCTTTTTGGGGTGCCTGGGTGGCTCAGTCCGTTGAGCATCTGACCTTTGATTTCGGCTCAGGTCATGATCTCACGGTTCATGGGATCAAGCCCTGCATACGGCTCTGCACTAACAGTGCGGGATTCCCTCCCTCCCTCTTCTCTGTCTCCCCCGCACGCTCACTCAAGTTCTCTCTTCAAATAAATAAAGTATATGTTAGCCTTTTATATGTCGGGGGACTTGATGTTCCCAGGGCTTTAATTTTCTCTACCTGAGTTCTTCTGGGTACAGAGGTCTTCAGATATGCACTTGTCCCTCTGGATCCTCATAAAATACTTTGTAATTTCATAGTGTGCCATAATTTCGAAGCAGTTTTCACTCATGATTGCAGATGATCATAACTATATGAGTTGGTGCTCAATGAATATTTGATGATTGAATGAAAGCAGGAATTTTAGAGACTGTGTTACAGAAAGCAGCAGAAACTCGCTCAAGGTCACCCAGGGAGATTGCAGTACAGCCCAGACTTACTGACAAAGAATTCGTGTGCTGGCCCCTTCCCTCCCTGCCCACCACAGAGGGGCAGTCCCCTGACAATTCCCTTTCAAGGGTCTCTGTCCCCCATCCACCTCCAATGGTGTGTCTCCTTGTTTGGGCTGTCTCTAATTTCTAAGCTTGAAACTCACTGGTCATACAGAAAGCATTTTATCTGACCTTCCACATGCCAATTCTTTCCATCGGGATTTCTTGGTGTCCGGCTCCACCCCAGCCCACATGGCCATAAACACTTGTGTGTCTGCAGCCTGGCCCCAGGGATTCCAGAAATAACAGCAGGGCCCTACATTAGAACGCTAGAACATAGTAAGGCATTTTTGCATTGACACAGGCCCTTTGCAACCCAGGCCTCTGCTGTCCGTCAGAGCACAAAGCAACCTTTACAAGTCAGGACGGGGAGGGGCACATAGGAGGAGTTAGATTTCTGGAAAGTCTGTACCTTCCTCTGCCTTCTATGTGAATTCTCAGGTCTTCCATTCTAGAGATTCTCCAGACCTGCACCAGCCCCCAATTAGATTTAAAATTCTTCCAGCAGCATTCTTTGGCTTTCAAAGATCCCCTCCCTCGGGCGTGCAGGACTGGAATCACAGCAGCGTGAGCCCAGATGGCAATTGTCAATTTAAGGTGACACAAGAGGCCTTTCCCCAGATGCCCAGGACAGTCACCTTATTTGTCAGGCACTGGGGAAGTGTCAGGAGAGAAAGGAGTGGCTGGAGGGGTGTGCCCAGTTTAAAGAGAAAAGAAAGTGCTAGAGATGACCGGAATGAGAGCCATCTGGGGCAAACTTTCTCACTTGAGAAGGGTGTGCCCAGGAGAAAGTCGAGGAGAAAGTCAAAAGGAAACACCTAGGGAGAGAAGTTTAGGTTTTCAAGTGTCCTCTCAAAAATAATACCAGAAAATAAAACCGATGTACACATAAAACAACGTGGGGGAAAAACAGGTATTCGGATGCATAACCTGGAAAGCCTAGAAGGAGATATCAGAACAGCTGTTGAGGGCGGGGAGGGGTGTCTAATGGGTGTTTTTCTCCAAATTCTCCCAACTGTCAATTCCCGTTTTAAAGAAAATCAGAATATCTGGCCGTTGCCGGGGAGACCTGTCTGGACTTTCCTGGGGGGCTAATAAGGGAGTATTTGGCGCCCGCCTGAAAACTTGAATTAATCACGTAAAGTCATTCTTAAGCCACTTTCTCCAGGAACGAATTCCTCTTTAATGGGGATGGGATTATTTCTAATTCGCAGCTCCGATCGCAACGTCATTAAAGGCTGGGTTCAGTGCGCGGAGCTCCGAACCTTTGTCACGAATTTGAAGGTGGAGGAAAAGAAAGGAGCTTGTGCAAAGAAACAGCCTATTAGGTCACCAGCCCAGCCCCTCCTCACCGGGACCGAGCGGGGCCGCAGCTGCATCAGCCCACGAGGTTCCATGCACCATCTGCAGCGGTGCCGCAGCAGGGAGACGCGGCCACCGCAGGAGAGGTGGTGCGAGCCTCCCGCTCCCGTGCCGCACCCACAGGCGCTGGGGGTGGCGGGGAGGATGAGGGGAGTTGGTAACAGCATCGCCATGGCAACAGTGACGTCCTTTTACCCTGGATCTAATTGGAGGAAACCCCGTGGCCGAAGCCGCAGCCTGCCGGCCAACCGAACTTGCCCAAGCCGACCCACCCTTCTAGCCTCCACTTCCCCCCCGCCCCTCCCCCTTTGCCCCCTTCCGCGCGCTCAGTCCTCATTGGCCAGCTGCGGGGCTGGAGGCGGGACTCTCGGGAGCAGCTCGGCGCGTCATTGGGCGGCAGGAGCGAGGGCAGCCGCACGGCGGCCCGCCCTCGGCTCCGGGGTAGGCTGAGACGGGAGGGTCCTCGGCTAAAGCCAAAAGCGGATCAAAGTGGTGGGACTCGCGCCGCGGCCGCGGAGACGTGAAGGTAAGCGCCACGACGGCCCCCGGCCGTCTTCGGACCGGGCCGGGCCTGAGGGGAGGGCGGGAGGCCGGGCCCCGGTAGCAGCCGGCTTCGACGCCGCTCTCCTCGGGGACGGCTGTGGCGGCAAGATGTGGGCCAACGGCCGCTTCCATTTTGGGTCGGGCGGGCGCGGCTCTTCCTCCTCCCCTTGCGGCGGGCCGCCTCCGCGGGGCGCCCCTCGGCCTCCCGGGCGCCGGCGGGGAGCGTGGGCGGGGGAGGGAAATTCAAC
>NC_043703.1:158687397-158789317 GCF_006229205.1 Suricata suricatta
GTGGGCGGGGGAGGGAAATTCAACTGGGCGGCGCGTGCGGGGCCGGACAAAAGGGGCGGCGGGCGGCCCGCGGCGGCGGGCGCATTGTCTGACGGCGCCGCCCCCGCCTTTCTGTCGGCGCCCTCCGCCCGCAGGCCGTCCGCACGCCTCCTCCCGATCCGGGTCGGTGCTCGCCCTCGCGCTTTCTCCCCGTCCTCATGGAGAAGACGGAGCTGATCCAGAAGGCGAAGCTGGCCGAGCAGGCCGAGCGCTACGACGACATGGCCACCTGCATGAAGGCCGTGACCGAGCAGGGCGCCGAGCTGTCGAACGAGGAGCGCAACCTGCTGTCGGTGGCCTACAAGAACGTGGTCGGCGGCCGCAGGTCTGCCTGGAGGGTCATCTCGAGCATCGAGCAGAAAACCGACACCTCCGACAAGAAGTTGCAGCTGATTAAGGACTATCGGGAGAAAGTGGAGTCTGAGCTGAGGTCCATCTGCACCACGGTGCTGGTGAGTCTGTGCTCGTCGGGGCTAGGGGTGGGGGGGGAAGGGGCGGCGGGAGCCGGGGAATCGTGCGTCCGCGGCGCCGAGGCCCTTTTGTGTGAGGCCTTTCATGGAGGATTTCCTGGGGATGGGCGAGAAGTGGGGGCCGGGGCTCGCCTGACTGCGACGTGGGCAGGGTTTGCGAAGCTTCGCTTCGGCCCCCTTGATGGGCTGTTTTCGTTCCTGACCCCCAAAAAGCTGCTTTTTGCAGCGGTGAGCAGGTCTTGGCTCAGGTGCGGGGTTGCCACTACCCGGTGTCACTTCGAAACGTCCGAGTAGGTTTGTGCGAGGCTGAAAATCAGTTGTAAGGTTACTGCGATCTGGGGACCCTTTAAATGTACGGACACAACTCCCAGACCCCAGGCTTTTTGAGAGAAGGTGCAGACACCTTTTCGGTGGAGGCGAGGTGTGAATTGTAGGTTTTCCTCGCACACCAAGTCATGGAAATGTACTTAGAAAATCCGAACGGACGCTTCATTTTTCAGGTAAGAGCCCCTGCTGAGCTTTCCGTGTTTAAAGGAACGGAGGGGGTGGGGAGAGTTCGGGAACTGTGAAAAAAGGTACGGCTAGGTCGACAGAACAAAATGTCCTGATAAATGTCAGTATTTGGTGACGTTTCTTGCTATCATTTGGTGACACTAAGACGCTGATGTATGGAGTCCGACTCCTTTCTGGCGTGGGGCGGGCTGGGCGAGCCTTCCAGGTTTTGAACTGTCCGGTTTTCGCTAGGGTGGCAATTGGGTGGAGTCGGTGATCGCTCTGATTCACTCTTATTAGTGAGAGACAGCGCTTTTAGCTTTGTCATTGTACGGAGCTTTTGATCCATAACGTAAGTTTTTAAGTTTCAAATGCCAGTGTCGTATCCTGGAGTGGTTTTGTTTTTTTTAAGTACTGCATTTACAAAAGGCTTACTGATTTTTAACGTTTTAGGTGGGCTTTGAAAGACAAGCGTGCTAGATTGGTGATTGATTACTCGGGAGGGAATGGGGGGGCAGTCCCCATCAGATAACCTGGGGTGGGGAAATTTTTTTAAACTTATCTTTCTAATGCAAATAATGGTTGATCTGGTCAAAATCCTGGCTGATGGAGATAGGTAAAGGGGCAGTACGGAGCATGCACTTTGTTATTTTTATAGGTCTCCTTATCTTCCACACTCTGCCGGTCATGGAGGGGGCACTTTAAAAGCTTTTTGAGGGGCGCCTGAGTGGCTCAGCCCTCCGACTTCTACTCAGGGCATGAGGGATCCAACCCGCCTTGGGCTCTGTGCTGCTGACAGCTTGGAACCTGGAGCCTGCTCTCTCTGCCTCTCCTCTACTCGCTCGCCCTCCCTCCCTCTCTCTCTCTCTCTCTCTCTCTCTCTCTCTCTCTCTCTCAAAAATAAAGAAAAGCATGTTGAACTGAATTGCTGCTTGTCTTCAAGAAATTTGCCTACTTGAAAGTGATGGTAGACTTGAGTAGCATATGGTGATGGTTTTTGACGGCATTGACTATTAGCAGAGGAAGACTCCCTACGGGAAGGAGAAGCGTTCCTAGTATGCGGTCCTAGTATGCGGTCCTCGGGTGCCTGTTTCAGTCTCTTTCTGTTCAGTTATTACTTTGCACTTTGTTAGTTACCTTGCAGCAATTCAGAATTACCACAGAGCTTTTCCTGTTTTCTAGCAAGTGAACTGTGGCCCGAAGGAATATTTTGTTTCAGTTTGTGGCTCTTAATAAATTTGGTTTTTATGGTGGCATGAGTAGAGGAAAGTTTTGTTTAGTTGATCAGTGACTCGAAAGAGAGACAAAGGTATACTTTCACACAGATCATTTCAGTAAGAGAAGCCCTGAAATGAGGACAGTTTTTTTTTCATATATATATATATATGGTGAAATAGAAGAGTTTAACTTGATTAATTGGAGATACTAAGGTGTAAGTAAAATATTTTTATTCATAAAATGGCTTGACAAACTAATTGTGACTTGAGGGCTAGTCTATAAAGAAGTCCTGGCAAAGCTCATCTTTAAGTTGGCAGCTGGCTGTGAGGGTTTGGTATGTACAAGGCCCTTTGCTAAACAGTATGGGGAAGAACAAAGCTGAGAACCATAGATTTTGTCTTCTGATACTTTATGGTAGGAGTGCATGTGAGAAAAACCTAAATAGTAATTTCCATAAGAAGGTTATGAACAAAATGCTGCATAGTTCAAAGAAAACAGAAATCTCAGGAACAGCGTCACAAAGCGAGGTTTTTGGAGTGAGCTCTGGTGGAGAATCTGCAAAGAGAGGTAGGAACTCCATAAGAGAAAGTTACAGTTTTCCTCATTTGGTTGACAGCAGGGGAGGCATTGACGATTTTTTAATGGGTTTTGAATGGTGTATGTGTCAGCAGATCTAGAATTCATGGTCTGTGTGCTAATGACCAGTTTGTAATCCGAATTCAGAGACAAGGAAGCGACAGATTAGTGAGCAAGAGTCTGATGATTGATAAATCGGTAATGTAACTCAAGAGTCTATGAAAATAATGAGGAAGAGTGAAACATGAACTTTCTGAATATGGGTGGTATAACGTGATTTTTCTCTTTTTTCTCTTTGGTGAACAGGAAGGCAAATTTGGTGTGGAGAAAGTAGGTGAAACTGACTTGTTATAGAAGACTAATTAGAGAATGACCTGAACATTAGGCAAAATTTTGGCTCGAACTAGAGATTTTCAGCCTCTTTCCCTTTTATTAGAGTAATAGGTTGGGGGTGGAATTATTTGGACTGTTTTTTCAAAATGACCGTGTTGGACAACTCTTTAATTTTTTCATTTTTATTTTTGTTAAAAAATTTTTTGTTAATGTTTGTTTATTCTTGAGAGAGAGAGAGAGAGAGAGAGAGAGAGAGAGCGCGCGCAAGCATGAGCGGGAAAGGACAGAGAGAAAAGGAGACACAGAGTCTGAAGCAGGCTCTGAGCAGTCAGCATAGAGCCCGATGTGGAGCTCGAACCCGTGAACCTGCAGATCATGACCTGAGCTGTAGTTGGACGCCCAGCCGACTGAGCACCCAGGCGTCCCTCTTGTAAGTCTTCTGATAAAAACACTGCATTGAGGGAGGATACTGAACTGTAGAGGCAGGAAAAATGTTAAAATCCAAGTGAGTAATTGGAAGAGCAAAGGAGGATAAGAGAACACAAATGCCCAAGACTAAACTCTTTGTAGAATCTTAGAGAAGTTAAAGATCTCACCAAGTTACCTGTCTTTCGTTTGTGAAACCAAAGGGTTGGGCTAAGTTTCTGGGGTCTCTTCTCAGTCTAATTTTTGGGGAATGTGAAGTTAGTATAAGCTAAGGCTGTCTGTTCTGACTTTCTCTCAACACTAAAATGAATAATATTTGGGGCGCCTCAGTCTGTTAAGCATCCAACTTTGGCTCAGGTTATGATCCCGCGGTTCATGGGTTCGAGCCCCGCATTGGGCTCTGTGCTAACAGCTCAGAGCCTGGAGTCTGTCTTTGGATTCTGTTTCCCTCTTTCTCTGACCCTCCCTTGTTTGCACTTTCTTTCTGTCTCTCAAAAATAAATAAAAAACATAAAAATAAAATGAGTAATATTTAAAGTCCGAGTTGAAAAACGTGTCGATAGTGCATGAAATGTTGGAAAAACTAGCAGTAGTGAAATGGTTTCAAGAGGAGGGGGTACATGATTTATTGGTTTATTGGGAATAGCAAAGTTTAAGCAAGAAACAGTAGTAAGTTGAATGACAGACAGGCATGTGTGTAAAGAGCATGTGTGGCATGTTTGGGAGTCATTAAGAACTTAGGTGTGAGGTAAGGGCAGACCAAACCAAAAGTGTCACCAAAGACTTCTGGGACTTGGAAGCAAAATCTGTCGTTTACAAAATCAGTGACCTTGGAGTAAGAACAAGACACTCAGAATGTATACAAGATAATATCTGTCTCTGACAACCCCGTGTTGTCCTTTTGCGTCGATGGTCTTTTAGTAGACTAATTGTAATAAGCTGCTTCAGTATAACCTGAGCAGTGTCAGAAAGTAAAGTGTATGTAAGTAAGAGTCATTTAAGACGGGATATAGAAACTGAAAGTTGTCTGTCCATGTACAGAAGCAGTGTAGCCTTAATTCAGTAATGTGCTTGAATTTAGTTAATGGTTCTAAGTTAATCATTTAATGAAAATTTGTCTTGTGTTGGTAATTTTGTAGTAAGCTGATATATTACTCTTGATAGTTAATGAATCTTAGCATAATTTTATTGACATAATGGAAAAATTCTGGGCTCTGGAATCAGACGGACTGTTTTTAAATCCTTAAGCCACAGCCTTACACTTTTTTGACCACAGGCAACTTTCTTAATCTCTTGGCCTGTTTCTTCATCTATAGATTGGTGATAACAGCACCTGTCTTAATGGGCTTGTAGTTAAAATAATAGCAAATAACTGACATTTATTGGACAGTTACCATGTATATACTAAGCACTGTTTTAAGCATTTTATACTCATTTTGTTCCCATAAGTTAAATTGATAGTATTATTTCTGTTTTAAAGTTAGGCAAAAGGAAAAGGGGTGCCTGGGTGGCTCAGTCGGTTAAGCCTCCGGCTTCGGCTCAGGTCAGATCTCACATTCGTGGGTTCGAGCCCCACGTCAGGCTCTGTGCTAACAGCTAGCTCAGAGCCTGGAGCCTGCTTCCAGTTCTGTGTCTCCTTCTCTCTCTGCCCCTCCCCCTCTCATGCTCTGTCTCTCTCAGTATCAAAAATAAATAAAACAAAAAATTAAAAAAAAAAAAGTTAGGCAAAAGGAAAATAACTTGGTCAACTTCTCATGAAGCTAGTAAGTGGTAGAGCAGGGATTTGAATCCAGGGGTCTGACTCCAGATGAAATTAAATGAAACTCATTCTGCCCTGAATACAATGTAGCTGACTGAAGATTACAGTGTGAGTCTTTTCTGAGGAATTTGTACGGTTTAATGTGAGCCATTATGTTTGTAGGTTGTGAGGGAGGGGAGATAGATCTGTGGTGGACAAAACTCTCTGGCGCTTTAATTTTGAAGCCCTCCTTATATACAGGACATTGCAATAAAATTCTAAAATTCTTGACCATTGCATCTTTTGTTTTTAGACTGTTAGCTCCTTGAAGCTAAGCATTGTTTTTTGAAGAGTGAAATGGAAAGGAATGTTGTACATACAGACGTCCAAGTGTGAAGTTAGATCAGTGGTTCTCACCCAGGGTGAATTTAGCTCTCAGGGGACATTTGGCAAGTTCTGGAGACAGTTGTTGCTTGTCAGGAATGGAAAGGAGGGGTGCTACTACCATATGGTGAGTTTGAGACCTGAATGCTGCTAAGTAAGCATCCTTTAACGCACAGGAAAATGGACGCCAACAAAATCACCCTGTCAGTGATGCCAAACTCTGGACTGGATCGTGAATCAAGTGAGCAGTAGTTAGTTGTATTCGATTGTATAACGCCTGTCCTTTGGGTCCTTATTAACATATTGGCATCTTGTCAAAACCCTTTGTCTAGATTTCAGTCTTTTTTTTTTTTCTTCTTGGTACTACTGTGTGTGTGCTGTTTAACTCTAGAGTTCACTTTTCTGGAACTTAATCGAGGGTCCTATATTCTATATTTTCAAGGATGTGCATCATGGGTGCCTCCAAAGCTCTGAGTTATTTGAAAAACTTGGCACAGAAAAATAAGATCCAACTGAAATTATTGTGAAATTTATTGGGAAGAGGTGATTAAAATTGATGAATGGTAAATATTCCCCTCTCACTCGCAACTGCCGCGTGTGCAGCGTGCATGTCCGCAGGTGGTTCCAGGCTTCTAAACCCTCTGTGTGTGTTTATCTTAGGATGTTGCATAATTACGCTAACGGCTTATTGAACATTTAGGTTGTAAATCTCACATAGTTTCACTTATAAAATGGGTACCAGAGTGTGGGATTTGCTGATTTAAGGTACTTAACACTTGGGAGATCTGCTTGATCATATCAGTGTTCCTGTGTGCCATTTCTCAACACCAGCTTTTGTGTTTAGCTCTAGTTCTTTCAGAGTAAGAATAGAAAATGTGTTTGTACCATCATCTCTCTAGGTATTAAGGAAGGGTGGTAGAGAAGGCATCATTTAGAAGACAGGAAGAGCTGGGGCGCCTGGGTGGCTCAGTTGATTAAGTGCCCGACATGACTCAGGTCATGATCTCCCAGTTCTCGAGTTCAAGCCCCGCATTAGGCTCTGCACTGACAGCTGGAGCCTGGAGCCTACTTCCGATTCTCTGTCTCTCTCTCTCTCTCTCTCACTGCCCTCCCTCGCTTGTGCTCTTTCTCTCCCTCTCTCAAAAATCAACGCTAAAAAAAATTATTTTTTAAAGATAAGGGGGTAGAATAAAAATTATAGTTCATCCATTGCTATTTTAGTTAAACAATCCATAGGTAAATCAGTGATGAAATTTTCTTAAATATTTCATGATAAATAATTTGACCAGATTTGAAAACATTGTTTTTTGAAGTATTTCAAGACAATGATGTTATCCAGGACTTCAGAATAACGGGGAGGGACTATAAATAAGACGAGGGTGGCTATGGATCAGTATAGGTGCAGCTGGCTTTAATGGGAATCCGTTATACGATTCTTTCTTGTGTATGTTTGAAATTTTCCATAATTAAAAAGGTTTTCCCCTCCCAGAAATACCACTCCTTGGTATTTACACAAGAGGGATGAAGATGTAGGTCCAGAAGAAGACCTGGACAAAAATCTTTATTATTTTAAAAGCAAAAAATTGGCAGCAATCCATTATAGGAAAGTGGATTATCTGTGATGTATCTACACGTGGAACTACTCAGCAATAAGAGGGAACGGACTGTTGTACTCCGCAATATAGACCAATTTCAGAAACACGCTAAGGGAAGGAAGCTGCATGAAAGGTACATTGTATGATTCCATTTATATGAAATTCTAGAACAAGCAAAAGTGCAGTCTGTGGGTGAAAAATCAGAATAGTGGCCACTGTAGGCAGGCAGTGATTGGCTTAACCACAGGGAACTTTCTGTGGTGATTATAATGTTCTTTATATTTATAGGGGTTAAAGTTGCACAGGTATATGCATTTGTCAAACTCAGCAAATGTACCCCTAGCATTTATGCCTTTCGCTGTATGTAGATTTTGTTTCAACAGAAAAATTAGTGGATGCATGTACTGATGTCTTCAGTTTACATGAAGACTAATAGAAATGGATAGATCTATGATAAAATGAATATGGCAAAAGGTTATGGTAGGATCTGGGTGGTGGGTGTAGAGATGTTCACTGTAACTGGTGGTAGCCATGTATTAGGGGTAGGACATTCCCCCACTGAATGCCTTTAAAACCTATAGCAAGAACAAAACAGTGAAACCTAGGCCTTATTGATGTCAAGATTTGAGTGTATATAGAAAGGTATTGCTATCAGGGCGCCTGGGTGGCTCAGTCGGCTAAGCATCCGACTTCGGCTCAGGTCATGATCTCACAGTTCATGGTTTCGGGCCCCGCATCGGACTCTGTGCTGACAGCTCAGAGCCTGGAGCCTTTTTCAGATTCTGTGTCTCCCACTCTCTCTGACCCTCCCCTGCTCACACTGTGTCTCTCTTGTCTCTCTAAAAAAAAAACCCAAAAAACATTAAAAAAATTTTTTTTAAAGAAAGGTATTGATATCTACCTCAGAGAAAGAGACTGATAGCCTTGGTGCCATACCATTTGTTTCTGTTTGGTGTTGAGTGTTCATTAGGTTGGAGGTATGGGGTACAGTGGAAGATTTACATAACTGACCAATACTCTAGGGCAGTGGGTTTTGTTTTTTCCGGGTTTTTTTTTGTTTTTAAGTAAACTCTTTGCCCATGATCAAGAGTTGCATGCTCTCTCAGATAGGCCAACCCAAACTACCTCTAGGACAGTAGTTTTCGAACTTCTTGGACTCCGGACACCTTTGCAAATCTAAACACATTGTGGGACCCAGAAGCTCTTGTGGAAATTATACCTATAGATGTTTACATTATTAGAAATTAAAAGTAAGAATTTCATAATCGCTTGGAATACATTTGGAATAATAAGCTTGTTAGTTAATATAATGTGTGGTTTTTTAAATTGCGGTAAAATATACATAACATAGAATTTACCATTTTAAGTGCACAGTTCTGGGGCATGAAGTACATGAACATTGTGCAAACATCACCACCAGCCATCCCCAGAATTTTTTCATCTTCTCCAACTGAATTCCCTGCTCTTACCTTCTGGCAACCACCATTTCGCTTACTGTCTGTAAATTTGACTGCTGTAGGTACCATACATATAAGTGGAATAATAACTTTTAAAAAGAAAATAAATAGTGGCATTGCTTTACATTCTGTCTATTGCGATATCAATCTCTTGTAGCTTCTAGAAAACACTCATTTAAGAGTGACCATGAGAAAGCATCTTAATACTGTGAAGATGGTTTGACTTTGTGCCTTCTTCCCAGAGAGTACAAGAGAGACTCCTAGGGGTCCCCAGACCGCACTTTGAAACTTGCTACTCCAGGGGGATTCTGCCTTGAAACTTCGTAATCATCATTGTGATGAGTGATTGAGCACTTTCCTAAGTAGTTGAGTGTGTATTAATTCCTGAAAAATGAAAGGACTGGTATTTTGGAATGACTTCTGCTTCCTTATGTTGAGAATGATAATGTCAGGTTAATATAATCTCTGTCTTCTCTCCTGATTTCTCAATCCAAAAGCAGAATTGGCATTAATGAAATAATGGTCTTTTGGAGTTGCTTGCATTTAGCTTTGAAAGTTACACAGCTTTGGGGTGCCTGGGGGGCTCAGTCGGTTAAGTGTCCGATTTTGGCTTAGGTTATGAGTCACGGGCCTGAGTTTGAGCCCCCATTGGGCTCTCTGCAGTCAGCACAGAGCCCGCTTCTGATCCTCAGCCTCCTTTCTCTCTCTGCTTCCCAGCTCATTCTGTCTCTCGCAAAATAAATAAACTTAAAAAAGAAGAAGAAGTTACACTTCTGTTAGCTGTTAACCAGCACGGTCCAAGCATCTCAAAAAAACTTGTCTTTCACACAGATCTTCACTATCCATTTTACATTTTTTCTGTCCCCATGAGCTGTATTCCATGATCTCTTCATCCTCTGGACCTTTTACTCCAGCTGGGTTTGGCATAATGTGGTACTAAATATGTGTTGGAACTGTCCTTAGTTCAGTGACTTTGTGAACATTTTCTTGTATGTGTGCGTAGGCTTTACTTGGAGAAATGGGGAAACGGTGCAGGTGGTGAGAACATGACTGTATAGACGTCTATACATTTAATGTAAGTGCTTTCTTCTTAAAGGGCGGTCTGAGATTGCTGTTTCTAAGTGTCAGGGTCACTGGGAATTAAGTAGGAAGGTACATAAAAATACTTGTAAATACTTGATGATGTTCAGATCACACGTTTTACTGGTCAGGCTACTCCTGGCCGGCGCCAGCCCTCTAGAACGAGCTCTCTCCCTTTGCCTCTCATTTGCTCGGTACAAGCCTTTGCTGGAACACAGCTCAGAACAGTTTGACTCTTTAAGAACTGCAGTGGCAGAGCCCTGCTGTTAGCACACATATATAAATGGCGTCTTCACCTTTCTGCCTGGTATTATTTCCAAGTATTGAACAATTTAGTTTTTAGGCCTTTAATGCGTGTGTTGTCTTTTCATAATTCTGATAGAACAGTGAAGAGGTTAGAAAGGTTACAGTAAGGGTTTATGCATCTTTTAATCAGAAAATACTCTAGATTATTTTGAGGCTAATTGCAGAGACCAAGTATTTGGTTCTTGGTGATGTCAAAACCTTAAAAGTTTGGCAGGATTGAATATCCCATTAATATAATTACGTTATTTAAATAAGTAAATTTAGTTTTGTAAATATAATAAGCCTCCAAGGACTGATATTTGAAGAGGGAAACGGTGTACTTTGTTGAAGTGACTTCAAATTGAGATGAGAGCATTTATCAAGCTACTGATGGTCCCCGGAAAATTTTTGTTTCCTCCTCCTTGCCCATACCTGCCAAGATATTTGAGGTAGAAAAAAACTTGGGAACCATTTAGTTAGAGAAATGATCAAGAGAGTAACAACTTCAGTAGATGAGGGGAAAGGAGGAGAGGAATGTGCATCGGCTGGATTCAATGGCTAAGTTTAAGAGTGAAGGAAATATTTAAAAGGCAGTATTTATTCAGCAAATTTTTTTAATCTAAGGGCGTTTCATTTATTTTGCACAGAGATTAGGCTATAATCAAGAAAATGGCATTTCTTTCTTTCTTTTTTTTAATCTTGTTACAATTCTTTATCCTTATTGCCATATTTAAATATGGCAGAGTGGAGTACCTGGCTGGCTCAGTCCGTGGAGCGTCTGACTCTTGATCTCAGGGTTGTGAGTTCGAACCCCATGTTAGGTGTAGAGATTACTTAAAAATAAAATGTTTAAGAGTGAGTAAGTAGACAGGCAGATGAGTAGAGTAACCAGAGTAACCAGGAACAGTTGGGACACCTCAGCAGGTAGAAGTGAAGGCTGTAGGCGCCTCAGTTTTATGACCAGCTGCACATCTTTAGGAAGAAAAAGACATAGGTGATCTTTTCTTAGCGAATATCAAAAAAACCAGTGATTCCGTTTTTGTCTAACAGACTTCTGAAAATTTGTAATTTTTTAATGTTTATTTTTCTGAGAGAGAGAATGAGTGAGGAAGGGGAAGAGAGAGAGGGAGACACCGAATCTGAAGCAGGCTCCTAGCCGGGAGTACAGAGCCCGATGCAGGGCTCAAAGCCACAAACTGAGATGATGACCTGAGCCGAAGGTGGGGCGCTTAACCGACGGAGCCACCCAGGTGCCCCTGAAGATTTCTTTTAATCTAAATGGCCTGTTTATAAAGATATCTGTAAAGCTTATTTCAGCTGTTGATAGAGCTCGTTTCCTTTCAAGATACCGAAGTGGCATATCTAGCCCCCAAATCTGTTGAGTCTTTGGAGGACCTAACTAAGAATTGTAAGTATAGGTTCTCAGATTTTTTCCTTGAGGGGGGGCCTGGCTGGCTCAGTAGGTAGAGCATGCGACTCTTGATCTTGGGGTCCAAGCCCCACGTTGGGTGTAGAGCTTACTTAAAAAAAAAATACGGGGCGCCTGGGTGGCTCAGTTGGTTAAGTCTCCGACTTCGGCTCAGGTCAGATCTCACATTCGTGGGTTCGAGCCCCACGTCAGGCTCTGCTGACAGCTAGCTCAGAGCCTGGAGCCTGCTTCCGTTTCTGGGTCTCCCTCTCTCTCTCTGTGCCCCTCCCCCTCTCATGCTCTGTCTCTCTGTATCAAAAATAAATAAAACATTAAAAAAAAGTGTATTTGTGTGTGTGTATATGTGTGTGTGTGTGTGTGTGTGTGTGTGTGTGTGTGTATAATTCAAATACTATAAAATTCACCTATTCAAAGTATATGATTCCATGGTTCTTAGTATATTCACAAAGTTGTGCGGCGCCACTACTATCTAATTTTGGAAAACGTTCATCACCACAAAAGGAAAAACTGTGCCATTCACAGTTATTCCCCATTCCCCTTTCCCCCAGCTCCTGACAACTACTAATTTACTTTGTATTTCTATAGATTTGACTGTTTTGGACATTTTGTCATATAAATGGAATCATATGCTCTGTGGCCTTTTGTGTCTGGCTCCTTTCACGTAGTGTAATGTCTTGGAGGCTAAAGACTTAGCCATGTGCTTTTATGGCTGAATACCATCCCGTTGTATGGATATACCAAATTTTTATCCAGTCCTCTTGTCTGTGGACATTAGATTCCTTCCGTCTTTTGACAGTTTGAAATAATGCTACTATGAGCATTCATGTACACGTTTTTATATGGACATGTTTTCATTTCTCTTGGGTATATACCTGGCTCATGTGCTAACACTTTTCAACCATTTGAGGAGCTTCTAGAGTGCCAGAGTGGCTGCACCATTTTAAATTTCCACCAGAGTTGCAATATCTCTGCAGCCTCACCAACAATGCTAGTGGGTATGAAGCAGTGTTTCACTGTCCTTTTGATTTACATTTTCTAGATGAATAATGGATGTTGTGAATATTTTCAAGTGCTAACTGCCCGTTTGTTTATCTTTGGGAGAATTGTTTATTCAGATCTTTGCTCATTTTTTAATTGGGTCGTCTTCGTTGAGTTGTAATACTACTTTATATATTGTGGATACTGTGCTTTTTAGCAGTTACATGATTTACAAATATATTTTCCCCAGGCGTCTGGGTGGCTCAGTCGGTTATATGTCTAACTTTGGCTCAGGTCATGATCTCACGGTTCCTGGGTTCGGGCCCCACATTGGGCTCTGTTCTGACAGCTCAGAGCCTGGAGCCTGCTTCAGATTCTGTGTCTACCTCTCTTTCTCTGCCCCTCCCCTGATCACACTGTCTCTCTCTGCCTCTCAAAAATAAATAAATGTTTAAAATATATATATATATTATCCTAATCTGTAGGTTGTCATTTACTTGCTTGATAGTGTCCTTTGAAACCCAAAAGTTGATAAGGTTGTTGAAGTCCAATATATTTTTTTTCTTAGGTTGCTCATGCTCTTGGTGCAATATGTAAGGAACCATTGCCTAATCCAAGGTCATGAAGATTTACACTACTTTCATCTAAGACTTAGAAATCTTAGGTGTTACATTGAGATTTTTGTCCATTTTGAGTTAATTTTTGTATATGGTGGGAGGAAGGGATCCAGCCTTCATTCTTTTCATGTGGTGGTTCAGTTGCCCGGCACCATTTGTTGAAATACTGGTTAATATGTCCTTTAAAAAAAAAAAAAGTGTTGATTTTTTAAATTTACAAATAATACAAATAGATGGTTAAAATTTCAGTTCTTTTTTTTTTTAATTTTTTTATGTCTTTATTTTATTTTGAGAGAGACAGAGTGAGCAGGGAAGGGGCAGAGAGAGAGGGAGACACAGAATGTGAAGCAGGCTCCAGGCGCTGAGCTGTTAGCACAGAGCCCAACGCGGGGCTCAAACCCACAAACTGTGAGATCATGACCTGAGCCGAAGTCGGACACAACCGACTGAGCCACCCAGGCGCCCCCAAAATTCAGTTCTTACGTAAAAGAGCATACAGTGACACGTATGTCTTCTCCCTGACCCCTCCCAGCCACTTTCTTCTCTCAGACACGGTAACTATTAGTATTCATGTGGAGGTAATTTATACATGCATAAATATATGTGCAGGCATGTCTTGGAGATGAATCCATGTCATAGATTTCCCAACTTTTAATAGTTCTATGTTGTTTTATTGTGAGTATTCTCACACTTTGGTCACCTCGTGCTGGACATCAGGTGTTTGTGACTAGTAGTGCTTGCATGACTCTCCTTGCCTTCAGGTCTTAGTATTTAAGGGTTTTGAATAATTAATAGACCCTTGATTTGAAATTTTCACCTTATGCAAAAAACAATCAGAAATGGTTTGGCATAAAAGTTCACTTAAGGAAAACTTGTGAGTACTCCAATCCTTAAACTCTAGCCAAATTGTTCACCCAAAGCCCTCCATAGTGTATGTCTGTCCCTCTGCTTACTGCTATTCTCACTTGGAAAGCTTCCCCTCTACCATTTTTGTATGTTGAAATCACACCTACCGAGCCCCCTGCATTCATTCTGCAGTCCTTACAAATTGTTGTTTGTAACACTTTCAGATCTGTTTCCTTCTCCTGTTCCGTGTGCAGCTCTGGATAGATGAGACCTGTGTTTTCTTGTAAGAAAACTGAGGCATATTGATTTACATTTACATACTTACATAGCCAATTAGCTGTGAACTCAAATTCAGCTTTTCTAGAAACGTACTCTTTCTGTTGTCTACTGCCTTTATCTTCTGAGATCATCTCGCCTTTCTCTGGATTCTCTTTTGTCTAGAACTAGGGAAGAATTGAGGCTCTATACAACCATGCCCTTCAACTAGAGCAGCTCCCTTTTGATAAATACTTGAATTGTTTTAAAAGAGTTGGGGAAGGAAATAATTATCGACTGTTAAAATTTTCAACTATCACCATACTAAAAGGAGTCCATGTTCCTTAATGGGGCGTAGGAGACCTCCCCTCCCTCTGTGCTCCAGCCACATTGAGTTCCTGTATACTGTGAGCTTTCTGACTGTTGCTCTGATGCTCTCCCCTGAGTAAGAATGTGTCATTGCATTAATATATCCTTTTCTTTCTCACTGAGCCTAGTGATGAGCCCAATTCCATAGGGTCTAGAGTTTACCTGTGTCCTGCGTTCCTCTTGTGGCTGCCCCCAGAATTCATTGTCACCAATTCAGATCAATATTGGTAAGCTGTCAGGGTGTATAAGAATAAAGACTTCATCTTTATGTTTTCCTCTCTAGATTACCAAGCACTACTTTACTTTTCAAGGTTATTTTTTTGTGCTGTACCCAGTAGTTCAGTTGAATATCATCAGTAACCTGTATCAATTTAGTTCCAGATGTAGAATAATTTTCTTACCACAGTCTCTTAAATTCTTGGTGACTCTGTTCTTC
Organism: Suricata suricatta; assembly: GCF_006229205.1. Taxonomy (NCBI): domain Eukaryota; kingdom Metazoa; phylum Chordata; class Mammalia; order Carnivora; family Herpestidae; genus Suricata; species Suricata suricatta. Next base: position 158,702,421 of record NC_043703.1, read on the forward strand.
CCTTTGTGCCCTCTAACAGACTGGAGCACTGGATATAATGTAGCAGCAGAGATAAGTGTATGTGGCACTGGCTAGCTATTGCTGGGAAAATTAGCCTCCAAATAATTATATAATTTCTGTACTTTAGAAACGGCTTAGTCCAGCTCATCATAAACTTAGACAAAGTTCTTGGGGTGCCTGAGTGGTTAAAACTGTTGAGCTTCTGACACTTGATTTCAGATTATGATCTCCTGGTTTGCAGGATTGAGCCCCGAATCAGGATTGAGCTTGCACTGTCAGCATGGAGCCTGCTTGGAATATTCTTTCTCTTTCCCCCGCCTCCCTTCGCTCCCTCTCCCTATCTCTCCCTCCCCTCCATGCCCCTTCTGTGCTCTCCCTCTCAAAGTAAACTTAAAAAATTAAAAGACAAAATTCATATGAAACTACATCAGTGTCTTCAGTAGTAGAAGCTATGATCTATTTTTAGTAGTTTTCCTAGGATACCTGAAACTTGACCCCTATACTAAGCTAGCAAGGCAGTTTTGACCTGATTTTAATTACTAGAACTTGCTTTCTATTAGGTATCAGGATGTCTGTCAGTAGCAAACTTAAGATTTGACTTCCTGTTTTGTTTTGGTTTTCCTTTTAAGGAACCCTCTTGTTTTCTCACTATCATTTTTCTTTTCATTTACAAATCAGTGGCTAGAGTAGTTTCATACCAGTAAATTACATAGTTCTCAAAGGGGAAGAAAGTGGAGACATGGTATTAGCCTTGGTTCTTTTGGTAGCACTGATCTGTAAATGTTGGTAAGTTGTGGTTCTGTATGTGTCGTTTTTTATGCAGATTACCCAATTTGGAAAGTATGTTAGTACCGCTGGCTGGACGTATTAAACTATCATTCTGAACCTGTACATCTTGGCCAGAGAGTTGAGAATCTTTGAGCAGAAGGTATCACATTCCTGTTATGGCCACTCAGCATCCATAAAATGTGAGGAAATAGCAGGTCAGAGATGAAAGCCTGGACATTACATTGGTTTCTAATGGTATGTGGGTTGGCTCTGCTGCTTTGTATGAAGTGAATACAAAGACTGCGCTTTTCTTTGCTGTGGGCACCTGGCAGTTCACACACCCTAGCGTTTGTTAGAGGCTAGGACTTTTGTTATGTGTCTTCACCACCATAGGCACAAGAGCTCTGCAGGTGAGTTGGAAGAGAGGATGAACTTCTTATACAAGAGCATTTTCTTGGTTTTGGGTTTTCTAAAGCACTAATTATTTAGGGGAGCAGAGGGGGTGCACTGTGCTCATAAAAGGCCATCTGGGCCCCTAAAAAGCACCACTGTGCTGTAGCAAGTGTTAATAGCAAGACTGCTGTCACTGGTAATCATTTTTCCTCATTCATGGGATGGGGATGGTTGGAGATCTGATTACCAGGAGAAAGAATTTAGAAATATTTGGGGCAGAGAGATAGGTAAAGCTTTTTCTCTTTTTTTGAGAGCCCTAGGTTTTTTTGTGGGTTTTTTTTTTTTTCTCCCCCTACCCTTCCCCTGCCTGTTTATCTTCTGGTTTTTAGCTCCTTATTTTCTTTTGCCCACCAAAATAATTAACTTCTTGACTGCATGGACTACTCTGGCTTAGTTTCTACTATTATTATAACTACAGTGACACATATCCTTTTGGGTCTAAAGAATCCATATTAATTTGTCATGACACAGAAATCATATTAATTTGACTTGTTAATTTGACAAATATCTCAGCCAGTGTTGGATTTTAGGTCTGTTGCTTTAAAAATTATGTTTCAAAAATTTGAATACAGTTGGAGTTTAGACTAACACGACGGTTAACTCCGAAGAATGCACGTGCACATTCCTGAGTGCCCTGGGCTTGTATGACTTAATAAATAGCAACTGCTGCTATGATGGCCCAATGACAGTTTTTCAAGGATTCCCCCGCTGCCACCAAAATCAGGATGAGGAAGAGTTTGTGTGCTGGGCAGAGGCACCAGATGAGTAGAACAGTGGTGGACATTTATGGTCCAGGGTTTGTCCCCGTGGCCTTTTGGGCTTCATGTCTCAATTGTTGGCAATCTGAGAGTGGAACTGCAAAAATTATAAATCGATCAGAGAATAATGTCTATTGCCTGCAGACCAGTTTCCAGAAGGAACCAAATTTAGCATTCGGAAATTGCTTGGTGAGCACAGAAATCAACAAAATGCCATCATTGGATGGTCTTAATGACTAGTTACTCTGACACCCACTGCTTCCAGCCTTGATATAGGGGATTTGGTGTTGGAAGACGTGTCCATGGACCTAAGTACCTTGTCACTAGTGCTGGAGAGTACTTGATGTTTGCTTTTTCACTTTCTCCCCAGTACCTACCGTATTACCAGTATTACCAGCTTCTAACATAATTGTTGCCAGTATGTTTTGCTTCGGGTATATGGGAAGTGCCTCATTTTTGTTCAGTGCTTGCTTTTCCTGCTGCTGCAGGACTTGTAATCATAGAAATAAGGTGAGACCTCCGTTAATTAGGACAGTGCTTCCTAAACGTTTTTGTGTTATGACACACAGAAAAACCGTATTTATATGACACACTGGGGAAAAAATGGATTTTTCCCCCAGCTCACCCTGCTGCTGAGAGGTTCAGTATCTCTTTACCATTTATATCAGTTGAAAGCTCTGGGTTAGTCTTATTCTGAAGGATGGTGAGTGCTAGGCTATAAATGTATTCTTTTATCTTTAACAGGCCTTTGGGGTTTTTGAGCAAGGAATTATTAACATACCCAGAATGGAATTTAAGGTTAATCTGGCAGCAGGTATAAAATGGATTAGAGAAAGTAGAGCCCTAAACACCTGCTAGATTCATTAGGTGATTGGATTAGTTGAGGTGAAATGATATGATTAACTTGGATGATAGAAATAGGAATGAGACTTGAGAAGATCCACATACTGTTATAGAGATAGAATCCAGAGGGCCTGACAGCTGGTGATAGGATGAGAAAAGTAAAGTGAAAGTCAGAGGCAGTGCTGATGGACCTGGGTGGCTAGGAGAGGGAGGAGGAGGGTGGGATAATTAGTAGAAATCAGGAGAACAAGTATAGTAACAGCTTTGGAAACACATTTATCTCTTTAGGGCATATTGAAGCCTAGTCGAAACTCCTGTTGATAAATGTCTGAGGACACCCAACCATGTAACACTACAGAGAAGTTGGGAGTGTGGACGGGCTGGTAGAAGAGTTGGTTGCCTTACCTCCATGAGGTTAGTGCACTTTAGAGTATGGCCTTTAGGTTTGTAGACTCCAACACACTTCGGGGATAGAGCCACAACAGTCAAGCTCATGTGATTGGTGTATAAAACCAAGAACATTGAGGCACCTGGGTAGCTCAGTCAGCTAAGTGTCCGATTCGGCTCAGGTCATGATCTCCTGGTTGTGAGTTTGAGTCCCTGCATGGGGCTCTGCGCCGAAAGTGAGGAGCCTGCTTGGGATTCTCTCTCTCTCCCTCCCTCTGTTCCTCCCCGACTTGAGTGCTCTCTCTCAAAATAAGTAAACTAAAAAAAAAAAAAAACAACAAACAAGAGCATTATTTGTTTACAGTGAGGAAAAACTGGCACAAAGTATGCAATACTTGTGTTGGCATGACCAGTATGTTCTCTTTCAAGTGGGCAGATAGACTCACTTAGGAATCAAGTCATCAGGATGTTGTCTAGTAAACGTGGCCTTCTGGTGAGGAGTTCAGTGGCTGCTCAAATGTATCATGGCCATTATCTCCATGGCAGAGCGTGGGTTTGTCATTGGGTTGGTTAACTATGATTCACGCTCCTTAGGCTGTATATTGGATTGTTTTCTTCAGTGTCTGCCCCTTTTCTATTTCCATGTCTCTCTCTGTTCTTTCTGATTGACTCATCCATATTTTTAAAGTATCTTTATCTTACACACTGTCAGATTATAGTTGCCTTGTATTTTTATTATTTTGCTGTACAAAGTTTTGTATCAACACTAGACAAAACAAAGTCTTCTTTCAGTGGTGTATAGTTAAGGAGAGGGAAATAATGTTCCCAAAGTATACAATGCTTATTGGTCTCAGGTTTCCACATGAAGTCTTGACTTGGATAAAATTACACCCATGGGTTTAGGTGACTGAATACTGGAGGGCCAGGGGAGCACGGCCGAAGGAAGCATTAGGATGACCCAGGTTTCTAACTAGGACAACCGAGTGCTTTCCTAAGAAAATTGAATAGGGGAGGAGAACCAACAGCGGATTGTTAGCAAGGCAAATTTAATTTTTTTTTTAATGAGTAAAGTTTAAAGTCCCAAAGGCCTATCAAGGGTGGCTTGTGTGTATGCGTGTGCACATGCACGTAGGAGCACTCAGTCTTGTGTGTAAGAGGAAAGCTATGTGGTGGCACATGGTCATCGAGGCTTATGTGGCAAGCAGTGTTCTGGAGCAATTTGAATTAACTCCCTTAATCTTCACAACAACCCAGTGGAGTAATAGAGATTGGCATTAACACTGTTTTACAGGTGAATAAACTGAGATTCAGAGGTGCAAAAGTTAATTGCCCCAATAGGCAAGGGGCAAATTAGTGGGTCATTCGCATGTAGATGTTGGGTAAAATCATGCCAGTAAATACTGCGGATGAACACTTACACCTGGTCAGGTTCCTTAAAATGGTAGTGAGCTATTTGAGATCTTTGATTATTCTAATGAAATCTTTCTTCCTGGTAGCAAATTATCATGCTTAGTTGTCAGATTTTAGGAAGTATAGTCAAAAAGGGAGACACTTGTTGAAAAACAAATAACTAGGGGCTCCTGGATGGCTCAATTGGTTAAGCATCCGACTCTTGACTCTCTATTTCAGCTCAGGTCATGATGTCATGTGAGATCGAGCCTTGGGCTCTGTGCTGAGAGCATGGAGCCTGCTTGGGATTCTCTCTCTCATTCTCTGCCTTCTCTCTCTCTCAAAGTAAATAAGTAAACTCCTAAGAAAATGTAGCTACTCTTCTAAAAGGGGGTTGGAAAACATATGTCCTTTTTATTACCAACTCAGTTCTTTGCACATGCTAAGTGCAAAAGAACTTCTGTATTTCTAAACAATCTGGAATATTATCCTCTGCAAACATGAGGTATCACACACGTATTGTTATTCAGCATCTTGTAATAATTTTGTGTTGTTACAGTTTTAGGAAAGGGAAACTTCACAGATTAAGACCAGGAATTTTTCAGTTATTTGAAATTTCAGTTATTGTAATTATTCTAACCAGTGACTTCTCTTTTATTCCAATACCTCTTCCTTCCCACTCCAAAAAGGTTTTTTCAGTAAAGGTCTGAATGGAAACTTCTGTCTTTGGATAGGTAATTTATTTTACACCTGCTTTTTTATGGTACTTTAATTGGTCAAGGAATTCTGACTGTTGTTTTTCTCAGCATTTGGAAGATACTTGATTGTTTGCTGGTGAAAAATCAGCTGTTGGTCATATTGTTGTTTCTTCTTTATAGGTAATGTGTGATTTCTCTGTTACTTTTAAGAATTTTCTTGTTGGGGCACCTTGGTGGCTCGGTCAGTTGAGCATCTGACTTTGGCTCAGGGCATGATCTCACAGTCCGTGGGTTCAAGCCCTGCTTCAGGCTCTGTTCTGACAGCTCGGAGCCTGGAGCCTGCCCGCTTCAGATTCTGTGTCTCCTTCTCTCCCTCTGCTCCTCTTCTGATCACATTCTGTCTCTAAAAAAATAAACATTAAAAAAAATTTTTTCTTGTCTTTGTCATTCTTCAATTTTACCATGCTGGTCTAGGTATGAGTTTATTTTTATTTTATCTTGCATGGGATTCAGTGTGCTTTTCTAACCTGAAGATTGGTGTCTTTAGGGGGCACCTGGGTGGCTCAGTCGGTTAAGCGTCTGGTTAAGCATCCGACTTCAGCTCAGGTCATGATCTCATAGTCTGTGAGTTCGAGCCCTGCATTGGACTCTGTGCTTTCAGTTCAGAGCCTGGAGCCTCCTTCAGATTCTGTGTCTTCCTCGCTCTCTGCCCTTCCCCCACTCATGCTCCATCTCTCTCTCTGTCTCAAAAATGAATAAACATTAAAAAAAAAAAGATTGGTGTCTTTTGTACTGTTACTGGGAGAGTCTCAGCCTTATTTCTGAATTGCATCTCTTCCTTATTCTTTCTCATATCTGGAATTCCTTATATTTTAGGCATTTCTAATTCAATTTGCATCTTTAGACGTATCCCTAAGTTTTTCATCTTGTTGGTTATTTGTTCTCCATTCCTATTAGTTTCTTAAAATAGGCTTCCGTTTTACTGATTTTTCTCTTTTTAATTCTAAAAACCTTTCCCCCCTCTCCCCTCACTTTTAGGCTGCCCTTTCTTAAGTTATTGTATCCTGTTCTTCCCCCTAGTTTCTGTTCCCTCCCCCGCTTTTTTAAAAATATCTTTTTGGTTATTTTAATCAAGTAAAAGTGTCAAACTTCTACAAGACAATTTTTTAATAACTCATTACCCAGCTTTAGCAGTTATGAAATATGTTTTGTTTATATTCCCACCAGAAACACTTCTCTGCCTCCATCTGAAGCTAATCCTGGGCATCATCATTTAATCCATAACTATTAAAACGTAGGTCTTTAATCATTTTTAACATACTTATTTTAGGGGCACCTTGGTGGCTCAGTTGGTTAAGCTTCTGACTTTGGCTCACATCATGATCTCATGGTTCGTGAGTTCGAGCCCCACATTGGGCTCTGTGCTGATAGCTCAGTGCCCACTTCAGATCTGTCCACCTCTTTCTGCCGCTCTTGCTGTCAAACGTGCACATGCTCTCTAAATAAATATTTATCATACTTCTGCTTGATTACACACTGTCAGTTTTTTTTTTTTAAGTTCTTGGGTTCTCACCATCCCTTGTTTGCATGCTGATCCCTTATAGTGGATCTGTCTCTTAAGTAGCCTTATTGTTTTTAATAATATGGATAGCTTTTTCCATGGAACTTGTGGCTGTGCCTTGCATTGTTGAGGTATCTTTACACAGTGATTTTGGGGATTTGTTTCTACTGGGCCCACTAAGCTTTGGCTCGTTTTTACATATGTTTTCAGCTTGTGGAGTCACACATCGTCTATGAAATAAAGTCTAAATATACAGCACCTGCACAGAAAGAACATGGGTTTGGGTTTCAGTGTTCTGTGGGACACTACACCCACCGCCAGAAAAGCCCAAGAAATGGCTTTTTTTGCTACTTTTCAGCAATAATAGTCCAGGTTTTCCTAGGGTCCCCACTCCTTGCACACACCACTGTCCTTGTGTTACAGACTTTGACTTTCTGCTCTTAGTTTCATCTCATCCAGCATTTGATATCTCCCTTTTTTCTTTTGGAGCTCTGTTGTAGTTTTTCTATCATATTTGCTAGTACTTAGCATTTTGATTTTTTTAGAAGGGCAAGTCCGTTCAGTCTCGCTGTACTGCCAGAACCAGTCTTTTCTGCCCATCTATTTTAAGGTGATGAGTCACAGAGTGTTAAGTGCTCCACTCCACCACACTCAAAGTGCATGCGTGTCTGGTGTGTGTGCATTTTAATCTGAGGGACTACTTTCAGGTAACATTTAAAATGCGCTACCATTTCATATAGTCAGGTAGACAGTGCATTAAACACACATTCAGACTTGTATTTTGGTTAAAAATCTTCTGTTCTTGTATTTGGGCTAAAATTGAACAGTCACATTAACTTGGACTTCTCATACTGAGGAGTATTTTGGTTATATATGACTTGATGTAACAGAAAATTGCCAGTCTTTAATTACATGAAATTTATATGCGATACATGTGGAAAGTGAACTCTTTAATATATAAAGAGTTCTTACAAATCAGGAAAATGGCAAAGGATACAAATCGAGTGTTAATAGGAAAGGATATACAACTATTTGACTTCATTTATGGTAAATTGTAGACAGAACTATAATCCTATATTCTTCCTTTACTAGTTTGGAAAAGGGAAAAAAGAATGTTCCTTGGGTTTGGAGTATGTTGAGAATTAGGAACATTCATAACATTGCTAGTGGGATTAAAAATAATTGAAATCACCTGGGGCACCTGGGTGGCTCAGTCTGTTAAGCATCCAACTTCAGCTTGGGTCATGATCTCACAATCCTTGAGTTCGAGCCCCATGTCGTGCTCTGTGCTGACAGCTTGGAGCCTGGAGCCTGCTTCCGATTCTGTGTCTCTCTCTCTCTTGAAAAATATTAAAAACATTTTTTTAATGTTTTATTTATTTTTGAGAGACAGCGCAAGCAGGGAGGGTCAGAGAGAAAGGGAGACACAGAATCGGAAGCAGGCTCCAGGCTCTGAGCCAGCTGTCACCATAGAGCCCGACATGGGATTTGAACCCACAAACTGTGAGATCTGACCTGAGCCGAAGTTGGATGCTTAACCAATTGAGCCACCCAGGTGTCCCCAAAAAAACTTTTTTAATAAATTGAAATCACCTCCAGGGAGCACAGTCTAACAATTTATCCTAAGGATCAAGTGTACATTTTGTACATTGTTGGAAATATCCGAATATTTGAAGCAATTTAAATGTTTATCAGTGGAGATTATTTAAACACTTATAGTATGCCCATTTAGTGCACTTGTGCAGTTATATATACAGAGAGGGAGTTATAAGCATATGGATATGGAATGATCTCAGGGATTATTATATGGAAAAAGCAAGGTATAGAACACTGTGTAATATAGTGCATGAGTGGGGTGGGGAACATCGGTTTTAAATGTATAAAATATCTGGAAGAACATGCAAGAAACTGGTAATGATGGTTGCCTTGGAGGAGGAGAAGGACTGGGTGGCTAAGAACCCAGGGGAGGGAGAGCAATTTTATCAACTTTTAATTTTCTGTGATGTACATGTATTACCTGTTACTTTAACGGCAACCAGAGTCTTATTGTGGGTGAAGAAAAGATACATACAAGGAGGGAAGAATCCTGTGGTGCTGAGTTTGAATTGGAGATACCAGTATGAGGTCATGAATTTAAAAAAAAAAAGTTTGCTCGAGGGAGCAAAACAGTGAGAGAACAGAATGGCAAGACTGTTGTTTTTCTTTAGGAATAATAGAGTGGTGGTTAACTTTTGCAGTTATTACTTGGATAAAAATAATTAGAAAAAGAAATCGATTCCAGAGAAGTGCACTGCACCCTTTTGAGGTAGTGCTGTGCATGAAATTCTGTTGCTTTTGCACCTGTTTCCGCGTGCTTCTGTGGATAGCGTGTGTTCATTGGACAAATAATGAGCCTTACTGTGTGATCGGCACTTTGCCAAATGCTTAACATGCCACAGACAGAATTTTATGAATGAAAAATGTCAAGAAAACATTTTTATATAGAGATTGACCTGCTTAACAGATTGCTCCTTTGATATTTAGTACCTTAGTAATAGCATAGGTTATTAAAACTTAGCGAATGTTTTGTGTATTTTATTTTTATTTCACCTAGTCTTTTGTTTCAAATCTTTACTTAAATTCTAGTTAGTTAATGTATAGTGTAATATTAGTTCTAGGAGTAGAATTTAGTGATTTCTCACTTGCATCTAACCCCCAGTGTTCATCACAAGTACCCTCCTTAGTACCCATCACCCATTTAGCCCATCCCCCCCACCTCTCCAACAACCCTCAGTGTGTTCTCTATAGTTTTGTTTTTTTTTTAAATTTTTAATGTTTGTTTATCTTTGAGAGAGAGAGAGAGAGATAAAGCACAAGTGAGGGAGGGTCAGAGAGAGAGGGAGACACAGAATCCGAAGCAGGCCCCAGGCTCTGAGCTGTCAGCACAGAGCCCAACATGGGACTCAAACCCACAAACCATGAGATCATGACCTGAGCTGAAGTTAGTCGCTCAACTGACTGAGCCACCCAGGTGTCCCTGTTCTCTGTAGTTGAGTTTCTTATGAGTTGCCTCCCTCTGTTTTTCCCCCCTTCCCCTATGTTCATCTGTTTTGTTTCTTAAATTCCACATATGAGTGAAATCATGTGGTATATATCTTTCTCTGATTGAGTTGTTTTATTAGCATAGTACACTCTAGCTCCATCCATGTCAGGATTTCATTCTTTTTGATGGCTTGGTAATATGTGTGAGGGTGTATACACACACACACCACCTCTTTATCCATTCATCAGTTGATGGACATTTGAGCTCCTTCCATAGTTTGTGGCTGTTGATAATGATGCTGTAAACATTGGGTTGCATGTGCCCCTTTAAGTCAGTATTTTTTGTATCCATTGGGTACATACCTAGTAGTTATTTTGCTTATTTTATAGAAGAAGAAATGAAATTAAGGAACGTGCTCTAGATGGAGACCAATCTATGAGTCTAGCACACATTCCACTGAGGTGTTCAAATGTAATTCATGGTGAATATTATGAAATTTGGTGCCTTTTAAAAATGTACTTGTGATTTGGGGAGGTGGTTTTTTTTGTGTGGTTTTTTTGTTGTTGTTGTTTTTGGTTTTTTTTTTTGGAAAAGATTACCATCTTCAGTGCGATTGTACCTTTTGCCAGACTCTGCCGTGGGTGCCTTCTTCCCTCATGCTTTCTGCCTATTTTAGTAAAATCATATTTACCCTTTAAGACACTGCTCCCTTGATACCTCAAGACAAACTTCATTTGCTTAACAAAGTAGTTCCTTGTTTGAGCTCCTGTAGAGCCAAGCTATTACATATACCTACCGTTGACCCATCCATTGTTTCTGAACAAGTGTGGGGAAGGCAGCACATTGAGTGAACAGAGTTGTGACACCAGACGTCCCTTAATGCAGAGACAGACAGACAGTCCTGTGTAATGAATCGTTCAGCTGGTCACTCATTTTAGGTAGAAAACTTTTTTATCATAATCTGAGGCTAAGACCTAATTTTGTTTTATTAACTAGTCAAACACAAAGGGTTTTAATGCATACAGAATTAACCAGGAATGCAACTACTATGTAAAAGTCAAGAGCATATTTTACTTTATTATGTTTGTAATGAGGGTTAGACCATTGGTGATATTTGTACAGGCTGTGGGAGTCTGTATCTGGACGTTCTTATATTCATGGTGATTCTTAGAGGCAAGCATCTGGCTGTGTTACGCTTTACACTTTAGACGTGTGAACATTTACATATGGAAATTACATACCATTTTACTACAAGTTGCTTTTATTTCTCCCTTAAGTCTTAATGTGTATATTAATGTGTATTTTAAAATTATGTGTAGATATATTAGATATATTACCTACTAATTCCATTTTAGGATAGTGAAGGAAGCATAAAATACTACTTCTAGAAGGGGTTATTATCTGAAAGGATAATTGAACAGGGGAGGAGGGAGCAGCAAAAGTATTAAATTAAAACCTCTAAAATTCAGTTCAGTATTGTTACTAAAGATGCTTTGGTTTCATTTATTTGTCATTAATGCGGCTAATATTTACAATTGGTTGTCCAAATTTGTGTCTGTTGACATACATGTGATGGGGTGGTTTTTTTTGTTTGTTTGTTTGTTTAAGTGTTTTTAAGTCTTTATTTTGAGAGACAGTGCGAGCAGGGGAGGGTCAGAGAGACAGGGAGACACAGAATCTGAAGCAGGCTCCATACTCTGAGCTGTCAGCACAGAGCCCGATGCGGGGCTCGAACCCATGAACCATGAGATCATGATCTGAGCAGGGCCCTTAACCGACTGAGCCACCCAGACACCCCCACGTGGTATTTTAAATAGAAGTTCAAAGAACTATTAGTTACATGGCCCCACCTTTGGCTCTCCGCGCATGCTTAAAAGTTTTAGCACCTTCTGTATAAGTGTTAAAGGGTATAGCAAGAAGTTTAATTCCTTAACTTTTAACATTGAAATACTACTCTGAACTATGACTGATGCCTTGTCTGCAGGATGGTTAAGTGTCTTCTAAAATGTGATACTTTAAAAAAAATTTTTTTAATGTTCAGTTTTGAGAGACAGAGCATGAGCGGGGGAGGGGCAGAGAGAGGAGACCTAGAATCCAAAGCAGGCTCCAGGCTTTGAGCTAGCTGTCAGCACAGAGCCTGATGTGGGGCACCACCCACAAACTTCGAGATCATGACCTGAGCCGAAGCCAGACACTTAACTGATTGAGCCATCCAGGTGTCCCTGAAATGGGATACTTCTTAAGAATGAAAGAGCAGGGGTACCTGGGTGGCTCAGTTGGTTAAGCGTCCGACTTTGGCTCAGGTCATGATCTCACAGTTTGTGGGTTCGAGCCCCACATCGGGCTCTGTGCTGACAGCTAGCTCAGAGCCTGGAGCCTGTCTTGGGATTCTGTGTCTCCCTCTCTCTCTGACCCTCCCCTACCGGCTCTCTCTCTCTCTCAAAAATAAATAAAACATTAAAAAGAAAAGAATGAAAGCTCATTATAGCTGTACTGAGACTGCAGGCTTAAGCTGGGCAAACCCAGGACAAAGGGTCACTCTACTCCTCTGGTACAATTTACTAAAAATTGGTTTTGTCCATTTATAGAGGTTTTGGATTTGATATAGGTTTAAGTGAAGGAAGGAAGGACCTGAATATAGTCTTTGCAACTTGAGTTTGACCTCTTACTGATTTGACCTGCCATGTGATGTCGGCTAAATCACAGCCTACCTGTGGGATCACGTCGGTGATATACCTCTATGAAGATTTTTACCTCATACCTTCATTTTTTTTTCTAGTTGAGTTTTTATTTATTTGAGAGAGAGTGTGAGTGAGGGAGGGTCAAGGAGACAAGGAGACAGAATCCCAAGCAGGCTGCACACGCAGCATGGAGCCTGACGTGGGGTCAAATTCATGACCAAGAACGTGGCATGAGCTGAAATGAAGAATCAGGTGCTCAACCAACGGAGTCACCCAGGTACCCCAAATCAGTAATGTTTTTAAATAGTAGAGAGGGGCTTGGACGGTTGGGTAGCTCAGTTAAGTGTCTGACTCTTGGTCGTGGCCCAGGTCATGATCTCAGTGGTTTATGAGATTGAGTCCCACGTTGGGCTCTGTGCTGACAGTGCAGAGCCTGCTTGGGATTCTCTCTCTGCCCCTTCTCTACTGTTGTGTTTTCTCTCCCTCAAATAAATAAATAAACTTAAAAACAAACAAAAAAAATAGTGCAAGGGCATTTAATTGTTCAAGGCATTTGTTTTACTAAGGGTATAAAATAATTCCATAGATTAATTGATAATGTGATAGATGATTAGCTTGGATCATACTACAAATGATTCATTGCCTCCTTGGTTAAGACAACAAATCCTTTATGAGATTCAACCCTAGCTGGTATATTTAGAATGGTAATTCCTCCCTCCCTCCCTTCCAAGAGAGTGAGAGAGCACGTGTGAGCTGGGGAGAGGCAAAGAAGAGAAAGAATCCCAGGCAAGCTGTCAGCACAGAGCCCAGCGCAGGGCTCAAACTCATGAACCATGAGGTCATGACCTGAGCCAAAATCTAGATGCTTAACTGTCCCAGCCACCCAGGTGCCCCGAGAATGGTAATTTCTGAGAATAGAAGGCCTTTGGATCATAATATCCTCAGTATATAAACAGTTTTGAGAAGCTATGATTTGCCACAAGATCAAAGAGCTAATGACATAAGTCACTTTCACAAGTGAATCTAATTTCTAAAATCATACATTCTAAAATAACCCAGTTACTCTGGTCCTTTATCTTCTTCCTCTCTCTTGGACCCATCCTGTAATTCTAGCCTATCACATGCAGCCTCTGAAAAGTCCTCTCAGCCACCGCAAATCAGGGTGGTTATGTGTGTATGATTTCTTTCTGGATGAAAAGTGACTTTCTTCTTGAGTCTTGAATTTACTTTGATTCCAGTGTCTTGGATTAATCAGCCTAATTAGGAGACAGTTAATGTCTATAGACTATTTTTCATGCACATGACGTCAGTGGTTTTTTGTACTATATAATAGTTGAAGTTGGAATGTTAGAAAAATTTAACTCTTACCATTCAGTAAATGTTCCAGTTGTTAAATAATGATGTTGCCCTGTACACCATATTAGTTCTTTCGTACTACTGGTTGTAATAAATACCTAACATGAGGACAAATGCTCTTAGGTATTTTTGGCTATTATTAACCCTTATTTTACAGGGTAGGGCTTAGAAATACTGGCTCTAGTTTCAGATACTGGCTCCACTTGGACACGTTTTTGGACTCCAGTGTGATTTTATTCATTGTCACAATGGTTTGTGTAGGTGTATCTAATACATAAAGTGCTTAGAATGGGGGTTGGCATATGTTAAACACTTGAATATTTGCTGAATGGATAAATATAGTGTCATTTTTGTGGTAGTATGTGTTGATTAAACTGATAAAAATATACAGATAATGATGAGTAAATGTGTCCTAAAGTTAGAGATTGAATGTGTTTAATAGTGTTTTATTAACGAATTTCAGTAAGCTAAAAAGAGAGGAAATTGAAAATCCTTAGAACACCCTTTGTTTCCTTTTGATTATTTTGTCTGTATTTTAAGGCTCTTCATCAGTTACCTACTCTTCTAAATAAATCAGTTTCTTATATAAAGAATAAGCTCTATGATGAGGGACAAGCATAGTTTATTTTGTCTGTAAAACAGAAATCACTTATAAATGAATTTAAGGTAAAAATATTTGTTGAATGCCATGGAATATTACCATTGAAGCCAAAGGAATTGTTTAGAAAAACTGTTGATATGATAGTAGGATTATTATATGCCAAAATAATTCACTCCTGGAGACAGAACTAATATTAGAATTTTGTTTCTTCCCAGCCTTTTCTCTAAGACATGGGCTTGCAGAGGAGTAGTTGCTATGCTAAATTTACATCAATATTATTGCTTGATAATTTCATTTAAAAATGTTTTTTAATGTTTTATTTATTTTTGAGACAGAGAGAGACAGCGGTGAGCAGGGGAGGGTCAGAGAGAGGGGGAGACATGGAACCCGAAGACAGGCTCCAGGCTCTGAGCTAACTGGCAGCACAGAGCCCAACGCAGAGCTCAAACTCACCAACCGTGAGATCATGACCTGAGGCTAAGTTGGACACTTAACCGACTGAGTCACCCAGGCGGCCCAACAATTTCATTTCTTATGTAGTTCTCCACAACTTTTCTGATACAATCTTTTATTTTTATTGCCACCCTATCTCTCTGAGATTTAGCTTATTCTAAGGTCCTTTAGCATCTCTTAAAGTGACCTATAGTAACTTAAATAGTTTTCTCTGAATTTGCTTTTGTTTGCATTTCTTTGGTTTAGCACTCAGTTACTAGTCTGCCTTGTAATTTTGAGTAGCGAGTATACTGACTTTACAGATCTCTCAGATTTTCAGACGAGATCGGGCGCGTTCAGGGTGGTATGGCCGTAGACTCAGATGTTCAAAAAGGAATGACCATTTGCCTTGTACCCAAGTCAGGTTATGCCATCAGTGCTGGAGGGACCCCCATCTTAGCTCCCCAAGCCTTCCAGGATCATAAAACCTGCAGGTCGAAGAGTTACAAAGGGGATTTCTGCCTAATTGACAAGAATAAGGTACAGGAGCAATTAGTTGGGGGACTTTTAACTACATAGATGTTAACTGATTCTCTTTCTGTCTCCTGACTTCTTACCATTCACCTTATATGGAAAGATTTTCTTATTCAAGTTCTTTCTTATTGGGTTCTTTCTCCCTGATCCATGCTGAGTTTTTAAAATAATTTAAAAAATTTTTTTAATGTTTGTTTATTTTTGAGAGAGAGATAGAGTGTGACCTGGGGAAGGGGCGGGGCAGGGGGTGGGGGAAGAGACAGAGAATCTGAAGCAGGCTCCAGGCTCTGAGCTGTCAGCACAAAGCCCAGCGGGGCTTGAACCCACAAGCCACGAGACCATGATCTGAGCCGAAGTCGGACGCTTAACATGACTGAGCCACCCAGGCGCTCTTAAAATGATTTTTAAATAAAAATTGTACTCTTAGACTATATACCTTAAGTATTTATAGCCTTTATTCTATCTGGTATTAATAATTAATGCTCATAATTTTAAAAAATATTTATTTATTTTGAGAGAGTGAGTGTGAGCAGGGGATGGGCAGAAAGAGGGGAAATAGAGAAAAAGCAAACGGGTTCCACGTGAAGCCCGATGTGGGGCTCGATTTCATGAAGTGTGAGATCATAACCTGAGCCAAAGTCTAGAGTTGGATGCTTGGGGCGCCAGGTCAGATCTCACATTCGTGGGTTTGAGCCCCGCGTCAGGCTCTGTGCTGACAGCTAGCTCAGAGTCTGGAGCCTGCTTCCGGTTCTGTGTCTCCTTCTCTCTCTGCCCCTCCCCCTCTCATGCTCTGTCTCTCTCTGTATCAAAAATAAATTAAAAAAAAAAAAAAGCGTTGGATGCTTAACTGACTGAGCCGCCCAGCTGTCCCGATACTGACACTGATACTACCTGATAACAACCATGATCATTTTGGTAAAACATAAAGCACTGCCTTTTTGGGCTAAAATATACATCTCTACTGCTGATAGCGTGTGAACGGACAGAATTATTCTGCACCTGCTGTTTCCTTTTTTCACAGAGAGCTAGCAGCACCTGACAAAGCACCCATAGCTGCAACTCCCAGACGGAAGTAATGTACAAGCCACTGCGTAAAAGCCGGCCTTGTCAGTCGTCTGTGGTGGCTGATGCGAGCTAGTAGTCAGAGCTAGTAAGTTTAGAAAGGAGAGGCTCAGCCCCTGCGTGGCTGCGGTTACTGTGCCGTAGCTGTGCAGGGGCTCCCCCAGACGCTTGAGAGGCCGGTAAGCCGTCTGCACCGCCTTTCTCTCCTCGCCCCCAGTCCTCACTCGAGCCAGGCTTCTCTCAGTCTCTGCTACCACACTTCTGCCACACCCCATCACACAGTGCTACGTCCTAAAGGTACCGATAGCTTTTTGTGGGTGTGACTAGGCGTCTTCACCAGAGTTAGCACCTTTCTGGAGATCTTCTGTGCGATCTCATCTTAACTGACTCACTCGGGAGAAGAAAAGTGAGAGGCGCTTTATTTTATAACCTAGTTCTCAGTTTGGGTGTAGGCAGAGGTTGTGGTTACCACAGAATCAGCACTGTGTGTGCACTATATAACGGAACTCCTCGGAATCCACTCTTGTCCAAGTTTTCTTTAAAGACAGGGACAACTCTGGTTCAGTTTGCGATTTCAAAACAAGTCACCATTTTTATGGTGGTCTCACTCCTGCCCTCCCTCCACACAAAAATCCCAAATTCCAGTGTTCCCCCAGAAATAGACTTTTAATTGAAAGTCACCCATGGTGTATAAAAATGGTATTAGAGGAAAAAGTTAAAGTAGTATGAATTGCTAAGATTCTGGGAAAGAGTTTCTCAGGTTCATTTTAGTAAGTAGCTCGGAAAATTGAATTGGTGATGCTGAGCAGAAGAAATTCTTCCAGGCTGCTCTTTTTGAATCTTCTCTCAGTTAAGGGTTTGGTGGTGTGAAATAGCGTTAGTTTCCACTGTTCCCTCTAGTGTGTGGGTGTGGCCCTTAAGGACATCTATGGATGCATTCCTGGCCCAGCAAATTCCAGATTTAAGCCACAGTTTTTATACTGTTTGCCAGTTTTATAATGTATAGACTTTTGGGGCTTTTTTAGGTAATTATAAAGTAAAAAATTTTGCCTCAGCCTTAGGCCCTTTTAAAATATTTTTATGTAAATATTTAAAAATTAAACTTAGGGATTTAAAATATATTTTCCTGTTTATTTCTTTTAAAATAACTTATGGATGTAATCACTGCATTTTGTTTAGGCCATTTTTAGTCAAATAAAGAGAAAATTCTTGAGTTAGAAGTATGCTTCCTAAACTTTTTTTTTTTTTTTCACTGTAAACAACTGTCTTTTGCTTCTTCAGTAATGCAGTTAGGTGAATTTGAAACAATCCTAACTGGATTCTTCTCCAAACTTCCAATTTTGTGTGGTAGTTAGTATTAAAGAAACTTTTTTATTAAAAATTTTTTTAATGTTTTCTTTATTTTAGAGAGAGAGAGTGCGAGCGAGAGCGAGAGAGTGCATGAGCAGGGGAGGGTCAGAGAGAGGGAGACATAGAATCCAAAGACATGTTCCAGGCTCTGAGTGAGCTGTCAGCACAGAGCCTAATGTGGGGCTTGAACCCATGAACCATGAGATCCTGACATGAAGTCAGATACTTAACTAACTGAGCCACTCAAGTGCCCCAAAACACTTTTTTTTAAGTGTTTATTATAGAGAGAGAGAGAGAGAGACAGAGACAGAGACAGAGACAGAGGGCAAGTCGGGGAGGAGCAGAGGGGGAGACACAGAATCTGAAGCAGGCTTTGAGTGTCAGCATAGAGCCCAACGCAGGGCTCAAACTCAGGAACATGATATAATGATCTGAGCCTAAGTTTGATATTTAACTGACTGAGCCACCCAGGCACCCCTGTAGTTAGTATTTTTCTATAATGTTAATTCATAATATCTATGGCCATTTTTCCAGAATGCAAAGATGATTGTGACAGTTTCTTGCTTAAACTTTCGCACTAGTTTTCATATTGCCTGGATCAGTGCTTCTCAAACTCTACCTAGGCGAGAGACGGGGCTACCTGGCTGGCTAATCACTGACACTGACTACTAAACACGCGACACTACACACTGCTTCCACATCCACTGATTGGTTTCACTCCCAAAACAAACCTGTGAGGTATAGGTATTAGTGTCTTAAAATTTCTACGAGAATTTTATTTCACTCCATAATATTTTTGATTGCAAAAAGACTTTTAAATTATTTACCATCAAGTAAAATTGATAGTCCCAAAGGATCTCTATCCTGTTTGTCTTTGACTTTTTCTTTTAAGATTTTATTTTTAAGTAATCTGTACACCCACTGCGGGGCTCAAACTCATGACCCTCAAATAAAGAGTTGCATGCTCTACAGACTGAACCACCCCGGTGCCTTTCTTCTGTGACTTTTATTCTTCTGGCACATACAAATCCCTCAGTTTGAGAGGCACTAGGTCATTGGATCAAGTGTACATTTCTTTGAGTAACATAGGGAATAAAGACATACTAACCAGTATCTTCTTTTAAGTTTATTTTGAGAGACAGAGACGGCATGAGTGGGGAGGGGCAGAGAGAGAGGGAAACACAGAATCTGAAGCAGGCTCCAGGCTCTGAGCTGTCAGCACAGAGCCTGACGTGGGGCTTGAAGTCATGGACCTCGAGATCATGACGTGAGCCCAAGTTAGACTCTCACCTGACTGACCCACCCTGGCGCCCGCAGGCTCTTTGTAATTCATGTTCGATATAGTCTAGCTCTGCCATTAGATACTATGACTTGCTGTGAGTCAAAGCATCCGACTAATAACAACCTTGTGACCCCTGCTCTCAGCCATGTTTAAAGTCCAAGGTGGTATGGTGATAGTGACTATGGGAATGATTCCACTGCATATTGTTGTGAGCACACATCAGTGCCTAATGTTTTATCTTCTGTCTTTCAGGAATTGTTGGACAAGTATTTAATAGCCAATGCAACTAATCCAGAGAGTAAGGTCTTCTATCTGAAAATGAAGGGAGATTACTTCCGGTACCTTGCTGAAGTTGCATGTGGTGATGATCGAAAACGTAAGCATGTTTGGTTTATGGGTAAAGTTAAACACTGGACCAGGAGTCTCTGTGTCATCTCCAGGCCCTCTGTAACTTCTTAAACATCTTGGAATCTACGTAAAAGAAAATTAATAATGTTACCTTAGTGTTCTCAAAAATGAGAGCAGTTATGAAGTGACCTTATATGCTGTTTTTTACTCTCTGCTTATAATCTGATAAAATACTTTTAAAAGGCTTAATCTTTTGTGCTCTACAATTTGGTTAAGTGTCTTTTTAGCCCACGGGCATTTTCATATGCTTTGAGTGATTCTGTTGTCCCCTGGCCCTTAGTGTCATTGTACCTTGCAATTTAAAGTCATTGGAAACTACATACAGAATATAGAAACAGGATATTGCACTTCTTCTGTTTGACATATTAATTTATTAACTATTTTATTAACTCCTGCCCGCACGGAGTTACTAAGTGACTGTGGAACAGTTTGGCCGTCCCAAATAGCCTATTTTGAAGGATCATAGCCTTGACTGCTAATTATAAGTGCATTTCTGAGGAAGAGAGGTGAAATTGAGACTATTGTTGCTGGTATATAATTTGTCACCGAAAAATATATATACGGAGAAAGAGAGTTACTGAATCGCCAGACTTGTTTGTGAAAAAACTCAAAGTGAATTTATTAGCAGTGAACTCGGTCTCTTTGGAATATTAGTATAAGACAGGTCCTATATTAGATTTTGTGTATGTGCCTGCTACCAAAATTATCAATTTCTAGGTAGAAGTTTCACTTAATTCCTATTTCCAATAGGCTTATTAGTTTAATTTTGCCTCGTCCAAAACGAGTGCGCCCCCTCAGACAGTTGCTGTGGCGTCCTGCCCGCACGGAGTTACTAAGTGACTGTGGAACAGTTTGGCCGTCCCAAATAGCCGTGTGATTGAAGATACACAGAGAAGACTGTTGGCTCTGCTGTGACAAAATGTGTATCCTAAACTTCTCATTATTGATGTAGAATTTCTGTTGCCATACAGATAAGCAAAACTGAAGGTGACAGATATTTGCAAGTCAAAGAGAGGTAGGTCTTTGGGAGACCGAGACACAGGCCCAGCATTAGTCTGATGATCTAATCCTCTCTGGCTCATTGGCATTTCTGTTCCTATCCATGGAATACTCCAGTAGTCTGCGGTTCAGAGATAGTCTGTGTTTACAGCCTAGATGCTGAGACTCCGTACTGCTACTTGTTATAGCACTTCCTTTTTTTTTATGCCTTTATCTTATATTGAGAGAGAGAGAGAGACTGAGGTGGGGGTGGGCAGAGGGAGACACAGAATCAGAAGCAGTCTCCAGGCTCTGAGCTGTCAGCACAGAACCCAATGCAGGGCTCAAACCCACGGACTGTGAGATCATGACCTGAGCTGAAGTCGGACACTTAACCGACTGAGCCACCCAGGCGCCCCTCTAGTACTTCCTTACATGCCAGCCAGCAGGAACTCCTTAGAATATGAGGGACTTACTTAGATCAATACATGTGCCATTTCAGAGGAAGGAAAATGCACATAATCAGGCCATAAAGGGCTAACTTTACGTTTCTGTTAGGTCAGCATTTCTAAAACTGTAATGGGCCAGTGGCTACCCCTTTGAACGCACAGATGCCATCAGATTAGTGTCAGTAATAATTACTGAGCAGTTTTTTCAGGAAGGTGACGTTTTTATTAGGTCAGCAATCCACCTCTGGTCAGAGCAGATTTTGTTCTATATACTGACACTTTCATATTGCCTTTCATGTAATAACATCTTTTGATACCAAGAATCAGTATTATTTTTACAAATAAATCATAAAAATACAGATTTTGGTGGTAGTGATCTTTGTAAAGTGCTTTCATTATTTTGGAAAGAGGTGTTCTAGCCCAATTTTTTTTTTCTAGCTTTATTGTGCTATTATTCACATATACCAGTCAAATTATTATTACTATTTATTATTATTATTATTATTATTATTATTATTTTAAATATTTTATCTTTAAAGTAAGCTCCAAACCCAATGTGGGGCTTGAACTCATCACCCTAAGATCAAGAATCACATGTTCTTCTGGGGCACCTGAGTGGCTCAGTCAGTTAAGCATCTGACTTCTGCTTAGGCAATGATCTCACACGGTTCTTGGGTTCGAGCCCTGCATCAGGCTCTGTGCTGACAGCTAGCTCAGAGCCTGGAGCCTGTCTTCGGATTCTGTGTCTCCCTCTCTCTCTCTGCCCCTCCCTTCCTCATGCTGTTTTTCTCTCTCTTTCAAAAATAAGTAAAACATTAAAAAAAAAATCACAATCTCTTCTGATTGAGCCAGCCAGGTAGCCATCAGTCAAAGTATTATTATTACTTCTTTTATGTTTATTTTTGAAAGAGACCGCGCACGAGTGGGAGAGGGGCAGAAAGGGAGACAGAACCTGAAGCAGGTTCCAGGCTCTGAGCTGTCAGCACAGATCCTGATGCAGGGCTTGAACCCACGAACCATGTGATCATGACCTGAGCTGAAATCAGATGCTTAATGGACTGAGCCACCCAGGCGCCCCTCAGTCCAATTATTTTTGATTGCTGCATATCCAATTAGTAAAATTAGATAAGGAAAAAGAAAATTGTTTTAGTCCCAGAGATAGAAAAATCTGATTACACTGTCTCATACCTTTTTTTTTAAGCTGATTAATAAACAAGAAACACTGTAAAGTAGTTTTTAAATAACCTACTACAGGACAATGTTTTTGCGGTATAAGTGGTTTTAAGAGAAGGCTGCAGAAAAATGGAGCTCTACATGAGGTAGTAGCATAAGTTAAAGGTGTTAATGTGCTGTATGTTCGATGGATATTTTCAGTATTTTTTTTTCCCTCTTCACAGAAACGATAGATAATTCCCAAGGAGCTTACCAAGAGGCTTTTGATATAAGCAAGAAAGAGATGCAGCCCACACACCCAATCCGCCTGGGGCTGGCTCTGAACTTCTCTGTATTTTACTATGAGATTCTTAATAACCCAGAGCTTGCCTGTACACTGGCCAAAACAGTAAGTTTCAAGTCATGCTCGTTCTCTCTCCTACTGATAAGGTCATTGTCCTAAACTGGGAATGTGTGGAAATGATTCCATTGAGTTTTGTTTTTAATGGAGAGTAGAGTATAAAGTGGATGTTCACCTATTTTATAAAAATCGTTTGTAACTGTAATCTGTTTGTGTTGATGCAAATATTGTTTACCACGGATAGGCTTTTGATGAGGCCATTGCAGAACTTGACACGCTGAATGAAGACTCCTACAAAGACAGCACCCTCATCATGCAGTTGCTTAGAGACAACCTAACAGTGAGTCGTCCGTTCTTCTCCGTTTACCCTTGTCTTGTTTAAGAACAAAATTGCTCATGTCGGGCTCTCTGTATTTTGGGGCAGAGATACACTTTCTCTCAGAAAATGAACACGGGTATATAAGTAGAAGTATTAAGTGCTTGTTAGTATTCTCTGAGGGCCAGCTCTTCTTTTGTAGGCAGATTGTCAAGGTGAATAGGCCTTTTATCAGACTTTCCTGACAAGGTACAAAGATTGTAGGAACTTTTAATATTAACATCATCGACTGTTGCTTTAAAATGAAGAGGTTGATAATTATGCTCTTACAGAAAGGTTTCATAGTTGCAGTATCTTCTTCCTTTGGGTCAGTTAGCTCCAGCAATTTAGGAACTGTGTAGGTATCTAAGCTCTCTCCTAAAATCCCGGGAATGCCTTGTCAGCATGAAAATTTGCTGTGAACTCTGCATGAAGCCTTACAGGCGTTTGACAGGGAGTAAACCTTAACCCACCTTTCCTCCACTTCTGCCTCTAGGCCAAAACCTGTTTCACTTATTTGTCTTTTTTGTTTTTCTCCTACTTCTTGGATAGGCAATTAATGAGGAGAAAATGGAGAAAAACACAAATTGAGCTTAGCTTCTTTTACAGGTTCAAATGAATTCAATATGTCAAAAATGTTAGACAAAATGTGGCCAAAGGGACTACGGTTTTTTTTTTTTAATTTTTTTTAATGTTTTTATTTATTTTTGATACAGAGAGAGACAGAGCATGAGAGGGGGAGGGGCAGAGAGAGAAGGAGACACAGAACCAGAAGCAGGCTCCAGGCTCTGAGCTAACGGTCAGCACAGAGCCTGATGCGGGGCTCGAACCCACGAATGTGAGATCTGACCTGAGCCAAAGCCAGAGGCCTAACCGACTGAGCCACCCAGGCGCCCCAGGACTACTGTTTTTAATATGAGTATAGTTCTTCCCAGTTTGGAGCTTTAGTTTTGCTAGAAAGGGTTGTTTTTTTGTTTTTTTTTTTTTAATTTTTTAATGTTAGCACCACATCTGTTCAACTTGCTGAACAAGGAAATTGTGAAGAGACTTGATTCCCAGCCGGTAGAACTCCCTGTTCTTGGGGGCAGCAGTCGAATGGTCAGTGTAAACCGCTGCCAGAGGAGAAAAGCAAACTGAGCCATTATACCTCTTCTCAAGAATGCTGTGGGGCTGCCTTCATCTCTTAACTGGTTTTGTTTTATTTTCTCTCTTAAAGAGACAGTTCTTTAGGGATATTTGTTTTGTTTCTATTTTAGTTTTTTAAAAAATAACTTTTAAAGATTATATAAGATTCTAGCTTTTCTAAAATTGCCAGTAGTCTCTTGGTGTTGATCTAATAGAAATTCATTTTGTAAACTGTTGAATATAGTCAGTAAATCTTGACTATTCCCTTCTTCACTTCATTGTTCCATCCTCAAATTGGAGAGAGGTCCTTGAAAATAATTGTTTTAATATCCTAGCTAATTAAAGAATGCTTTCTCAGGGCGCCTGGGTGGCCTAGTTGCTTAAGTGTCCAACTTCACCTCAGGTCATGATCTCACAGTCCATGGGTTCGAGCCCCATATCACGCTGTCTTTCTCTGTCTCAAAAAGAAATAAACGTTAAAAAAAAAAGTTTTAAATTGAAGAATGCTTTCTGTATACTTTCACGCCCACAACTACTTCCTTCTAACTTCTGTCACCTGTTCCCGGTTAACCCTTAGCGACACAAAGTAGGTCTGCCCCTATTTCAATACAGTCGCCCTTCGAATATTTGGAAACTGTTATTATGACTATGGTTCACCTCCCTCCTTAAAATTTTTTTACCTTATTAATTTCATAAATGGTATTTCAGTAGTGCTTTCAGGAAGAGCATTTGGCTGCTGTGAATGGAGAGAACGTTAAATTCTAACAATATTACCTTGTTTTTTTTCCTGAAATTATACTGCTGTTATCAAAGAGAGAAAGCTGTAAAAACATACTGAAGTAGTTTGTGTTTCATTTTTAAATGTGTAGTGGGAGGTTTACAAAAATATACTTCGGGGGAGGAGTTGATGGTGTTTAGGATTTTGAGAAATCTAACTTCCAGCCTTTGTCCCCGTGTCTGTTGTCTGGATAACTTACTATGATTTTCCCCTAGTTATGGACGTCGGACAGCGCAGGAGAAGAGTGCGACGCCGCGGAAGGGGCGGAAAACTAAGTGCGCACAGGGTGTCGTCCTTCCCCTCGAGAAACCTTTTTACTCCTCTCCATTCCTTAATTCCACTCGGATTTCCTCTAGCAAAGAAACCCACTCGTGTGTATGGAATCAGCTGTTTCTAGTCCTTTCACACTGCGGCTTTGGGAAACTCCATTCCTTGGTTTGTGTTTGTCGTGGCCTTCCTGGTGTGCAGTTACTGCTGTAGAAAAGTATTACTAGCTTCATTTCATACGAACGTCAGTAACTTCCAGACACTCTGTAGAGGACTAAAACTCTATCCGGTATTTAAGTAATCTGAACCAGTTCTGCAAGTGACTGTGTTTTGTATTACTGTGAAGATATGAAAATGTAGTTCATGACAATTTCGAAAGTGTTCTACATGACTTAATTTCTACATTCCCTCCCTCTTCTTCAGGGGTCTCCTTTCAGCAAGCCACTTTTCCGTGCTCTCAGTGTATTCTTTTTTGGTAGGAATCCAGAAGTATTAGATTGAATGGAAAAGCATTTGGCATTTCTACGCTGGGGGTCAGAATTGAAATCCCTCCCGCATCACAGATGATGGAGGTTGTGTGTGTCTGCAACACAGGAAGCTTCCGTCCTCTCTCTTCATTCGCTGCTGTTTAAGTTGGTAACTTCCCTTCCCAATAAAACCCACTTCCACCTCCTGCCTTTGTAGTTCTGGTATTCACTTTTCTGTGTGACAGAAGTAGCATGTTGCTGCCAGAATACAAGCATTGCTTTTGGCAAATTCAAGTGCATGTCATTTCTTAGTACACTAGGAAGGGGAGATAAAGTCCACAAGTCCAAGTCTAAAGCGTTCCTACTTTTCCAGGCAGATTTGTGCACATGTGAGGGGGGGTCCAGTTGTCTAGTGATCGCTGTGTAGGAGTCGGACCGCTGTGTGTGTTGCTAATCATTGACTGTAGTCCCAAAAAAGCCTTGTGAAAATGTTATGCCCTATGTAATAGCAGAGTAACATAAAATAAAACTACATTTTATAAACCATTTACTATGGCTTTGTAACAATTGCACATTCATTTGAAGGGACAGATGAATTTACTACTTCCTGAAGTTTATTGATGCTTCCCTTTTATCTGATGTATAACGTAGTGGAACCTGTACCTACATTGTGATGTCACGTGTCTGGGGGGCCTGGAATGGAGACCTCAGGCTACATGTCTTAGAGTTAGTGTTTTACTGTAGAGCAGTTGTGTGGACCATCTCTTCTTCAGATGTAAGTGTTATCTAGTCACGTGCTACATGGAATAAAGTGGACATGTTAAACTAGAAAAGCTAATGATGTGAGTATGAGTGCTTGGGCTGGTCTGAGATTGTGCTGCAGGGGGTGTTCAAGCGGAGTGTCCGAGTTCCAGAGTGTATCACTGGTTAGTTTTCAAAGAATTCTCTCTGTAAACATTCAGTTGTACCACGAGGTTCCAGTAATTTTTGTTTTATAATATCACATTGGCTGTTAAGCTAACCAGTCTTAAGTATTGACCTGAGAATTTATTTTAAAGTCAGAAGATAATCTGAAAAATTCAGGTGTGTGGAATCAGCCTTTATCTCCTCAAAACGGGACGATGAAAAGATAGGATTGAATGAGACTTTGGGAAATCAGTCAGACACTATGTTTTATTTCTTTTTAATGTTTATTCATTTTTGAGAGTGGGGGGGAAACACAGAATCTGAAGAGGGCTCCAGGCTCTGAGCCATCAGCACAGAGCCTGATGCGGGCCCGAACTCGGGAACTGGGAGATCCTGACCTGAGTCAGAGTCAGACGCTTAACCGACTGAGCCACCCAGGTGTCCAAGACACTGCGTTTCAAATAAAAATTTCAGTGAACATAGGAAGAACATTGCAAATTAGAAGAATCACATCTTAACAAGTACTGCTAAGTTCTGAGTAATCCGTGTACCAAAGTAGCCTTTCTTAAAAAGCAGACTATTCTCAGCATTTAGTCTCAAATTTAAGTATGTCCTTGCTTGAAGAGAAATCGTCATCTTTCAATGGTCCAGCCTGTGTTACCTCCTTTTGATCCTTTGAGGGTATTTGTAGATCACTGCTGAGAACTTAATAGGAGAGAAAAGACCTTTCCCTCAGGAGGAAGGCGTACATGAATACAGTTTCTGGTGGATGGACGGGTCGAAGGCGTGTTTGAACTTGAACTTTTAAAATTACTTTCAGACATCAGAAATGTTAAATGCTAACACCTGCTTCGTAGTTAGAACTTAATTGGCAGGTTGATGTTTTTTAAATATCATTTAGGTTTTAATCATTTAAAATCACCAGGGATTGCATTCTAACATTGATGAAGCATTGGGATTTCTGTTCCAGCACACAGTGCGGTGAGCTAAGGTTTGTTGATTTTAGGTTGGAAAAAGAAAAGTACTTCTTGACTGGGGGCAGGATTGGGAGAACACACTCATGTATATATCAAACTTAAATATTTATCAGTAGAGTCTGTTACTTGTGGTTTTTTTTTAATTGTGAAAAACATTAGACCGTTTAAAGGGTAAAAATTCTAGTAGAAAAGTAAAATAATTTGAGAAAAATCAGAATTGTAGTCACTAATTTCTTTTAAAAAACATTTTTTTTATGTCTTTTTAATTTATTTTTGAGAGACAGAGAGACAGTGCAAGCAGGGGAGGGTCAGAGAGAGAGAGGGAGACACAGAATCCAGGCTCTGAGCTAGCTGTCAGCACAGAGCCCGATGTGGGGCTCGAACCCACGAACTGTGAGATCATGACCTGAGCCGAAGTCGGACGCTTAACCAGCTGAGCCACCCAGGTGCCCCTGTAGTCACTAATTTCTAAATGCAGTGATTTTTAAGGAGTTGAGCCAAACATGCAGAAACATTTGAGGGTCTGTTACAGGCAAGGCCATATGACTGTTCTTGTCAAATTGTGAGCCTGATTTTATCTGAACTGAGTATGGGTGTCATCTGAGTATATTAAAACTAACCCCTGACCTCATCGTCCTTCACAGTGTAGGAAGGATTTCATTTAGAGTCTGATTAAGGCCGTTGTGCTCTGTGTTTCATTCTGACCCCCATCTGTCCTCTCCCCTTCTCTAATTTGTAATTGATGAGTTTTGTGAGTGGACAGTTACCATGTATGTATATCATGTGTATTAGAATTGAATGCTGAAGACACCGCTATTAAGTACCCGTATCAACCAGTTAACTGGTTTGATCCATGCAGCAGGTGCTTAGGGAACCTCGGTACTTGAAGATGTGAAGATCATTGTGAAATCCAGTTTGAAGCAGTCTTGCCATTTACTGCTTATCTACATTTTACTTGCAAATGACCATATGCCTTTAGAACTAATGCCTTAAAGTGAATAAGTAATAATAAATACCGGAGAACAAAGCTGAAGACTTCCTCCTCTTCCATTTAAAATTAGAGCAGCTTGAGCATATCCGTAAGGGGCCCAGCCCTTTGGTTTTACAGGGAACCGGTATTGATTGAATTGATTGTGGCGTCTGCTCATGGGTTCTGCACATTCATATTTCATCCTCTCAAATGCCTTGCCAAGTAAATTTCCCCTTGACTGAAAGAACATCTGATTAGGAAACAAAAGGAAATTTGTCAAAAATTATATGTCTATTAAGTGGCAGACCTAGAGTTTGAACTCGGTGCCGTACCAAGTTCATTTCTGTGCCGCAGTTCCGTTACAGGTGCTGCCATTGGCTTACTGAGTCCCAGATGACCAACTGACTTCACTGGGGGCTGAGCAGCTAGCTGACATTTGTCCTGGAACTAGACAGAAGAACCAGATGCAAATAACCAAATTCGCCATAATTCTCTACTGGCTAAATTGAAAAAGATTGATTTCTTTTGGTCACTCATTTAGAAAATGAAGGCTTTAATTTATGCTTCTCTAGTTTTTTTTTTTTAAAGGTGTGAGCCCTCTGACAATTTTCAGAAAGTAAGGAAATAATGTAACATTCACTGCCAAGCACTATTTGTCGTATTTATAGTGTACTGTGTATGCGTCTCACTGAAGGCCACTGAATAGTTGGTGTTAACCATGTCCAACGCTTCCGGGTGGTGGATGGACCATCAGCCTGCCAGCCCAGGCCCCCCTCACGTTGCTGCGTGTGGTACTGGCCCAACATTGAAGCCTGACTTTCCCATCTCAACAGGCCCTGTTTTTTAAGCATCTTCACGAGTATAACTCCCATTTATAAAATTTGGGGGCTAGATTTTTCTCCAGATTTATGGAGGAGAAAGTTGAAGCACAGAAGCTGAGGATAGAGGCATCAAGATTTGAACGTGAGTCGTCTACTTTCAGGTTGGTACTCCTAGCTCCTGTGCTATGTCACCCCCCTTTTTTTGAGGGGGGACATTAAAGCAGTGACAGTAGATTAGCACTTTTTCAAATTTTAGGCTAGAACCAGATAAATGGATTATAGGAACTTAATGGGTCACTACCAGCTTTTTTTTTTTTTTTTTTTTTAATCTGGAGAATCGGAGTGCCTGGCTGGCTTGGTCGGTAGAGTGTATGACTTGATCTCGGGGTCGTGAGTTCAAACCCCATGTTGGGTGTAGAGCTTACATCAAAAATAATAATATAGCATGGAAAATATATGGCACATTAATAAAGGTAATAGTTTGTAAAATCAGTTTCTGTGAACAATGTTAGATAAAATAGATTTCAAATGAGTTTGGAAACCTTTTCTTGTAGGTGATCTTACAGGTTTCTTTGCACTCCATGTCCTAGGACTTTGAATTCCTAATTTTACTGTAGTGAGAAATCCTCGTTTTGGGTGGTTGGGCCCCTTCCACTCACAGCATTTCGATCACAACAACGCTGTCTCCTTAAGAATGTGCTGAGCAGTGAGTCCCTTAACGCCCTTTAGAAAAAAGGAGAGACTCCTTTGAAAGTGATACTGTTATTTCACATTGCTCGAAGGATTATGTGATGATTAATCCTTGTTATCTTTCCTTTGTCTTCACTTCCTGCAACATAAACCCTGCCTTGGCCTAAAACTGCCAGGGCAGTACTTAAACTCTCGAAACAGGGCAGAGTTAGGATTTACTCAACCAACAAAGAGGTTTATTAAGGGCCTTCATGTGATCAGAATTATTAAGTGCACTTGAACCCAGGGTTGAGCCCGGAGTAAAAAAAAAAAAAAAGACAACAGGCCTTCCTACTCTAGGCTCTTCCATTCTATCATGTGAGCGGGATACAGCTGCTTCAGGACTATCTGGAGATCTCACCCCTGCTTATCAGAAGGGTGAAGTACTATAATTTGAGCTAAAGATTTAGTAATTTCCTTGCTAAGTCAGACGTAGAAATCATACGCTGCAGGCTCACTGTTTGAGCTGCCGGGCTGCAGGGGTGGTTTAGCTCTTTCGTCGAGGCTTTTGCTTTGCTCCTGGCTTGTGACACGTGCCGCTGGCAGGATTGCTTTCGTGGTCACCTAGGCTGTTTAGAAACACCCTGTCGTGGTTATTGATAGATATTTGCTTGTCCAAAAGTCGTTTTTCTGTGACAGCCTTCTGTTGTTTCCTAGATGTCACTGGGGAAACTAGAAAACATTTGTTTAAAGGCAGCTGCAATTTAACTTAGAGGGTGGCCTGGTTTCCCTTCTGCTGTGGGCACGGGGAGGAATTAGCCCTCTTCATGCCGCTCTGCAACCACCTGCCATTCATTCCACACCGTCTGACTCAAGTCAGGACCCTGAAGGAGACTAGACCTCTTGCTTCTCGTGTTGAGCTCACATCACCAGGTGTTTTACCATCTGAGAGCTCGTTCTCCGTCCTAGACCTGAGGGTCTTTAGACAAGGCTGCGTGTTTCAGACACTGTCCCTTGACATACGGTGTTCTTTCAGCGATTCTGGAATGTGGGTTCACTGGAAAATTTTTTTTTAAGTTTATTTTTGAGAGCATGAGAAGCTGGGGGCACACAGAGAGAGAGAGAGAGGGAATCCCAAGCAGGCTCCACTGGCGTGGAGCCCAACACAACTCAAACCCACAAACCATCATGACCAAAGCGGAAATCAGGAGTCGGTCAGATACTTAACTGAGCCACCCAGGTGCCCCGTCACTGGAAAGATTTCTGAAGACTTGTTTTCTCCGACTCTGGCAACACCACCACCACCTGAGAGCTAGGATTTTAAGTGGGACCAGATTATTAGCTCTTCCAGGCTAGACTTGCCTCTTCCCACAACTGTAACAGAGACAGTGCGACCTAGTGGAAACAGTAGCCTGGAAGCTAAAGGTCTAACTTCCATGTTCGTTCCTTTGTTGGTTCATTCATTTGTTCATTCATTCATTCACTACCGAGTGCCCGCTGTGAGCCACGGACTAGTAGGCACTAGAGCTTGCAACTCTCACTAGCTGTAGGCTCCATCTCTCACCTTCAGCTTTCCTCCCTGTGAAAGGCCCGGTTCTGCCTCGGAGCCTCTGTTGTAAGCATTTCCAAGTGTAAAGGATTGTGGAATAGATACATGTGGAACACAGGTGTAAAAGAAGCTTAATTTCAGACGTGGAAAGTTCCAATAAAGTGAAAACAGCCTTGTGGATAAGAAAATCAACCACGTGGAATAGACGTGTTGCCCTAGATTTTCAAGGACACAGACACAAAAAGAAAATGACAGTGTAACTTGGGAATGCAGAGTTTAAAAAAAAAATTAAGCAATAGTTTTACTTCTAATTAGCATTCTCTGGTGGAATAAAATGGGGAAAGGTCATTGTCTTAAAATAAGAGAAATCAAGACCGAGAGAACAAGCCAAGAAGAAATGCTTCTGTTTCTCAAGAGTTAACTGGTAAGTGATTGATGGTGCTTCCCGACTGTAATGACCAAACTTGAGCACATCAGAAGTGTTTGGAGGGCTTGCTAAAACAGTTTTGGTTCCGTGGGTGCGGGGTAATGCCCTTAACATGCTTCTGTAACAAGTTCCCAGGCGATGCTGATGCTGGGCAGGACGTGGTACTTCTAGAACCACTGCTCTAAGGACGCCTGAACAATTAAGGCCAAAGTGAGTTTCATCACAGGGGAGTAAAGTTAAAGGATTCCTGGCGGAGCAGCACATTGTGAAGCTAATGAATGAGAGGGTCTTCCTTTCAGCCACTGAAACTGGGCTGTGTACACACGGGAGCACTGGAGACTCCAGATAATTGCCTCTGCCCTCACTGCCCATATCAACTTGTTTTGTATTAAGAGTAAAAATACAGCCTTACCCTTACCCTGACCTAGCAGGTTTCATGATTTGACAGGATGCTGAGGGGATGAGTTAGTAGGGTTGACCCTTAAAGTCTTAGATTGAGGAGGCTGGGGATCCGGCTGGTATGAAGCCAGAGGTCTGGGAGATCAGTATTGCTGGGAGATTGGCCTCAGGCTTGAGGCACGAGGCCCAGAAACTTGGGCATCTTGTGAGCTAATGGTTCTGTGGGTCACCAGGGTCAAATCGAGGGCCCACTATTCCCACTACAAGCTAGAGCACTCAGATTCCTTACTCTTTTTATGCACCAATCCCTCCTGCTCCTAAATTGTTGATTTTAGGGGCGCCTGGGTGGCTCAGTTGGTTAAGCAGCTGACTTTAGCTCAGGTCATGATCTTGTGATTCACTAGTTCGAGCCCCATGTTGGCTCTGTGCTGACAGCTCAGCCTGGGGCCTGCTTTGAATTCTGTGTCTCCCTGTCTCTCCACAGCTCATGCTCTGTCTCTTTCTCTCTCTCAAAAATAAACATTTTTAAAAAAATTGTTGGGGCGCCTGGGTGGTCAGTCGGTTAAGCCTCCGACTCGGGCTCAGGTCAGATCTCACGTTCGTGGGTTCGAGCCCCGCATCAGGCTCTGCTGACAGCCAGCTCAGAGCCTGGAGCCTCCTTCTGGTTCTGTGTTTCCTCTCTCTGCCCCTCCTCCTCTCATGCTCTGTCTCTCTCTCTGAATAAAAAATAAATAAAACATTTTAAAAAATTAAAAAAATGTTGATTTTAAAGCAGAACTAAAATATGAATGAGACTTCTCTCTTAGGAGATTTAATAGGAGTGCCTGTGTGGCTCAGTCAGTTAAGTGACTCTTGGTTTCAGCCCAGGTTGTGATCTTACCGTTTGCTGAGTCTGAGCCCTGCCTTGGGCTCTGCAAGGGCAGCGTGGAGCCTGCTTGGGATTCCATCTCTTCCCCTCTCCCTCCCCCTCCCATCTCGCTCTCTCTCCAAATAAATGTTTTTTTTAAAAAAAGATCAGATAGAAGAAATATGTAGGCATTTAGTATTGTGTTCACATATTTCATTTGCTTTAGGGTGCACGGCTGTAGAAAAAGGATCAGAAAGCTATTTCAGGCCAAACCACAAGGGTTTTGTACAGGGTAACCCATACCCCAAAGTGAGCTCTTCAAGTTTTGCTTAATTTTTTCATAGATCAAATAATGAGAAGGACAGAGAAATGATACTCAAGTCTTTGTTGCCCACCTAGTATATTTCCAGTCCTTTGGCAACAGGATTTGAAGATGTAAAAGATCTGGCTTTACCCCTCAAGTTTATAGTCTTGAGGGGATGTGCATAATGCACACATGAAACACCAAACACACTGAAACATGATTCCTACCACACGTAGTGGCTCGGCACACTCCTCAGTGAATGAAATGTGTGCGGGTCGCTAACAAATGTCAGAGTTTAGGAATGGGGTGTGAGTGCAGCCTAGAGCAGTGTGGGAAGGTGGGCACAGGACGCTGGCTAGCATTTGTTTTACCACCTGCTAGAAGAGTTCCCGAACGTCTGCCAGATCCGACAGGTGCTTGTTCTGAAGGTGAAGTGAGATGGCTCTGGATTTGGATCCTGTGACCTTGGGCACCTCATGGGAAGTAGGGCTAATGCTTCAAAGGACTGATGGAGGATCAGATGAGAGTATGCATGCATCTTGCATGCAATAAACATTTGATTTTGATACGCCAACCATTCTGCCAGGTGAACAGAAACCAGGGCCCAGATCAGGCCAGAACGAACCCGGGGGAGGTCTCTGACGTACCGTGTTTCGTGCCACGGTATCATTTTGCTTTGATTCTTTGTCATGAAATAATTACTCTTGGCTGAAGCATTTTAAGGGAAATAACAGGCATTACTACATAATCAAGTATGTATCTCGCAAGAAATATAATGTTTTCTATCACAAAGACGGCCATCTTCACACCTCACACAATCCCATTCATTCCTTGCACCATCCCTACAGGTCGTAGGCCTTCCCTAGGTACCTCAGAAATACATTGTTAGTGATTTGTCGAAATCTGGGTTCGGAAAAGGACCCCGTGCTGCATTTGTGGCCTTTCACATCTCTTCGTCTAGAGCGTGCCTCTCGGGTGGGGGCACAGGCCTGTTGCAGAGCAGGGGTAGGTCCCTTTGTTCAGACTGCCTCTCTTAGATTTGTCACTTGCTTCGTTGCAGTTTTATGTAGCTGGTGTCTATGTCCCCAGCCGTATTTCCTGTAAGTGAAGATTCGCTCAAGGGCCTGTATTAGATTCAGGTTCAGCTTTCCTGGCAAGAAGTCTAGAGCTTGTGCTGTGTTGGTGCGGCCCTTCAGGAATCCTGCTTGTGGATCCGTAACAGTTGTGCTCCCCGTCCCCAGTGTGTCCTTTCCCTTCTGCCTAGCAAATCCTTCCGCAAACTTCCAGCCCTTGTTTCTTTGAAGGAAAGCGAGAGGAAACCCATTGCTAACTCATTTCAAAGTGAAGAAAAGTTGCTGATGGCTCCGGGAGGATGTTACTTCTTAGGTAGGGATGGGATACCAGTCACTTTTCTCCTCAATTCTTTTTTTTTTTTTTTTTTTGAGACAGAGATGGTACGAGCAGGGGAGGGTCAGAGGGAGAGGGAGACACAGAATCCGAAGCAGGCTCCAGGCTCTGAGCTGTCAGCACAGAGCCCGACATGGGGCTCAAACCCACAAACCATGAGATCATGACCTGAGCCACCAGGCGCCGCATCTCCTCAATTTCTAAAAGCTTAAACCAGAATAAGATCACAAGCCCAAGTTAGGCCGCCCTCCTTATCTTTCTTTTCTTAAGAATCTCAAGGACAAATCTGCCCTTACCTCTCCAGGAGCTAAGAGCTCCCAACTGTGAAAGGGCACATTGTACCCTCTCAAGTCTCCCAAAACTCACTTGGATTTTGTGTTAGGTATTCGGCTGCCCTTGTTACTAAGGCACATTGGTGGTGAAAACCGGTGAATAACTGGTCTTCTGGCTGTTCTTTTTGTATATATTGTGCCGTGTGGACATTGCTGCCACTCTCTACTGTTGGACCACACACGCCTCTGCCAGCTAGCGATCAACACCTAGCCCGTCTCAGCCGGGGCCCAATTTTAGGAGTTGTCTAAAGGGTTAACCACCACTGAGGTTGGCAGATCCCCGAACTGGAGATCAGAGGCTTGGGCTCTCCTTGCTATTAACTTGCTGGGGACTTTGAGAAAATGACTGAACCTCTTTATGGAAAGTTCAGAAAGGCCTAGGGATTCTATGACGATATTCCAGGAATATTTCAAACACTGCTTTGATCTATATAAAATAGGTATTTGCATTGTTTCTGCAAAAGATTCCTTTTGGGGATAGAGTGTTGTGACTAAAAACCACAGTGATCACCAGACCAGATAACAGCCGCATTCCCTTGTATATTTAAAATTTATGTCTATGTCACTAACTGGAGTTTTTTTTATTTAAGTTTTTTTTTTTAGTTTTTTTTAACATTTATTAATTTTTGAGTGACAGATTACAAGTGGGGGAGGGGCAGAGAGAGGAGACACAGAATCCGAAGCAGGCTCCAGGCTCTGAGCTGTCAACACAGAGCCTGACGCGGGGCTCGAACTCACAAACCGTGAGATCATGACCTGAGCTGAAGTCAGATATTTAACTGACAGAGCCACCCAGGCGCCCCTTTAAGATTTTTTTTTTAAAGTAATCTCCACACCCAATATGGGGCTCAAGCTCACAACCCTGAGATCAAGAGTTACATGCTCTCTACCCACTGAGCGAGCTAGGCACCCCACTACCTGAAATCTTAAATGGATGTCTGCTTTGAAATTATTTCTAGAACAAGGCAGAATATAAATGAGTCAATACATAATTAGAATGTCACTGGGACCCCTGGGTGGCTCAGTAGGTTAAGTGTCCGACTTCTGCTCAGGTCACGATCTCAAGGTTGGTGGGTTCGAGCCCTGCATCAAGCTCTGTGCTGACAGCTCAGAGCCTGGAGCTTGCTTCGGATTCTGTGTCTCCCTCTCTCTCTGCCCCTCCCCCACACATGCTCTGTTTCTGTCTCTATAATAAATAAACATAAAAAATTAAAAAAAGGTTACACTGATGAAGCATCAAGGGCTGTAGTGGTAATGAAAATAAGCCGCTGTTGTAATGCAGCATCAACTTACTTGTCTGATCTATACTGCTTCAGAGTAAGCCAATCAATAAATGGTAATGTCCCCCTACCCTAACCCCCCTTCTGGCTCTTCAGTGTGACCTGTCCCTCAGAAGCAAAGCACAGGGCTGCAGCAACCATGTGGGTCAGACCAGCAGGGGCCCCTGGTTTTTATGTACAACCTGAACAGCAGGGAAGCAAGAGGGCTCCCTTCTGTTGTCTAGATTTTAGGGTGTTTTTATAAGTAGATCCTAGACCCTGACCTTGTGGCTCCCTGCAGCAATGCCATGGTCAGCTGGGTGCACTGCCCAACTCTGGACGCCGTTCCCATCAGCTACAGCTGAGCGCCACTCCTTAGAACAAAGGAGTCTGGGGCACAGATCACCCCAGCTTTGTGGCTCCTTTCTCCTAAACCACATTATGGGTAAAAGATCTGTTTTTCTATAAAAAGGACGGGCTCATTCCTTATCCGCCAGAACGCCCCAAGCCTAAATTTGCTTCTAATAAATTTTTATTGAGCACCAACTGTGGATGGAGTTCCACTCCTCTGGCCCCCAGCCAACCTGTTTCTGGAAAATCCCTGAGCTCTTTCCAAGGTGTTAAAGGCACTCCCTGAAGATCCTAACACTTCGTTCAGGGCCCACTTACCTCCAGCTTCACTGCTCCACTCTCACCCCCTGCAGCCTGAGGCCTTGGTTAGCTTCTGCGTGACTCATAACAGGCTCTCTGCCAGCAGGCAGGGTGGGGGGGGAGCAGGCACACAGCTACTCCATCATGGCCTTGGCGAGTGGGCGCCAAGGTTAAATCGCTGGGCTAGGTCAAAACCGTGGGAGTTTCTTGTGGACTTTATTGTTCACCCTCAAGCAAGAAGAAACTGGAATTTGCCCAAAAGCAAAGAACAAATCATTCAAGACTGTTAACCAGTTATTTTATTTTCTGGGAACAGATTCATGAGCTAAGGTTCTTTAAATGGAGTCAGTCTCCATGCCCAACAAACTTGTTTTCTCTGAACAGTGTATGGGGGCCAGGAAAAGGAGAGCTTTTCCCCTTTTGTGAGCGGAGCAAAGAGCTTGGGTTCAAGTCTAGCATGTGACCTTGCTTCAGGGCTTCTCAGAAAGAATGGAATCAGTTAATAGCGATTCAATGATTAGAGCTTTCATATTAAAATTTAGAAGTGAGGAGGAGGAAAATAAAATGTAAACGGATTCTCTGCTGGCTACCTGACATCCTCACCCTCTGTCAGAATGGCTTTGAAAGACCAAATGTTTGCAAAATGTGTGGTTTTTCTGTTTTCCCTTTTATCATGTTGTTGCTCCAACAAATTGCTTTAAAATGCTGCAGTTGGGGCCCCTGGGTGGCTCCTTTGGTTAAGCGCCAACTTCAGCTCTGGTCATCATCTCACTGTTCATGAGTTCAAGCCCCTCTTTGGGATCCTGTGTCTCCCCCTGTCTCCCCCTCCCCTGCTAGTGCTGTCTCTCTCTTTCAAAAATAAACATTTAAAAAAAATTTTTTTAATGCTACAGTTATTTTCCCATATCGCTACCAGACAACCCCAGCCTCTCATTAAATCCCTCCCTACAAGGTTGGTACTCTTAACTCCCTATTTTATTTATTTATTTATTTATTTATTTATTTAAATATTTCTTTCTTTTTGAGAGAGACAGAGTGCAAGCGGGGGAGGGCAGGGAGACAGGGAAACAAAGAATCTGAAGACACGCTCTCCAGGCTCTGAACTGGCAGCACAGAGCCCGACGCGGGACTCGAACTCATGGACCATGAGATCATGACCTGAGCCGAAGTTGGATGCTTGACCAACTGAGCCACCCAGACACCCCTTAACCCTCTGTTTTAAACACGAGGTGACTTGTCAAACTAATTGCCAAGTGTTCAAGTCCAGGCTATGTGGCTGCAAAGTCCATGCCCTCCTTTCTAAGCCATAATGAAACGCTCACAGAACAGAGCAGAAACTTAGAGGTAAAGTATCCATTCTGGTGTAATAAAGGATGAGACGTAGCTCCTGGCCCAGACCACATAGGTCCCTCTGCCCCCTTTGCTAGGAGGATGCTGTTGGCAGCGGCATAGTATTTGCAAGTACCTGGGGGCAATATTGAATAATGGTGACATTTATTAAATCTGCCTCAAAGCTTCACTCAGTTCAGTTTGGATTAGGGGGCTGGCTGATTCTCAGGACGCAGTAAAAATGGTCTTCTAACTCTGCTGGCTAACTGTTCGCTGCTTACTGTTTTTCATTCACCCTGGGATCTTCAAAAGGTGACAGGTGCTAAAAAATAGTCACGGAGTCCTGGGAATCTACAACAGTAGCTTAAGTTGGCCACTAAAATGTCGTTAGGTTTTTGTTTTTGATAGCCAGAAATATGTTCTGGGCAAGAGGAATTTAAGAAGAAAAGGCAAAGGGGGAAGAAACGGCCTGGTGTTGCCCATGAGCATGTGCGGGTCTCTGAGGTCTGTGTAACACCTTCTCACACAGCCTGTGGCTTCAAACAACGGAAATTTATTCTCTCACAGCCCTGGAGGTCAGAAGTCCAAAAATCAAGGTGTCAGCGGAGCCATTCTCCTGAAGGCTCTGAAAGAAAATCTTTCCCTCCCTCTTCCTGGCTTCTGGTGGTACTTGTAGGCCACCCTTGGCGTTCTGGGCTTGGGGCTGCATTACTCCAACTTTTTTAAGTAAACTCGGAGTGCCTGGGTGGCTCAGTCGGTTAAGTATCCAACCTCGGCTCAGGTCATGATCTTGTGGTTCATGAGTTCGAGCCCCACATTGAGCTCTGTGCTGATAGCTTGGAGCCTGGAGACTGTTTTGCATTCTGTGTCTCCCTCCCTTTCTGCCTCTCCCCCACTCATGCTCTGTCTCTCTCCAATCTATAAATGTTAAATTTTTAAAAGTACACTCCATGCCCATCCTGGGGCTCAATCTCATGACTCCAAGCTCAAGAGGTGCGTGCTCCACAACTGAGCCAGCCAGGTGCCCCTACTCCAAGTTTTGCTTCTCCATCATTACATGGTGTGTGTGTGTGTGTGTGTGTGTGTGTGTGTGTGTGTGTAAGTGGCTTCTCTTTCATATGCACACTAGTCGTTGGATTTAGGGTTCACGATAATCCAGGATGACCTCTTCTCAGCTTGATTAGCTCTGCAAAGATGTTATTTCCAAATAAGGTCACATTTGCAAATACAAGGTTAGGACTTGAACATATGTCTTTTTTTTTTTTTTTTTTTTTTTTTTGAGAGACAGAGAACATGAGCAGAGGAGGGTCAGAGGGAGAGGGAGACACAGAATCTGAAGCTTCTCCAGGCTCTGAGCTGTCAGCACAGAGCCCGAGGCGGGGCTCAAACCCACAAACCATGAGATCATGACCTGAGCCAAAGCCAGATGTTTAACCCATTGAGCCACCCAGGCGCCCCAGGGACTTGAACATGTCTTTTGGAGAGGATACAATTCTTCCCACTCCAAGCATTAAATTGTCTAATTTGTTTGATCAAAATGGGAAAATTGTGGGATATCTGACTGTCAGATAACTTGCTGATATTTCTTGAATAAACACTGTTGAATTCCTTATGCACAGCACTGGTAACTTGCTATGGAAGGCAGCAGGGTCCTGGCCTTAGGAGTTTTGCTCTGGTGAAGAAAAGTAAGATGCCATCCGCAGACAACATGACAGGTTAAAACAAATATTGACAATAAAAGAAGCAAGAAACATACCACGAGAAGACATTAAGCCAGTGCCACCTGTACCAGTTGAGGTGTTGGGGGAGGGCAACCAGAGGCAAGAAAGTCACTTTAGAAGCTATGAGACCGGTACAGAGGGGAGGTAGTGAAGGGTCCTGCTGGGCCACCACCTTCAATACCAATTAAGCAAATTTAACTAGTGCTTCTCTACAGAATGAAATATTTAGAAGCAGCTTTATGAAATCTAGAAAGTTAGGGCACCTGGGCAGCTTGGTCAGTTGAGCATCTGACTTCGGCTCAGGTCATGATCTCACAGTTCGTGAGTTCTAGCCCACACTGGGCTCTGTGCTGACAGCTCAGAGCCTGGAGCTGCTTCGGATTGTGTGCCTCCCTTTCTTTCT
This sequence comes from Suricata suricatta, assembly GCF_006229205.1. NCBI lineage: Eukaryota > Metazoa > Chordata > Mammalia > Carnivora > Herpestidae > Suricata > Suricata suricatta. Next base: position 158,742,909 of record NC_043703.1, read on the forward strand.
GCCTTTCCCCTGCTTGCACTCTGTCTCGTTTTCTCTCAATAATAAATAAACATTAATAAATCATAAAGAGTAAAAGTTAATGTAGCTGAGGCACCTGGCTGGCTCAATCTGAAGAGAATTTGACTCTTCATCTCAAAGTCCTAAGTTTGAGCCACATGCTGTGTGTAGGGATTACTAAAAACATAAACCTAAAGAGAAGTTAATGTAGCTAAGTGCAGTGTGGCATCCTGAGTGGGATTGGGACACAGATAAAGGATATTAGTGGCCAAACTGGGCGATCCCATTAGTGCTTCCTAGGGGGCTGGGGGGAGGGTTAATGGAGAGCGTGGGGGTGGATTTCTCCTGGGGGTGATTAAAATGTTCTTGAACCAGACGGTGGTGATGTTTGTGCAAACACTGAATGTACTGAATGTCACAGATGATAAATTTTGTTATGTGTGTTTTATCACTTTTAAAAGGCCATAAAAAGATAGAGTATCTTTAAAATTATGAAATCTGACGTTAATTTTTTAGTTTTGACAAATATGCCATGAATATTTAAAATGTGAACATTAGGGGAACCGGAGTGATTAGTATGTGGAAACGGTGTACGAACTTTGTAAATTTTCTGTAAATCTAAAATTATTCCAAAGTGAAAATTCTGTTTTAAAGAATATGAAAAAAGGCACGAGTCCAGTTTTCTTATTAGGCCAATATCACAGTGTGTTTGTTTCTATGTACCTTTCATCTTTGAAACAGAAGTCCTTTGAGGACAAATGTAGAATGTTGGTCTCTTTGGTATCATTTTTCACCCCAGCTTTACTGAGGTATAACTGACAGATACAAATTGTGTGTATTTAAGGTGTACAACACGGTGATTTGATATCCCTATACCTTGTGAGGTGTTTTCCACAATTAAGCTAATAAACACATCTGTTACCTCCGTTCCATGTTGTATGTGTGTTGAAGGAACACACACACTCAACAAATTTCAAGTATACCATATTAACTAGTCACTATTCTGTACATTAGATCCCCTGAAACTGACTCATTTTATTTTTATTTTTTAACATTTATTTATTTTCGAGAGACCGAGAGAGACAGACTGCGAGTGGGCGAGGGGCAGAGAGAGAGGAAGATGCAGAATCCGAAGCAGACTCCAGGCTCCAAGCTGTCAGCACAGAGCCCGATTTGGGGCTCGAACCCCTAGCTGTGAGATCATGACCTGAGTCGAAGTTGGAAGCTCAACCGACTGAGCCACCCAGGCTCCTTTGAATTTACCTTTTTAAAAATTCCACGTACGAGTGATTTTATACATAGACAGTATTTGTCTTTTTGTGTTGGATTTATTTCCCTGAGCATAATGCCCTCCAGTTTCACTCCTGTTGGGGCAAATGGCAGGCTTTCCATTTTTAAGGTTGAATAATATTCCACTGTATGTAAATACCACATTTTCTTTATCTGACCATCTGCCCATGAACACTTAGGATGTTTCTGTATCTTGGCTATTGTAAATATAATGCCGCAGTCAACAGGAGGGTATGGATTTGTGTTTGAGATAGTGATTTCATTGCCTTTGGGGGTATTCTCCTTAAAATACTAGTAGAATCACCAGATTTTAAACATTCAACAACTGAGTTCTGTTTTGCTGAAAAGTGCTAAATAGAACAGCTTTTCAATTAAGGTCGCTGGACCCCGTAGATCTGCAGGGTAATTGGTGATGGCCTCCTCTCTGGGGCCTGTCCACCCAAGAGTAATGACTTATGACCATTTTAGACCCGAGATAATTTCAAACCAGCACAAGTTTCCATTTTTTCTCTTTATCCAATCTACTCTGTGTTCAGTTATTCATGTGGTTCAATTACTCTGAGATCTCAAGGGGGAGAGAAGGGATTTAAGAACGAAAGGAACCAACACAGCTCCACATTCTCTGTGGCCGACAATACATATAGGAGATAGGATACTTGTGCTCACATCACTGAAAAATAGTCTTGTGATGAAGATTCCTAAGAAGAAAAAGTCATTTAAAAAAAGTGTGTGTGTGTGTGTGTGTGTGTGTGTGTGTGTGTGAAAGAGAGGGAGGGAAAAAGAAATGGTTACTAAAATTTTAGAAATGAGTCTCCTTGAAATATTATTTCTTAAAATTTTTTTATGTTCTGTATTTATTTTTTTAATGTTTTATTTATTTTTGATACAGAGAGAGACAGAGCATGAGAGGGGGACGGTCAGAGAGAGAAGGAGACACAGACCCGGAAGTAGGCTCCAGGCTCTGAGCTGTCAGCACAGAGCCCAACGTGGGGCTCAAACCCACGAACATGAGATCTGACCTGAGCCGAAGTCCGAGGCTTAACCAACTGAGCCACCCAGGCGCCCCTGTATTTATTTTTAAGAGACAGAGAGAGACAGTGGGAATAGGGGAGGGTCAGAGAGAGAAGGAGACACAGAATGTGAAGCAGGCTCCAGGCTCTGAGCTGTCAGCACAGAGCCTGATGCGGGGCTTGAAACCACAAACCGTGAGATCATGACCTGAGCCGAAGCCAGACGCTTAATCAACTGAGCCACCCAGGTGCTCCTGAAATAATATTTTCAATGAAATGGTTGGCTTTCTGAACCTGGGGGGAAATATTATTCCAGTTTTGATTAGGCCTGGCTCTTTTTTTGCCTGTTAAAAAAAATTCACCAAAGAATCATCTGTTTATCAGTGAGAATCCTCAAATATTTGCTCTGCTCCATGCATGGTGTTATTTTTCATGTTTCTTTCTAAAAGAACCTGCAATAGGTTAACATTTCTGAACTAAAATCTTGGAATCTAGAATTCTTGGTGTCTAACTTCGTGTATAGTCGTATTACGTAATGAGGTTTGTTATCTGACAGAGATTTGTGAATGGATTCACATTTCTTGAAGTGGTACCCTTACAGACACTTGTTCACCGGCAAAAATCACACAGAGGTAGGAATAATTAGCACTTCCGAAATGAAGTGAGGAAGGCACTATTCATCTATAAGTACTGGTGGGATTAGAATAGGACAGAGAGTGGCTAATAATATGAGAAATAGAGCTAGGATGACAGCAGAAGTAAAAAACAAAAAACAAAACAAGAACAAAAACAAAAAACAACCCAAACTCAGCTAGAACCAAATAGCTATTTCTCTGATCATTTAGACAAAAGATCTTACCAACACTTGTGTGGATCTGGTAGTTAGCCCCAGGACCATATGTGGCTGTATGTGTTTAGTATTTGTAAATATTTTACTTTTTATATTTTACTCTCAAGGTCATGTGCAGTAAGTTTATAAACTATAAACAGTTCATTTTTAGCAGGAGACCAGTGAATCTCAAGTATCTTTTACTTATCTTTATTGAATTCTAAATTAAAAGAACCACTTCTGGTGTTAAGGAGAGGAACCTAGCGTTGCAGGATTTTTTTTTACCACAATACCTAGGATTTGTTGTCTTGCTGCTTTGAAGAATGGTGGACACAAAATGAGCAGCAGGCAGACATGTATTGGAGGATAAGATTAGAAAGGAAGGATAGTAGGAAAGTTCTCTACAGAGAGGGGACGTGTGAAGGTGAATGCCCGTGACTCTAGGCAAGGTCCTTGTTTTATAAGGTTCTGGTCAGGGCCCCCCTTCCCTGCCCCCTCCTTCCTTCTCAGATCCCACCCTCATTGGCTGGACAGCTCCAGGTGCCGGGTCGTCCATTCCTGATTGGCTCGCTTCCATGGCATGAGGAGTGGTCTATGGCCCTCCTTAGGTCTTTTGTCAAATTCCTGAGGGGAAACCTGAGTGGGAGTAGGTGAGTCCTGTTACATTAACCTGAAGGGGTTTGCTGTGGTCAGACACGTCCAGCACTGTTCCAAAATAGGTTTTATTCTCCCCACCTAGGGACCTCAGGCTCTAATCTTTCCCTCTCTGCCTACTGAATCCTACTTATCTTCTATCATACAAGTCAACCTGCTCCTGTATTTTTTTTTAAGTAGGCTCCATGCCCAATGTGGGGCTTGAACTCATGACCCTGAGATCAAGAGTCACATGCTCTACAGACTGAGCCAGCCAGGTGCCCCTGGCTATATTTAAGTGGATAATAGTGGCTGTGTAACAAATTACCCGTCCCTTAGGAGCTTGAAACAACACTTATTCTCTCCCAAAGTTTCTGAGGGTCAGGAATCAGGGAATGGCTTAGTTCAGTGCTTCTGGCTTAGGGTCTCGGGGGGTTGTCAAGCTGTTGGGTTGGGGGACTGCGGTCATCACAGAGTTCCCTGAGGGCTGGAGAATTCACCTCCAAGCTCACTCATATAATCTTCAGCAAGTCTGTTCCTTACTGGTTGTGGGCGAGTGACCTCCATTCCTGTGGCCTCTCTGTAGGCACTGAGTGACCTAAGAGTGTGAGCAAGCAAGCCAGGACACCAGATGGAAGACAGTCTCTGACGATCATGGAAGGGGAATAGGGTCTCTTCTGCTGCATGCTGTTGGTCAAACAGACCATCTCTGGGTCCAGTGTGGAAGAGGGTTGACTATACAATAGTGTGCCGAGCAGGAAGCAGGGGTCACTGGGGGCTACTGGGAGGTTAGGGACCATGGAAGCTATCGATTCTCTGATATTCATATCCCATTGGGTACATTTGAAAGAATGACTTTTAGCAATTTCAACTTGAAAGTATTTACATTATGCTGTAAATTTCACCCTGTCATCCTGATCCATTCTTTTGGGAATAAAAGAATAAAAGGTGAGGACAACTGGTTCAGAGGACTAGTTCTACCCACTGTGTCCCTCTCATATTCCTCTGACTCTTTATCTCCCCCATGGGCTGCTCATTATCTTAAAGATGCAGACAATGATAAGTGAAAGACAAACATCACATTGGAATTTGGGTCCTGATTTCTAAGTGGGAGAGATTGCTTCAAATTCCTGAATATCTAGGACTTCTGGATATGAATAAGAAAATAGATCAGGAGCTTCACTTGAAAAAAAAAACCATTTATTGAGGTGCTTGGCTGGCACAGTTGCTAGAGCACGAGTCTCCTGGTCGTGGGATTGTGAGTTCGAGCCCCACATTGGGCATGGAGCCTACTTTAAAAAAACAAAAAATAGGGCTGCCTGGGTGGCTTAGTCAGTTAAGTGTCTGACTTTGGCCCAGGTCATGATCTGACAGTTTATTTTTAATATGTTTATTTTCTTTTGAGAGAACAGAGTGTGAGCAGGGGAAGGGCAGAGAGAGAGAGGGAGACACAGAATCTGAAGCAGGCTCCCAGAGCCTGATGTGGGGCTCGACCTCACGGAGTGCAAGATCATGACCTGGGCTGAGGTCAGCCACTTAACCAACTGAGCCACCCAGGTGCCCCAATGATCTGACAGTCTAGAGCTACTTCAGATTCTTTGTCTCCCTCTCACTCTGCCCCTCCCCTGCTTGTGCTCTGTTTCCCTCTCTAAAAAAAATGAACATTAAAAAAATTAAAAATGGCATTTATTAAATAGATAGCTAAGTGCTTTCTATGAGCAAGACACTATAGTGCTGTGGAAGATACTGAAAGATTTTAAGTAAGGATCTAATAAGGTTACAAGCTGGAGAGTATGGTGCTTGGATATTCAGGGGAAAGAAAATTGTACACAATGATCACATTTTTATGGGATACAATTTTTTTATGTTTAAAAAATGTTTTATTTTTATTTTTGAGAGAGAGTGTGCGCACGAGCAGGGGAAGGGCAGAGAGAGAAGGAGACAGAGGATCCAAAGTGGGCTCTGCGCTGACATCAGAAAGCCTGTTGTGGAACTTGAACTCTTGGAACTGTGAGACCATGACCCCAGCTGATGTCAGATGCTCAAGTGACTGAGTCACCCAGGATACAATTTTTTAAAGCTGCGTACAATTTAGAGGCAAAATTCTGCTTCTTTGACTTGATGTGCCATCAAGGTTTATATTTAATGAACGCCTTCCTCAGATAAACAGATCAGGTTCAGTTAAGCCAAAAATGCACAAAGCCAGTAGCTATGAATAACAAGTGTCAGAAAAGATCCCGAGATCTTACTGAGGCCTACAGCAATGAACCTAAATTTAAACCATCGTTTGTGTATTTTATTAGGAGGTAGCCTTGAAAGTTCACCAAGCAAGGTTATATTCAATTCCCAACAACTTATCACTTCATAATGGAGAAGAAGCTGTTCCACTCACTTCTTGGGAAATGGTATGTTCTACTTGTACAAATTTTAGCTGAACCAAAATAGCAATACGCATCAAATGTTATTAGAATGTTTTCTTCAAATACTATAAACACTTGACTACACAGAGCTAAAATTATTCGAAGGATTGCAAAACAAGATACAAACTGCTTTGGGAACTCTCCAAGCTAAGCTAAATGAACCAAGGAGGACTGACTTTTTGAAAAGTTGGCTGGACGAGTCTAGCTCCTGTACTCACAGATGGGTTAGGGCTAGGATTCTAGTTTCTGTAAGGACTTGCAGACCCTCTACCTACAACGGGGCCAAAGAGAAAACGCGCATCCAAAAGGCCCGGTCATTTCCCGCCACCAAGCCTGGTTGGTTACAACAGAGGCCGTCGGTAGCCGTATGCTGGGCGCGAACAGCGGGGCTGGACACCCCACTTGCGTCCCGGAGGCTGGCGCGTGGACAGGGCTTCTCCTGGGTCATTCGGCGTCCCAGCAATTTCGTGGTGGGGTCATCCACCAACCCCCCTCAACCCCCCAACACCGGGCCAGGCGCCCCACAGAGTCGGCTCTGGGCCGCAAGGCGCTATCTATAGCCGTGGAGTGCACAGCGTAAAGGGGATCCTAACCAGACGCGGGACTCAAGAAGACAGCGGCGGCCGGATAGCGAGCTCCCGCCTCGCTCATGGCGGTCACCCGGGGACACAGGCGAGGCCCGGATGGGTCGAGTCAGGCCATCTCGGGCCGCGACCGAGCAGGCGCCGGCCGCACCCCTGGGGGACGGAGGGGGAGGGCGGAGGGGCGGTGAGGGGGCGGGGCGCCGGCACGGGGCGGGGCGAGCTAAGGCCTCCCGGCATGCTGCGCAGCGCCGGGCTTCCGGCTGTGGGAGGTGCGGGGGTCGGGGGCGGCCGGAAGCGGGCTGCACCGCCCTCTCTGAGCAGTGCTTGCACTTCCGGGGATCTCGAGCCGAGCTCTAGAGTCTTCCGGTAGGCGGCGCGGGAGGAGAAAGAGTCTTGAGGGGCCGGGCCGGGCGGATTCCCTTCTCTCCCAATGTGAGCAGTGTCTCGAGTCCCCCGTCAGGCGAAGGCTGCCCGGAGAGGTGGAGCCGGTGGCCGGGCCGGGAACATGAGGCAGTGTCTCCTCTTCCTGACCAGCGTGGTTCCTTTCGTGCTGGCGCCGCGACCTCCGGACGGACCGGGCTTCGGCTCCCCGCAGCGACTCGGTAAAGACCCAGGAGAGTGAGCTTAGGCGCCGGGCGCCTGGAGCGCGCTGCTTTCGGGGAAGAGCGGGGGTGCAGGACCTTTGAGGTGTTTGGGGGCGGGGTACTGGAGGACGGTGGCACGTCCCTAAGTTTTCGGTGCAGGAAGGGGGTGTGGCTCTCGGAGTTCAGGGAAGGTAGGAGGACCGGCGTGTCTCTGTGAATGGGAAAGGGGTACTGGAAGGACCCCCAGCAGTGACGGGGGGCCGGGGAGGGGCTGCCTCCCGAGTTTGTGTTTGGGGGGTGTTTGGGAAAGAGAAGCAAGGGGGTGTTGGCTCGTGTTTGGGGAGGGAGATGTGGGCCGGGTCCCTGCCCTACTGAGGTGTCCCTGCTAAAGCTGGGACTTGGAGGAGGACAGGAGGGCCCCAGAGCCCCACAGCTCTCCCTGACTCTCCAAAGCGACCTAGAATTTCTGCTGGAGGAGGTACTTACGTAGTAATCTGGTTGGAAGGCGGAGACTGGAGAACTCTTGAACTTGGGTTTTTGCGAACTTTTAAGCAGGTGCTTACTTAAATTGTAGCTTATTGGAGGTGCTGGGAGGGGGCGCTTAAACCTACCAAGTCGACTCTTTGATGCTGCGTGAATGCCTTCCTTGCCATTTTAAAACAAAGAAATGATCAGGGATCATCAGTTTGATCAGTTTTGAGCCCAGAAAGTAGAGTTCTTATTTAGATTTTCTGAAGAGATTGGATTTTAAGGATGGACCAACATTAAGGGATGTGAAGTTTGTGTCAACTTACAGTGGCCTAGGGTCTTTCACCTTCCCAGAGTTGACATGTAAGACAGTTTAAGTAGTAATTACATATGGAACCTCGTATGATTTCGCAGTGTGCAAAGTTGATTTTTCATAGTTGTTTTGGTCCCCCAAACCCCACCATGATTCCATGTATAGTGTTGTGACGACTGAGACACCATGTGGGCTTTCTTTATAGCTCATTAAAACCTTCGCATTAGTTTACCTGGCGGTTCTTTCATTTAATGGGAAGAAGTTGTAGTTGACTAAGGGTATTCAAGGTGTTGAGTGTCCTCACCTGAACAGCTGCTTTGTGGTTATCTCAAATTGAAATGGATTACAGGTGAGTTTCTTTTTTTTGTTGTTTTTTTAAAAGATTTTTTAAATGTTTTATTATTTATTTTTGAGAGAAAGAGGGAGACAGCATGAGCAGGGGAGGGTCAGAGAGAAAGAGGGAGACACAGAATAGGAAGACAGGCTCCAGGCTCTGAGCTGTCAGCACAGAGCCTGATGTGGGGCTTGAACTCACCCTGAGCTGAAGTCGGAGGCCCAACCAACTGAGCCACCCAGGCACCCCAGGTGACTTTCTTTAACAAAAGATAAGGGAGCTTGTTAGGAGGGGCTGAGATGTGATAAATCAGTACAAACTGAAGAGAAATTTTGAGGTAGGGGTGGTCAGAATGGAGGGATAGGGTAAGGATCTACTTCATATGGATAAATGTTAATAAAAAGAGCGGGTATTTTGAGATACTAAAGTTATATTTTCACTAATGCAACACAGCTGTTTCACTTTTATATTTTTTATTTAAAATTTTTCTTTATGTCTTTATTTTGAGAGAGAGAGACAGTGTGAGCAGGGGAGGGGCAGAGAGAGAGGGAGACAGAATCTGAAGCAGGCTCCAGGCTCTGAGCTAGCTGTCAGCACAGAGCCCGACGCGGGACTGAAACCCACGAGCTGTGAGATCATGACCTGAGCGGAAGGCAGACACTCAGCCAGCTGAGCCACCCAGGCGCCCCTGTTTCACTTTTATTAACACGCTCTGTTCACAGGTGGAAAATAAGTAGCATGTGGCCCCTAAGGGTACACAGAGTATGAAGGAAAACCTTACTTTCTAGATGAATCCTCTGCAACATTTACAGGTCGTAGAAGTGTGTGTGTGTGTGTGTGTGTGTGTGTGTGTGTTGACTGTGTGCTTTTTGTTTGTGAGGTGGCTCTCACTAGTGCCAGAAAAATGCATAGACTTACCAATTTATTCCCCAAGTGTTAGAAGAGCATGTGCTGTGTGCAGGTATTACTTGTGGCACTGGAAATAGGAAGATCAGGCAATACTCATCTTCAAAAAGCTTTCGCATTAGTGGCGTAGAGAGATTCAAACAGATAATTCCCAAACAACGTGGGGGAGACTGATACAGGGCCTCTTGGCTAGTATTGTTATGAAGAGGCACCGAACCAAGCCTAGGAAGGTTATCGAAAGCTCCCTGTGGGAGGTGGTACTCGAGCCCAGACTTTCAGGTGTAGGTAGGTGAGAGGGAAAATAAGGACACTCCTGGGGGGGGGGGGCACTCAGAGACTGCAGAGTTGAAAGGAACCATAGAGATCATGTTTTAGTTTTTAAAATAAAACAGCAGGAAGGAAAAATGAGTCTCAGGTTTGTGAGGTGTCCCGTTCTCACAATGATAAATATATGCTTTGTGGGCTTGCTTTCTTTTGAAGAATGACACTGTGTGTGTGTGTGTGTGTGTGTGTGTGTGTGTGTGTGTGTGTGTTTGATGACTTAGGATGTGATTAGTCGCTTAACTAAACCTTACTTAACATTATTTAGATCGAACTGGTCAAGATCAAAGAATAGTTTTATAGTTAAAGAGGATGGCTTATGGTAGCTTAATTTTCCTATAGCTGTTACTGTAACCTCAGTATTACTTTTTTTTTTTTTAAGTAAACTCTACCCCCGACATGATGCTCGAACTCACAACCCCAAGATCAAGAGTCGATGCTCTACTGACTGAGCCAGCGAGGTGTCCCTCAGTACTAAATATTGACTAGGGATTTGACAACATTCTTTGAAGGATAGAACTATATCTAGAATCCTGGCTTTTGGCATACCCCATGGTACACCCAAGACGATTTCAATTGAACTGTTATGAATTGCATAATTCAGGAAAATTATGAGTCATGTGAACTTAGTCATGATGATATCTTGTTGAAGTTGCAGCTGGGGTGTACAAGTCTCACTCTGATTTCAAAAGTGTTTTCCTTTTGTGTCACTTTTAATAAAGGAGGATGTAGTGGGTGGAGGGAAAAAATATAGGTCATAGATGAGGGATGAAAGTTTGTATCGGAAACATTTTGAAATTTACCTTGAGGTTATTGGTGTGGGGATTCTCCACGTTGCGTTTCGGTGCTTGTTTCTCACTATTGGCCATTTTGCTCAATAGTTTCACATCTGGCTTCCTCTTTTTTTTTTTCTTTTGAAAAATTTTTACATTTATTTATTTTTGAGAGAGAGAGAGTGAGAGTGTGAGCAGGAAGGGGCAGAGAGAGGAGACACAGAATCCGAAGCAGGCTGCAGGCTCTGAGCAAGCGGTCAGCACAGAGCCCTATGCTGGGCTTGAACCCACAAACCTTGAGATCACGACTGGAACTGAAGTCGGACACTTAACCAACTGAGCCACCAGGCGCCCCTGGCTTCCTCTTTTGATGTTAATTTTGCTTACAGGCTGCATTCCTTTGAAACCGAAACACTTTAACCCCCTAACTGCTCCAAGAGAGACTTAATACCAGTCTGCTTTGAACTAGTCAAAGAGATAAACTGTATTTCATTGGGAGAAGTCCTTTTGGCCTTTGCAGAGTTTCCCAAAACAGTAAGTGTAGATATCTTCTGAGGCTAAGCACGGTTGATTTTTGGGTTCTTTACCATTTTGTATCTGTGAGAGGTGGTGTTTTCAGTTAGAAGTATAATTTAAAGAAAGTCGGAAAAAAGATGGATAGAGGGAAGGAGGACCCGGAGTAGAGAGGAGTTTTACTGAGGTAGGGAAGTGAAGTAAGTCCTTTTTTTTTTTTTTTTTTTTTTTAATATCCCTTAACTTAGTCCTAAAATTAACCAAGGAGATGGGTGTCTCCCTCCCCACACTTTTTTTTCTTTTCTATTCTTTTCTCCCCTCCCCTCCTTTCCCCTCCCCTCCCCCATTCTTCCTCTCCCCTTCCTTCCTCTCCCCTCCCCCATTCTTCCTCTCCCCTTCCTTCCTCTCCCCTCCTCTTTCTTCCCCTCCACTCCCCTCCCTTCCCTTTCCTTCTCTTCCCCTTCCCTTCCTTCCTACATGAGTTGTCAACTTTGACAAGTCTCATCTGCTGCCCTCCTTTCACTTACATTTGACTGTATTCTAATAATTACTAAATATGTATCTCTGACCTCCACTTGTCTGAAGCTCCACACTCATGTATCCAACTCCCTACTTGATATTCCTGTCTCCTTTTCAGAGGGACTTCAAATATAAGTGCAAAATTACTTACCATCTATTTGATGAGGAGAAAGTATTGGATACAGTGTTTAGGAATAGGCCGGGGTGCTGGAAATTGTGGAAGTAGTCTCGTTGTCTAATGTGGATTTGCATCCCTTTCAGCTACAGAGCTGTATGGACTGACGTCGGTTTCCATAGAGGTTCCCTTGGGTTGTGCTGACTTTTATTTGGGCTCAGAGTTTCCAGGTGACTGGTCTTGCTGGAGAATCGTGGCCCTGGTGAAGAGTCCTTGATAAGGAAGCATTGAGACAGCTCATCCTCCGTCACCCCTCACTGGTGTATACCCACAACACTGAGTGTTTAGTTCCCAGACTCTGGGGTCCACTGCCAGGCAGAGAGCAGCGCTCTCCCTTTCTCATCCTTTAGTCCCAGCGAGGGGTTTACCCACATCCAGAGCCTACTTCGCAGTAACCTGGACAGGCCGCTCCCTTCTGCATAATTCGGGGAGTCCTGAAGAGCAATCAGGTCTCCTGTGTCTTCTGCACAAGCAGACGAAATACAGCAGTCCTGCCTTTTTCTTTTCCGTTCTGATACCAGAAGTAGGAGCGTGACTCTCATGTGTCATCTTGGGGCACTCTGTTCTCCACCCAGCAGAACAGTGGTGAGTGGGCAGAGGGCTATGATGGTTCTGCATTATACTTGCAAGTTATGCAGTTTACTGCAAAAAGAAAAGAGAAATTAAGTAAAAAGTCCGCAAATGTTCCCAGACTCTTCTCATACAACACTTGAGTGTTTAAAAGTCGGTTTTATCTTACAAATGTTGGCTCCGGGCTTGATGAAGGAAATATGGGTATAGGTTGTCATTGTGATCAGTCAGTGGCCATAAAAGCTGATCCCAGAGATGAAACAGTTTGGGTGTAAAAGAAGGATGGGGTGGAAGGTTTATCAAATCTATAGGCCACTTCATACCACATGGAGATAACAAGTTTACTGCAAGCCTGAAGCTCCAGTTTTCTCCTCCTTTGAGAACATAGAGAAAGAATGAAGTATCAGCTGCTTTTTACTGCTCATGTCAGTGCTGAAAATTGTACAAACAGATTTGATTGATTTGTCCTCCTAAAATCACTATGTGACTTATCACTAACATAACTGTGACTATATGATAACTGAATGCAGAAAAGTCTTATGTAAAGGAACAGTGTCATTGCAAACTAAGAACCAAGATGCAGTATGGAGCTCCAGAAGCTGTCAGCATCCAGCTGTCCCCTTCTACCATCCCCTCCCCCAAACGTGCTCCTACTCATGTTGTTTATCCCAGTGAATGTGGTGCCACTACCTACCCAGGTACCTACGCCAGAAACCTGGGGGGCTTGGCTGCTTACTAGCCCATTTCCCAGACTCCGGTCTTCCTCTCCTGTAGCCCACTCTTCGCCCTGCAGTCACATTGAGATTTCTTATGGCTGTTGTTTATCTGCAGTCCAGAATCCTTCAGTTAGTTCCACGGCCTTCCTTGACCGAGTTCTGCCTGCCTCCAGCCTCACCCCTCTTCCCATCCTCTGCCATTCTGTACTGCAGCCTCAGTGAGTTGCTTTCATTTCTTTGAGTATTCTGCTCTGTTTCTCATGGCCCTCAACGTATATATGTTAGGCCCTCTACTTAGAACCCTATCCTTTCTTTCTCTTGGTGGACTCATCCTTTTGGTCTTGAGTTCAGTCTGGTTCCCTAGGAAAGCATCCTTGGCTTGCCAGGCAGGAGTCATCCTCCTGCTCTGTCCTTCCAGAACTTCCCACAACTTCCTCTCCCTGGGTACATGACATACTTTATCATCTTTTTAAAAAATTTTTTTTTATTTTTGAGAGGCAGAGTGAGCAGGGGAGGGTCAGAGAGAGGGGGATACAGAATCTGAAGACAGGCTCCAGGTTCCGAGCTAGCTGTCAGCACAGAGCCCAACACAGGACTCGAACCCACCAACCCTGAGATCATGACCTGAGCCACAGTTGGACGCGTAACCGACTGAGCCACCCAGGCGCCCCTCATCTTTCTTTTTGTGTGGTGGTCTCTCCTCCAGTGTCATAATTATATCAGAAATCAATTTTTCTCCATTATATCCCTAGTGTCTGGAAGGTGGGATATTTTCAACAAATGTTGAATAAATGAGTAGGTGGGGTCTGGTGGAAGGGAGGAAAACAGTGCAAAATGTGTGTGCCTGGGTGGGGTGGGGGTGGAAGGGCTACCGAAGCAGTAAGGACACCCAGACAGCGGAGGCCGAGTGAGGGAAACCGGGGCACGCCGAGAAGAGGGGGGAGGGACGGTAGGCGGTGCCTAAATTAGGTAGTACTCTAGTCTGACCTTTTGAATTGCATCTGCTGTTTTCTAATTTTGGGTTTGTAGCCAGCTAAATTGAGGAAAACCTCAGTTGTTTACGGGACTGCTGGAAGAACTTGTAGAAAGCAAGGAAGATGGTCTCATTGTAGAGAGTGCTGGGCAGCCATTGTGGAGTTCGAAGAACGATAATTAAATGGTTTATATTTAAGTTTATTGAGAGATTTGGATATGTATAAAAGATAAACTCTTGGGAAGTGTTTTCAAATTCTGTTGGAAAAGCTGTTGAAAGTTGAGATGGCCAGTGGTGGGAATTTTGGAGGGGAAGTGTGGCGGAGTGCCAGGTGTCTGAGAGGCTTCTTGCTGGTGCAGGGCGGTGAGAGCGGGGTCTCTGCGGGTGAGGGGTCTCTGTGGACGAGGGGCGCGTGCTCACCGGCTCGTTGGGAGTGGTGCCTGGCATCCAGCGTGAGATCTCTACTAATTACAATACGGCAAATTACAGCGGAAACACATTACTTAGGTATTTTAAGGTACTTTCGCAAGCTACATTTTAAAGGTGCGTGTTAGGAAAATATACCTAAACATAACCAGTGATGTTACTCCCCTGCTCTTTCTTCTTTCAAGGCCTATTTTTATACATAGTTAAGATCACGCAATGTGAACAGTTTTTTATAACCTACTCGTTTATTTAATATTATAGTGTACTTTCCCATGTCCTTAAAAACCTATTGTTACCAGCATTTAAAAAAATTTTATTTATTTTTTAATGTTTTTATTTTATTTTTGAGACAGAGAGAGAAAGAGAGAGAGCGTTAGCAGGGGAGGGCCAGAGAGAGAGGGAGACACAGAATCCAAAGATAGGCTCCAGGCTCTGAGCTGGCAGCACAGAGCCGGATGCAGGGCTCAAACCCAGGAACCGTGAGAACGTGACCTGAGCTGAGGTCGGATGCTTAACTGACTGAGCCACCCCGGCGCCCTATTATCAGCATTTTTAATGATTGTAGATTTTCTTGTCATTTTGAAGTGCTATAATTTATGTGTCTCAGTTTATTAATTTACCTTGTTTCTGATTTTTGTTGTTAAAATTAATGGAAGGCTGAACAAGGACCGTCTTTGTGCCTAAAGCTTTATCTTCACTTTGAGCTACTTCCTTGAGCGTAGCTCAGGGGTTCTCAAACCTGAGTGCATCAGCTTCACCTGGAAGGCATGTTAAACAGATCGCTGGGCCTCAACCCAGGGATTTCTGAGTAGGACTGAGAAGAGGCCTGAAAACTGGCCTTTTTAACAAGTTCCTAGGTGGTGCTGCTGGTGTGCGGACCACACTTTGAGAACAACTGGCCCACCTTATTGACAATAACACTATAGTATTGAGGCTAAGTTTCGCAGCCAGTAGGAGTGATTATGATCTTAAATGAAACTGAATTCATGTACCAGCCTGTACCAAGGAAGTTGAAGAACTGTAAAGGATTGTATCAGCATCTCGGCATTGAGCATTTGTGCAATTAGTGCACACAGCGGTGCTGTTTTTTTGCAAGGTTCTATGCTGGGTGTAGTGAAGTAAGAATACTGTGAGTAATAAAACCCAGCTCCCTTTTGGCTGTTTTACAATCTAGGAGATAAGACAAATGTAACACAGAAGTGCTGGAAAAAAGTTATAAACAAAGGGCTACAGAATTCATAGGGAGACAAGGTCGTTTTTGGTTGACATCACAAAGTAGGGGGCTAAGAGGTAGAAGGTCCAAGAAGAGCTAGGCTACTTTTCAGGAGTTTCACAAGTTTGACATCAATAAAGTGTGCGGTTTTCAGCCAGACAAGTCACAGTTCACAGCTTGGTTCTGTGCTGCATTAGCCTTGTGATATTATTCTCCTTGAGTCTGTTTCTTCATCTGTAAATGGGGATGCTACGCCAGGTATGTTGTGTAGATAATTTAATAAAACACCCAGGAAAGTGTCTTGTAGGAAGCACATAGTCGAAAACTGTTGAATAGGGGCATCTGACTGGCTCAGTTGGTAGAGCATGTGATTCTGGATCTTAGGGTCATGAGTTTGAGCCCCACGTTGAGGGTGGAGCCTACTTAAAAAAAATAAAAATTTTTAAATAAATGGTTAGTTTCTTGAAGGTTTCATTGGTACTACTAAATATTATAATGAACAACGCTAAATCACCAACAGCCATCTATTGGAATAAAAGTGATTGATGCCATTTAAAACAGCTTTTCTGTGGATCAAATTTTAAAGGAAATTTTGGTGATGGAAAATCAGTGGTACCCCAAAATCTGGACTTCGCTGCCACTTTATTTAGTCTTATCTTGAGTTAGAGCCTTGAATGGACTTTGATGAAATTTACTCTCGGGACGTCAGGCTGGGTCAGTTGTTAGAGCTTGCGACTCTTGATGTCGGGGTCGTGAGTTTGAGCTCCATGCTGGGCATGGCACCCACTTAAAAAGAAAAGAAAAGAAATTTACTCTCATCACGTAACAGCATGCTTACCTCTTGTTTTCTTCAGGTTTGCCTTATTTAACAGTGAAGCATCTTTCCTTCTTTGACCCCTCTTCTTCAGCTGGCCCTGCCTACTGCCTGTCTTTGCTGTCCTGCTTTAATGCCCGCCCACAGGATTGACATACACTGTGCACTGTGTGTCTCTCCCACACTAAAATGAGTACTGCGGTAGACAAGGACTTTGCTTTATTTAGTGCTGTTTCAGTACTTAGACTAGTGTCTGGCACATAACAGTGAATTAATGAATTGGTGACTGAACCAGTTAATGAATTGGTTGAGGATATTTAGGGGAAGAGGGAAGAGTTTTAGATCAATTCTTTTCAAAGTGGTTTTGTGGGCATATTTAACCTCACTAGCAATATATTTTAAGCTCCTGGTGTTGTATTTTAAGGACATTCTAAGTCCAGTGGAATGATTTTGAATACCATTGCTTCTGTAGTGATATTTGTTGAGAGAAAAGGAAAACATCAGCTCAGATATTTTTAGACAACTCCTACAGACTTCAGTCACCAAAATGGTCTTCCAAAACTTTTCCTGATTTTGGAAGAAGTAGCAGAGCTGATGATGAAAAGTGACTTACTTGGGTATCATATACTTTATAGTGTTTACTCTTGCTCTGTACCGCATTGCATATTTGCTTTTCTTGGGTTCCAAATCAGTCTGGTAAAATAATTAACGTTGGCTTTTTTCTCCCCCCCCAGAGAATAGTTTGGTCATATCACTTCTACTTCCACATGTCCAGTGGATTGAGCATTCTGCTGCGTCTGTTGAAGGCAGCAGTGACGGGGATATTGCCTGTTTATTGCTCTTTAATTAGGAATATGTAATTTTTCTGTAGAAGATTTACTTTCGGTTTGCTCAGGCCCTTAATACGTTTGTTGCTCTTTCGTACTACATGTCAATTGCTAAGGAATTGATACAGCCTTGGTTAGCAGTGGTCAGGTTGAGCTGGGCACCATCATCTTAGAAATACTAAGCCGACAAGGCAGAAATGCCTTTAATTTAGAAGTTAGCTGGTGTATAACATGATACTCTTTGAGATATCAGTTATTAGCTAGTACGAATATGAACTCATGTTCAGATTTCCCTAATTATCATAAGTATCTTTCCACATTGATTTGTTTGACTTAGGATACAAAAATGTCAGGGTGCCTGGGCTGGCTCAGTCGGTAGAGCATGTGACTCTTGATCTTGGGGTTGTGAGGTTAAGCCCCACATTGGGTGGAGAGATTACTTAAAAATAAAATCTTAAAAAAAAAAAAAAGGCTCACACATTGGCTTGCTTGTCGTATTCTTGTCTTGTTCACTTTATCTGTGGGAGATACATTCCAAGACCCCTCCAGTGGATGCCTGAAACTGTGCATAGTACCAAGCCCTGTGATATATTGTGATTTTTTCCTGTATGACTTACTTATCATGAAGTTTCATTTATAAATTAGGCAGAGTAAGAGATTAACAACAGTCATAATAAAATAGAACAATTATAACATTATACCATAATAAAAGTTAGGTGAATGTGGTCTCTCCCAAAATCTTTAGCTTTTTAATTAAAATTTATTATTTTTTTTAAAGTAAGCTCTATGCCCAGCCTGGGGCTTTAACTCACACCTTCAAGATCGAGTCGCCTGATCTCCCACCTGAGCCAGTCGGGCACCCCTCCTAGAGTCTTATTTTACTGAACTTACCCTTCTTGTGGTGAGAGGAGAGAGAAGCTGCATGCACGTTAAGTTGCACTAAGGTGAACGATGCAGGCCTTTTGACCTAGTTGTCAGGCTGCTGTGTGGTGACCTTCTGGGGGCAGGTCAGGAGGATCGTCTGCTTCCGGACGGCAGCTGGCCACGGGCAACTGAAGTCTCAGTCTCGGAACTGGAAGCCTCAGATAAGGGAGGACTGTAGGTCTCCACCTCCCTTCTTTCCCACGCCGTTTATTTCACAAAGAAATTGGGTCATTTGTTCTGTAGGAATTCTGACATTCTGGGTGTGGCTGATTGCTTCCCAAGGTTGTTAGTTAATTAGGCAATCTAATCCCTTTATGTCTTAAAAACTGGAAGTTAGGTTTTGATTAAATTCAGGTTCAGTTTGTATTTTTTGCCTTTTAATTATTATTATTTTGGTAAAAATGCTTCATAGGTTGTGCTTAGCACTTCACAGCGCGTCAGAAAGAGTTTGTTGTCAGAACTTGTCATTTTAGTGATGGTACAGTTGATGAGTAAGTTTAGATGTTAATAACCTTTTTACCTTTATTTCAGAAAAGCTTGATTCTTTACTCTCAGACTACGATATCCTCTCTTTGTCCAGTATCCAGCAGCACTCAGTAAGAAAACGGGATCTACAAGCCTCAACGCATTTAGAAACACTACTAACTTTTTCAGCCTTGAAAAGGTAATTTGAATTATTTATGGAAAAATACTGGGGCAACGCGGGACTTCATTTGCCAAAAGTAGAAAACCAAGGGTGTTTACTGAGGTCATGAGAAGTTTTAAAGATTTTAAAGATTTGTCATTGATATAATTATAGTCAGTTATGATTCTCAACACTGCTTATTCTAAAATTCATAGTGATGATTATTAAAAACCAGCAAATGGGTATTCCAAAGGTATTAATGAGGGTAATAGTGTTTATGGGATGGATTCTAAGAAAGGATTTTGATTAATGGAATGATTTATAATACCTTAAATATTTTGTGCTACTTTAGAACCATCAGCTGTGTACTAAATATTGTCTTTATTTTATATGTGAAGATACTAAAGTTTAGAGGTAAAGGATTTGTTCAGGACCCCACAGCCTAGTGGTAAGCTGGATGTAGAATTCAGTGCTCTGTGCATATTGAACTCCTTTTACGTTGCAGCATAAATTGATAGATTGGATTCCTCTTACATTGTAGCATAAATTGGGCAGTAATTTTACTTTCTCTTGTGTTTTTCAGATATAAATCTGTTAGATAATCGCAGGCCTCTTTCTAAAGTCTTTTTAGGGAGCTTTACTAATATCAGAACAAACACTGAGAGAATATAAATGGACTGAATCATTCTATATTCATAGGTTAGGCCTTTCCTCACAAATATTAAAAATAATTTTTTTAATGTTTTAATTTTGAGAGACGGGACGAGTGGGGGAGGGGCAGAGAGAGAGGGAGACGCAGCATCTAAAGCAGGATCCAGGGTCTGAGCTGTCAGCACAGAGCCCGACAACATGGGGCTAGAACTCATGAACTGCAAGATGATGACCTGAGCTGACGTCAGATGCTCAACCAACTAAGCCGCCCAGGCGCACCCCCCCCCCAAATATTTTAAAAAAGGAAATACATACACCTGTTTAGAAAGCAGACTATGAAGGGTGTAAGAAGTTTTCACTTCCTCCTCAAACTTCCCAGATCCAGAGAGGTTTCCTGTATAAACATCTAAAAGATTTTAATGCATACTTTTTGCCTATAGATCTGTAAACATGTAGGTAATAGAGATAAGTAGATTTACCTCATTTTTTTTTAAAGATTCTCTCTTTTTTTTTTTTTAAACATTTATTTATTTTTGAGAGACAGAGAGAGACAGCACGAGCAGGGGAGGGTCAGAGAGAGAGGGAGACAATGAATCCGAAGCAGGCTCCAGACTCTGAGCTTGTCAGCACAGAGCCCGACGTGGGGCTCGAACCCACAAACTGAGAGATCGTGACCAGAGCTGAAGCCAGACACTCGACTGACTGAGCCACCCAGGCACCCCAGATTTACCTCATTTTTAACAGCTGCAGAATATGCCCACTGCATAGAATTGTGACTTTATTGGCTAGTAACCTACAGATATGTTTAACCAAAGTGATTTTTTTCTATAGCGAATAATGTAATAAATATCTGTGTGAATATACCTTGCCTAAGTATTTTTATGGGCTACATTCCTGCAAGGAGAATAGGTCAAAGATATATATACTATAAATGTTTACTGATAGTACCATATTTCTTTCCAGCCCAGTTTATTTTTATAGCAGCAGTATATGAGTTTACCCATTTCCAATAAGGTTTTATGAGCCTTTACTTTTTGTCCCTTTGAAAGAGAATGGTATCTCATAGTTGTTTTGATTTTCATTTTTTTGTGTGTGTGAAATAGAGCATCTTTTCATGTGTAAGTCATTTGTTTTTCTGTGTCTACCTTTTCGTATCCTTTTACCATTTTTCTGTTGCATTAATTCTTTTGGCTACTGAATCAGGTCCTGCTTAACATATTTATCATTTATCAATGTGTAACTGATGTTTTATGCAAATATATTTTACAGTGCCTTTTTGTTTTTCCTAGTTATTGTCATCATCCTTAGATTATTTTTGAATAATTTTTCTTTTAAGAGTTCATGTCAAAATATTGCAATATTGGTGATAGAGCTTCCAGACCTGTAGCAAATTTGAGCAGAATGGTGGTAATAATAGTTATAGTTTATCAGTTGCTTATTTTGTGTAATGTACTTTAGTAGGCACTTTGCTTATCTCTGATTCTCACTGTACTCCACAAAGATATTTTTGTTAATCTCCAGAAAAAAAAATTGAGACTCAGAGAGGTTGGGTAAACTGCCCAAGGTCATTCAGCCAGTAAGTGGGAGAAAAAGGATTTGATTACATGCCTATGTTTTTGCTACTCCGCTAGTGGAGATGTTGGGGAAGGAGTGGGTGGAGTAGTAAGAGATGAATAGGAGCGAAGGATGAGGGGAAAACGGCACAATAAGAAAGTCAAAATTTAGCTTTCTAGGTTTTTTTTAATAAGTTAGGTTTGAGGTACCTCACAGAATCTTTTCTATAGGGGAAAATACTCCTGTCCCCTTACATATTCTTCCGTGTTTCATAAATGTCATTGATTCAGTAAGAAAATGTTCAGTATCTACCTATTATCTTCTCTCTGTGTAAGGCAGCAGAGAAATTTGTAACTTAGTTTACAGAGTTTCCATCTCAAATGTTTAAATGGAAATGTATCTAACAATGTATGATTACTTTGGACCAGGTACTTTAAAATAGTTGATTTCAGGGGCACCTGGGTGGCTCAGTTGGTTAAGCGTCCAATTTCAGCCCAGATCATGATCTCACAGTTCATGAGTTCAAGGCCCACATTGGGCTGTGTGCTAACAGCATGGAGCCTGGAGCCTGCTTTGGATTCTTTGTCTCCCTCTCTCTCTCTGCTCCTTCCCCACTCATGCTCGTGCTCTCTTTCTCTCAAAAATAAACATTAAAAAAAATAAAATAAATAGTTGATTTCATTTAACCCTGAAAACTATTCAGTTAGTGGGTGGTATTATTTTCATTTGTAGATGAAGATACTTAGGTTAACAATTTATGGTCAAGATCAAGCATGGAGTAAGGGGTGGAGACAGAATTTGAACTAGGTTGTCAGATTCCAAAGCCCACACCCTTTCCTTTCTGTTACACTGTGTTGTTAAAAAAAAAAAAAAAAATTTAGGGTGTTTGAAATGATCAGCTTATATAGGGCTGAACTTACCAATGTGCAGTTACTCATTACTTGATGGTGATGGTAAATGATTAGATTTCTGGGTTTAGATGGTAAAAGGCAGAGTAATTTAAACCAAGATCATAAAACTAAATGTGTATATGAGTATTATATTAGCAGTTGTAAAGACCCACTGATAAATTGTAAGAGGAGTTAAAAAATAATTTTATGGGGGCGCCTGAGTGACTCGGTTAAGCGTCTGACTTCAGCTCAGGTCATGATCTCATGGATGGTGGTTTTGAGCCCTGCATCGGGCTCTGTGCTGACAGCTCAGAGCCTGGAGCCTGCTTCGGATTCTGTGTCTCCCTCTCTCTCTGAATCTCCTCATTCATGCTCTGTCTCACTCTATCTCTCAAAAAATAAATATATGTAAAAATTTTTTTAAAGTAATTTTATGAAGAAAAACAGTTTGAAATTTGCCTGTTTCATAAATCAAAAACATTATTATTTTAAAGTAATGAAACAATTAAAAATATTGTTTTGTTTTTATATTTATTTTTTCTAATGTTTATTTTTGGGGGGGAGAGAGAGAAAGAGAGAGAGAGACAGGGTGAGAGTGGGGGAGGACAGAGAGTCAGAGACACAGAATCTGAAGCAGGCTCCAGGCTCTGAGCTGTCAGCATAGAGTCCGACATGGGGCTCGAGCTGTGAGATCATGATCTGAGCTGAAGGCAGATGCTTAACTGACTGAGCCACCTGGGTGTACTTGTTTTAAAACTTTTTGATAATGTAACACTTAAAAAGATTTAGGTATTTGTTCCTCTTAAAAGTGCAATATCCCCAGTTACTTGAAGGGGGCTAGAACTGATAAAGAAATGGAAGTGATTGTATCCAGCTAAATGGACCATTGAAAATAGATACAAGGTACAGACTTCCAGGTATAGATAAGTCCGGAGATGTAATGCACAGCGTGGTGACAGTAATTAATATTGCACATATGAAAGTTGCTAAGAGAGTGGGTCTTAAAAGTTCTCATCATAAGAAAAAGATTTGTAACTCTGTGAGGTGACATATTTAATTAGTCGTTGTATAATCTCTACAGAAAAAGATAGGAAAATACTGTTAGTTCAAGTGGATTAATACTAGTTTGTAGTTACCGTAAATCCTTACAACTGAGAGAAATGAAACTGCTGAAGGACGTCTCTACGTGATTTCACATAATTTGGGAGGATAAAGCAGAATATAAACTCTGACTGACCTGTCCTGTCAGAGATTTTATAGCTCAGAGGTGAAGACTGGAAGGTCAGAAAACAGCTTTACCATTTCTTGGTCCTTGTCTTTACAGGAGAGCAGATTTTTAATGCAGGAAACAAAGAGTGCAAGTCCAGTGATTTTTTTTTTTCTGGAAAGAACATTTAATAAAAGTAATATTGAGACTGCTAGAGGGCTCTGAAACTAAATAATAAGTCATTTACAATCGGATGCTTTTCCTTTCAGAGTCCTCAGCATAATGGCCGGGCAGAGATCGTAGCTGTGAATGTGTGGGAAGATATGTTTTAGGATAATAGAAAATTTTCCAAGGATTTCTGAAATAATGTCCTGTTATTCTCCCTGTGACCATTAAAAAGCCACAAGCAAACTAAAATTACTTTGTTATGCATAAAAAGTTAAAAATATTTGTTGCCATGGTGACAGTCCCAGCCTAGCTTCTTTGTGGCAGTTCAGACTTAGGCCTGCCCACAGGGAATTAACATTTCGTGGTTTTAACCCACACCTGACAACATTTATTCCTGTGGTTGAGATGAATCGCATCTTTATCTTTTGTGGGCACGCTGAAAGGGTAAATAATAATTGGAAAATTCTTGCTCACCACACCCAGATTTTATGTCAAGACGGAAACTGGTAGAAAACAAAAGAATATTAAGCCAGCTAAGGAACTGGTGTATGTATTTTAATGTCTGTGTTGGATACCTTATATTTACTTTCCTGATAGTAATTGTGGATTCTCTTTAGAAGGAGGGAAAAAAGCCAGAGTGTTTATAAATATAGCAAGTAGCATTTAATAATTTTGCATAGCAATGAGACCAGCTTGATGGCTAGAGGCAGCGTGGTCCAGGCTTCTGAAGTAAACCAAGTTCAGTGTCCAGTCTCCTCCATTGCTGGCTACGTAGCCTTGAGGTGTTGATGAACCTCCAGCCTCAGTTTCTGCTGTGTGAAGTGGAGATAGGACAAAGAAAGCATGTGGTGCTGAGTAGGTGTTCAATAAATGGCATCTAATAATATCAGTCTTTGATACATTTTTTTCTGACAGGCAGGATTAAGTTAAACAATCCACATGTGTGTTTCTGTACTCTTAAAGTTTTTTTAAACGTTTATTTATTTTTGAGAGACAGAGCATGAGCAGGGGAGGGGCAGGGAGAGACACACAGAATCCGAAGCAGGCTCCAGGCTCTGAGCTGTCGGCACAGGGCCTCACCAGCAAGGGGCTCAAACCCACAAACCGTGGGGTCATGACCTGAGCTGAAGTCAGGCGCCCCTTGTTTGCCAAATTCTTACAGTTAAAGAACTTAGTCTGGGTTTTTCTCCGTCCACGCGCTAAGATTACGTGTGGTGTGTGTGCCTGTTAACCTGTGATGTCCGTGGGGAGAACACTTTGCATTAAGGCGGTTGACCGATCGGGCCGGGCTGGCTCTGTGCACCGCCCGCTCCGTGCAGCGGCCTGGTATTGCAGTCCTCCGGGAACGGCGCGCTCCTGTGGGGGACCACGGCACCACGACAGAGGAGGCCGTGGTGGTGTCGTCTTCCCTTTTACGCCCTTTACTTTTCGGCTTACATACTCCTTTTTAGAAATCGCTTTTCTCCATCTCACTCGCCGCACCTTCTATCTCAGCTCGGACTGCGTGTGTGTGCGTGCTGTCTCTCTATGTGTCTCGCTCTCTCTGAAAATAAAACATAAAATAAAAAAAGTCTTAAAAAAAAAAGAAATTAGTCTGTCTTTATTGGGATACAACACTAAGGACCTAGTAAAATAGTCGTTATAACTTGCATAGTCATTTATTAATGTCAATTCTCTTGACAGTTTTCTTTTTTTTAGAGAAACTTTAATTTCTTGTCTTAGAGTAAAATTTTATGTGAAAATTATGTGTGCTTTGAGTAAAATATGGATGCATTCTCTCTTTAGGCATTTTAAATTATACTTGACCTCAAGTACTGAACGCTTTTCCCAGAATTTCAAGGTCGTGGTGGTAGATGGTAAAGATGAGCGCGAGTACGCCGTCAGGTGGCAGGACTTCTTCAGCGGACACGTGGTCGGTTAGTGTGGAGCCTGCTCGTTTGCGCTTGCGTCTGGGGCCTCAGGGGTCTGGGTCCCGTTCGAAAGCCTGTCCTTTTTTGGCGGGAGGAAGAAGGGGTGTGAAAGAAGAGCCATTCTTTGTTGTATTTGAGGCATGTAAGTTTGAAAGCGGGAACATTCAGACAGGAAGAAGTGCGTATTATCCAGCACATGTACTGTCTATTTAAATGATTCAGATGAATTTCCTCTCAAGTGAAAAGAATTTACCCTCCTCTTGTCTCCAGGAAAGGATTGTAGGCTTCTCTTTCGAGATGTTAAATAGGGAAGCTAGAAGATAAAATAATTGACTTTACGATCCTGTTAAGTATTTATTTAAGACAATATATCAAACAAGCAATTGTGGTTTAGTTCTGAAATTTCCTGTGCAGAAAAAGAAACACATTAAAATTTGCAAATAGTGCAGTTCAAGTCCTGTATATTCCAGATCATGCTTTCTGCCTCCCCTTAGTTCTTCCTCAACCAGAAGTAGGTAATGCTACACATTTGTTTTTGGTTTTGTTCTGTAACACACTCTAGATAATTCTCACAGGATGAGGGAAAGAGAAAGGTTTTAAATGAGTTGAGGCTACTCTTTCGGAGTGTGAGTACCTTGCTGCTCGCTGGGGCCCGTGTTCCTTTGGTATAGATTTCTACAGTCCCTAGGCAGGTTCCACTCTGATGAAGGGCTTGGCTGGGTTTTATTGACAGTAGTGCATAGTTTATTTTTCGATAGAAGTATTTCTTAATGACGGAATTTTTTTTCTCACAAGGTGAGCCTGACTCTAGGGTCCTAGCCCACATAGGAGATGATGATGTGACAATAAGAATCAACACGGACAGAGCAGAATATAACATAGAGGTAAGTCTGCGCGGGAATTGTTTTTGGAGGGGAGCTGATATCAAAACCTGTTTCTCAAAGACAAAGGTTTGGGGTGCCTGGGTGGCTCAGTCTGTTAAGTGTCTCTGACTCTTGATTTTAGCTCAGGGTATCACCTCACAGTTTATAAATTCAAGCCCTGTGTTGGAATCTGTGCTGATAATGCAGAACCTGCTTAGGATTCCCTCTCTCCCTCTCCCCGTCTCTCCTTCTCTCACTCTTTCCTTCTCCCTCCCCCCTTCCCTTGCTTGTGCTCATGCTCTCTCCCTCTCAAAATAAAGAAATAAACTGGAAAAAAAAAAAAGACAAAGGACTTTATTATACTTACTTTTCTCTTGTATTTAAAGTTTTTACCAGTGAAGTAAATGATTATGATTTTTTTATAGTAAAGAAGGTAATAGTTTTTACATGTCTGAGAGGCTGTCATAATTTGCATCCTATATTTCTTTTTTATTTTAATTTTTTTTTGTTTGAGAGAGCGTGGGTGCATATGCATATGGGGGAGGGGCAGAGAAAGAGAGAGAGGAGGAGGACAGGGGATCTGAAAAGGGCTGTGTGCTGACAGCAAGAGCCCTATGTGGGGCTCGAACTCATGAGCCATGAAGTCATGACCTGAGCCAAACTGACTGAGCCACCCAGGTGCCCCCTTTTATTTTTTTAAGTTTTATTTAGGGGTACCTGGGTGGCTCAGTTGGTTAAGCATCCCACTCTGATTTTGGCTCAGGTCATGATGTCGTGGTCACGGGATCTAGCCCCACGTTGGAGCCTGCTTGGGATTCTCTCTCTCCCTCTTTCTCTGCCCTCCCCCCACTCATGGAGGCGTGCGCATGCACTCTCTCTCTCTGTAAATAATTAAATAAAAATAAAAGAAAAAATTTATTTTGAGAGAGAGAAAAAGCATAAGTGGGGCAGCAGGAAGAAAATCCCAAGCAGACTCTGCACTGACAGTGCAGGGCTCAAACTCCCGAGCCTCCAGATCATGGCCTGAGCCAATATCGAGAGTCAGGTGGTTAACCGATTGAGCCACCCAGGCGCCACTGATTTTTATACTCCTTATTACATAATTCTTATCTGCACTTACCATGATATAAACATTCTGTATTGAAATCTTAAACGTAAGAGTAAACAGGAAAATGTGTATATCTTATTTTTAACACTTCACCATTAAACATTTTAAGGCATCACTAATTTTATCACCAAAGCTGGCTATTTATGTAAATAAGGCTAGGTTAAACTTTAATCTTAAGATGGTTTTTTGGGGTTCCTGGATGGCCTAACTGGTTAATCATCTGACCCTTGGTTTTGGCTCAGGCTGTGATCTCCCAGTTCTTAAGATCCGCACTAGGTCTGTTCTGGCAGCGCCGAGCCTGCTTGGGATTGTCTCTCTTCCCCCCTTTCTGCCCTTTCCAACTTGCGCATACACCCCTGCACATGCACATAGTCTCTCTTCCTTTCTAAATAATAAACATTGAAAAGAAATTAAGATGATTTTTTTCCTGCCCCCTTTTTGCTTTAAAAATGTTCATATTTACAGAAGTATTTTGTAGATCCCCTGTGACCTTTCTTGGCAGCTTACTACCATGTTTGCTTTATTGTCCTTTTTTTTCCTCAAAGGGAAAATAAGTTTCAGGCATCATGACCCTTCGCCCCTAAATGCTTCAGTGTGCGCCTCATAACTCGAAAGGCACTTTCTACACCGCCACAGTAAAAATAACACACCTGCGAAAGTGACAGTAATTCTGTCACGTTATCTAATCACATAGTCACAATCCCCAGTCATCCTCCAGATCTCCTTCAGAGATATTTTCGCCCCGATTAAGGGTCCAGTTAAGGTTCTTGCCTCTTAATTCATTGTTCATCAGTTGACTTTTTCTGGCAACTTGTTGATTATGGTGATAATAGGATTTGCTTCTATTAATAGTAAGTACTTTATCTCGAAATCTTAATATACAACTGGATTCATTAATTTATGTTATCTTTAAGATCATCGTTGTACTTTACCTAAGGAAAAAAATTATGTCCAGATAAGTTACTGTTTGAAGGCGCGTAATAGGAGTACAGTTGAGGTTTGGACCCTGATATCATCACCCTGACCCCAAAGCCCGCTATCTTTTTCTGTGTTGGACTGGCTATATTAGGAAACTCTTACTATGAATTTAGAGATGTTTGATCCGGAAGAGAACATTTTTCTCTTTTCCTATTCGTAGTCCAAATGACAGTCTCTACAACCAAGGAGTTGGTTAGGTAACTTTTTGAGGTTTCTGCTAGCCCTATGGTTCATTGTCTCTTTCTTTCTTCCTTTTTAAATTTTATTTTAGACAGCGTGAGCAAGGGAAAGGAGCAGAGGGGGAGAGAGAGAATTTTAAGCAGGCCCCACACTCAGCTTGGAGCTGACATGGGGCTTGATCCTGCAACCCTGGGATCATGACCTGAGCTGAAATCAAGTTGGACACTAAACCGACTGAGCCACCCAGGAACCCCGTTGGCTTGTTGTTTCTTACATCTGCTTCATACGTGAATTATGAAAGAGGGTACACACACACACACACACACACACACACACACACGACCATTGAGCAACATGGATTTCAACTGCATGGGTCCAATATATGCAGGTCTTTTTCAATAAATATATTAGAAGATTTTTTGGAGATTTGCACAAGTTTGAAAACACAGATGAACCATGTGGCCTAGAAATACTGAAAAAGTTAAGGGAAAGTTAGATATTGTAAGAATATAGTACAAAATACAGGTAATGTACAAAATATGTGAATCAGCTGTTACGCTGTTGGTGAGGCTTCTGGTCAAGAGTAGGCTGTTAGTATTTGTTTTGGGGGCATCAGAAGTTACCTGTGGTGGATTTTCAATTGCATGGGGGGGGTCAGTGTTCCTAACCCCTGCATTGGTCTAGAGTCTATGTCTAACAGCTTTATTGAGATAAGATTCACATTTTATAGGGTTCACACATTGAAAGCATGTACTTCATTGGCTTTTAGTGTACCGTGGAGTTATGCAGTCATCACCTCGCAAAACAATCTTAGCACATTGTCATCACCTCCGAGAGCAACACCGTGTTTCTTAGCAGCCCACCACCTTGGTCCCCACCTTCCCTAGACCTAGAAACCACTAATCTCATTGGATTTGGTTGGTCATTCATGTAAATGGAATCACAGGATGTGATCTTTTGTGATTAGCTTTTCTCACTTAGGATGGTTTTTATTTTTTTAAATTTTTTATTATTTTTAAAAAATTTATTTATTTGAAAGAGCACGAGTCAGGGGAGGGGCAGAGAAAGAGAGAGTCCCAAACAGTCAGCACAGAGCCCCGTGTGGGCTGGAACCACGAACTATAAGGTCATGACTTGGCCGGAAGTCAGATGCTTACCTCACTGAGCCGCCCAGGCGCCTCACTTAGAGTGTCTTCAGGCTCACCCGTGTGGTAGTTTGTGTCAGCACTTCATTTCTTCTCATCGCCAAGTATAGTATATTTTCTGGATATGTCCCGTTGTGCTTATTCATTCATCAGTTGGACATTTGGGTTGTTTTCATTGTTTTGGGTCTTATGATTAATGCTGTTAGGGACTTTTGTGAGCAAAAGTTTTTGTGTGGGTATGTATATATTTTCAGTTCTCTTGGTTTATAGTAGGAGTGGAGTTTCTGGGTCATATGGTATCTTTATTTTTAACCTTTTGAGGAACTGCCAGACTGTCTTCCTGAGCGGTTGCACTTTACATGCACCGCTTTCCGTTCCACAGTATGTGAGGCTTCCGACTTCTCCACATCCTCACCAGCACTTGTTACCTGTCTTTGATTCCAGCCATCCTAGTGGATGTGAGTCGTGTTCTTATGGTTTGGATTTTCACTTCCGTGATGGGTGTGTGTGTGTGTGTGTGTGTGTGTGTGTGTAAAATGCCATTCTTGGGCTTTCCTCACAAACTGACTAGTTTGATGAGGCCAATATCCTTACAGGAACTTTGTTCTTGCCTTGGGCAACTTTTCAAGTGTGTTCGTTCTGATCCTCTGTGACCTTGCAATAGGAGAAGCAGAGATTCTTTAGAAACTGTTTTCCTTTGAAAGCGATAATAAGTTGTAGGCACATCACCGTGAGGTTTCAGTCTTTTCTGCTGTGTGCAAAACCTTCATGGCACAAAGATGCCAAGGAAGCCGGAATGAGGACACGACGGCCCGTCTCCCTCTCCTGGTGGAGCAGGCGTGGTGTGCAGCGGGCGCTACATAAGTGTTGTTCAGTGATTGGGAAAGGTTACGTATTTTCTCTTCTGGAGCTTCTAAAAGGTTTCATAACTTGTACAAAATGCTTTTTTCACATACACATAAAATTGAAGAGTGAATAATCCGTGTGTTTATTTACCAGCATAGAAACTCTGAGAAAAATCAAAATGATTTATTTTTGATTAAATGACTAATCAGTTTACTTAACCTGGAAATCAATGTAATCTAGAAACAAAGGATGTTTTTAAGAATTTAGTGTTGAAGTATTCTTATATTTTGCATCTCAATTATGTATGTTTTCTATTTTAGCCACTTTGGAGACTAATTAATGATACTAAAGACAAAAGAATGTTAGTTTATAAATCTGAAGATATCAAGAATATTTCACGTCTGCAGTCTCCAAAAGTGTGTGGTTATATAAAAGCAGATAATGAAGAGTTGTTTCCCAAAGGGCTACTGGACAGAGAGCCTCCTGGTGGTAAGACTCGGAAAGTATATTTCACATACGCAGGCATGATGTCTGTCTTCAGTAGGGGTG
Organism: Suricata suricatta; assembly: GCF_006229205.1. Classification (NCBI taxonomy): domain Eukaryota; kingdom Metazoa; phylum Chordata; class Mammalia; order Carnivora; family Herpestidae; genus Suricata; species Suricata suricatta. The sequence goes on from NC_043703.1 coordinate 158,773,715, forward strand.
ATTGTTAATTGAAGAGGGGAGACTATTAAGTAATTATAATATTTGACTTGAAAATAGAGTTTTATTCAGAAATTTAATTCCTTTGGCTATAATGTAAGAATTGAAAACACTAGAAAATAATGGAACAATAAAGATTGGAAAAAGAGTACAGAAAGGGGAAATCGAATAATCTGAGAGGATTTTTTTTTAACTTTTTTTTTTAATGTTTTATTTATTTTGATACAAAGAGAGACAGAGCATGAGAGGGGGAGGGGCAGAGAGAGAGAAGGAAACACAGAACCAGAAGCAGGCTCCAGGCTCTGAGCTAGCTGTCAGCACAGAGCCTGATGCGGGGCTCGAACCCACGAATGTGAGATCTGACCTGAGCCGAAGTCGGAGGCTTAACCGACTGAGCCACCCAGGTGCCCCAAGAGGATTTTTTTTAATATTAAAGAAGAATTGATCAAATATATAATGTTTAAGTGGGTGTGGAGAGGAAGGAAAGTTCTTTTATTTGGAGTATTTAGAAATGAGAAAACAATGCCATCGAGAACAATTTTTAGATAAGTTTATAAGAAATTAGTTGTAACCACGAGAGGTCGGTACTTTTCAGACCCCTGAAGGTTGTCAGTCTTGGGACACTTCAGAGTCATTTAAAAAGAAAACCATCTTGGAGAAATACTCTACTGTCCTCAGTTTTGAAAACTTAGAAAATTTATTACTAACATTTTAGTATATAAATATATAAATGCTCAATTTGATATTTGATAAGGAAAATAACCTATTACCATAAACTGATTTTTAATGTCTGATTATCTTTATAGTTTTACCATTACTTTGGTTGATTCATAGACTTCTAGAAGAAAATGACAATTTCACAGGCCGGAAATAAGTTAGATGCTTGTTTTACTTTAAGTACTTTTTAAAGGTGTTCTCATCTTAAAAATTAAGGAGGCACTTTTCCTTGGTTTTGAATTCCACAGTTAAAGACATTTTTTAATGTTTATTTTTGAGAGACAGGCAGAGTGTGAGTGGTGGGGTGGGGGAGGGGGATGGGCAGAGAGAAGGAAGGAGACACAGAATCAGAAGCAGGCTCCCAGCCTGTCAGCACAGAGACCGATGTGGGGCTGGAACTCATGGACAGTGAGATCATCACCTGAGCTGAAGTGGGCGCTTAACCAACTGAGCTACCCAGGCGCCCCTGAATTCTATGATTTTAAAGAGGTGTATTTCTTTACTTTTGAGAGAGAGAGTGTGGGGAGGGGCACAGAGAGAGGGAGACAGAATCCGAAGCAGGCTCTGTGCTGACAGCAGAGAGCCAATGTAGGGCTCGAACTCATGAACTGTGAGATCATGACTTGAATTCTATGATTTTTAAGACCTCATGTTTTCATTTTTCTGTCTTCCTCCAAATTGTTATTTTGTTTAAGATTATTTTTAAAGATACTAAGCACAAATAATGTTTGTCTCAAAAATATGCTAGATTTAAAGGGTTACTATAAAAAACTCCTTGTTTTGATGAATTTTGATTTAATAGTGCATACAAATTCATATTAGAGCTTCTCCATCGGGTGAAGAGAAGAGCTGAGCCTAATCCCATGAAGAACACGTGTAAATTGTTGGTGGTAGCAGATCATCGCTTTTACAAATACATGGGCAGAGGGGAAGAGAGCACAACTACCAATTACTTGGTACGTATCTGATACCGGCTCGGGTCACTGGACACACAGAGCCGGTTAGGCAGGCAAACTCCGTGGAAGAGAAGGCCGCTGTGATGTGCAGTGTAATGAAACATGATCTGTGTCGGATGCCCTGTGATTTCCTAAAATATTTGGGAGCTCTCTGAGGTTCTTACCACTACGCTCTAAAGATTCTAGTTTCAAATTTTTGAAACCTCATTTTACCTTTGAACTAATATTTTCTGCACATAAGAATTTTTTTTCTTTTGCACATTAGGATTTTTATGCATATTAGGTGTAGGGTGATTTCATAACATAGGCGTCCTTTGTGTTAAGGGAACTTTCTGAAAACATCACTGCTGTAGTGGCCATGATCCTTTTGGTGACTCATATATGGATATATGTTCCAGAGTGGGGAAAAAAGTATCTGTGTGAACCTGTGTGTGTTTCTTGGCCTCTGTGTATATTTTAGAGGACGTGGCCTGCTTGTTTTATGTCGTATAAAGTAGCCACTTGTTGGCGCATATTTACGAGGAGTAGGTGGGACTTTCATGGTTAGAACTATGAAGATTCAAAGGGAAGATTACAGAACTATTGACACGGGGTCTAAGCATTAACTATTGTAATTTGAATGGCCAAGAGAATCCTGTTTCATTGACATTTTTTGTTGATATGATCTCATTCGTCATGATAACTGGGCACTGACAAAATGTTGTTGTTGAGGGAATAAAAGAGAATACAGCTATTCATGAACCAAGAGCTAAGGCCCAAAAAGACGCCTTTCTCATTGCCTTGCGTGGTCCGTTCTCTGTGTTTCATTCGTGCCCTCCCTCACCCGTCTTTCCCTCCCCTTCCAATGTCAAGTGAAAGGATTTATTATGAGGGGAGTAGGAGTAGTGTGTGAAGTCACTATAATTCTTGTTCCAAATTAAGAGAGATTCTTTCTTGAAAAAGCTCCTTTCTTAATGTGGTTTTGTATTAAGAGATCTTAATTTCCTTTTTTTTTGTTCATTACACCACAACTGTGAATATAATGAGAGGTCTAGTCTTAGAAATTGCATTTTTTTGTTTTACACTTACTATAAGCAAAGCACACTTTCTTAGATGTGTGACGTGCTTCACAGTTACTGGAACAAACCTCATCTAGCCAGTCTTTGAACAGTCGAATAGTCTCTGAAGAGAAGATGGGTAGTGAGCATTTTGTTCTTACTTCGTTTGAGTCGTCCTTGCCTTCGTCCCCCAGTGTCGTCTGCCTCCCGTCCCTTCCCAGAGCAGAGGACAGAATAAAGGAGACCTGTGGGGCCTCACGCCTTGTCTCTTTACCTGGGTCTCGGTGCCGGGCTCCGCCCAGGACGGGTCGGGGATAGGTTGAGCCTTATCTGGCCCTGCTGTTCACCTCTTTTCTTTTCTTTTTTGTCTTTGAAATTTTATATTTTATTTAAATCCAAGTTAACATACAGTGTAGTATTGGTTTCAGGAGTAGAATTCAGCAATTCATCACTTAACATACAACTCCCAGTGCTCATTCCAACAAGTGCCTCCTTAACGTCCATCCCCCGTCTAGCCCCTCCCCCACCCAGCAACACCACTTCAGCACCTGTTTGTTCTCTGCATTTAAGAGTCTCTGATGGTTTGCCTCTGTTTTTATCTTATTTTTCCTTCCCTACCCCTATGTTCATCTGTTTTGTTTCTTAAAATCCACATGAGTGAAATCATATATTTATCTTTCTCTGACTTATTTTGCTTAGCATAATATATTCTAGTTCCATCCACATTGTTGCAAATGATAAGATTTCATTCTTTTTGATCGCCAAGTAATATTCCAGTGTGAGTGCGCGCGTGCGTGTGTGTGTGCTTTATCCATCTGTCAGTTGATGAGCATCTGGGTTCTCTCCATAATTTGGCTGTTTGGATTTCTCACCGCTTTCTGAGGGAGGCATTTGAGATTTTTGCTAAAAGTTTGAGTGAAGACAGAATACTACTTAGAAGGGAATATTTTAGGTACATTGATTTTTAACTTTCATTATTGTGGTTGAATAGAGTGGCAGTTTTTTAAAAAGTCTGTTACTTGATATTTTGGTTCCATATACAGTTGATAGCCTAACATTTGAGATTAACTTACCACTTTTTTTTTTAATGTTTTTTAAAATTTATTTTTGAGAGACACAGAGTGTAAACAGGGGAGGGGCAGAAAGAGATGGAAATGCAATCTGTGTGATTCGAACTTGTGATCATGAGATCATGACCTGAGCCAAAGTTGGCTACAGAACCAGCGGAGCCACCTAGGTGCCCCTAACTGTACCACTTCTTCTTCTTCTTCTTTTTTTTTTTTTTAGTTTTTTAAATGTTTATTTTATTTTTGAGAGAGACAGCATGAGCAGGGAAGGGACAGAGAGAGAGGGGCAGACACAGAATCTGAAGACAGGCTCCAGGCTCTGAAGCTGTCAGCACAGAGCCCGAGGCGGGGCTTGAACCCACGAACTGTGAGATCGTGACCTAAGCCAAAGCTGGACTCTTAACCGACTGAGCCATCCAGGCGCCCCCTAACTGTACCACTTCTTGATTCTTGGAGCAGTACTTTTCAGAGTAGGAATAATTATTGTAGTGTCGTTAGTGATAAAGAATAACATTTTTAAGTTTACTCTTAGAGCGCACTAGTGGGAGATGGGCAGAGAGAGGGAGAGAGAAAGCATCCTAAGCAGACTCCACAGTGTAAGTGCAGAGCCTAACATGGGGCTTAAACTCATGAACTGTGAGATCATAACCTGAGCCAAAATCAAGAGTTGGGGACTCAACTGACTGCGCCCCCCAGGCGCCCCAAGAATAACATCGTAATGCTTGTTTTATAACTGGTGGAAACTTTTACAGTGGCATTTTCTCTAAACTGACATTTTTAATACCTACAAAATTTACATTACATTGCCAAGAGTGGTAAACATATGCATGTCTTTTTCTTTCTTTTACAAACACAGATCGAGCTCATTGACCGAGTTGATGACATCTACCGCAACACTTCGTGGGACAACGCGGGGTTTAAAGGTTACGGAGTGCAGATCGAGCAGGTGCTCACCAACGGGGCAGCTTTCCTTACTCAGCGGAGGGGTGCGGCGCGAATGCTTGGCGCTTGTATTCAGAGTCTAGAAGCTTATCTTCGACTCCGATCTTAAATGCTTTCAAATGCCAGTGATTTTTATCTGATAAATTCTGCAGTGTTCTTGAAAAATTATTTATAGATTGTGAAGTTTTTTGTTCTTAGGCTTGTTGCAGAGAGAAAGCCTTTTTCTGTTGCTGTGATTTCTTCTTTCTCAGAATTTGTTTTTATCCCCTTCATTATTTTACCTTGTTTGATTCTGCCTTACGTCTTCAGTCAGAGTGCTGGTACGTACTGCTGGATCCTTAGAAAATTTATTAAAAACTGCTGTGTACGTTTGCAAGGCATTTATGCATATAGAGCCAGCGGGTCTCTTTCCCCAGGAATCTCCTGGTGTCTTACAGTCTGTCCACAGGGTAAGGCCAGCAATGACACGTCAGTGTCATCGTAAATCTGTCTGGTAGGAAACACTGTTTGAGATTGGTAAGACTGACGAAAAAGATTTCTGAAACCAGGTATTTCTTTGGACAGACATTTTAATATGGAAATTACCTCTTGTTTTTTCCAGGTTCTTTTTACTAAATGCACCATATTCTTATAGGTTCTATAGCATAGAATTTAGAGCTTAAAAAAACAAAACTTTTGAAATCATGCATCATACTATGCTTTATAAATGTTAGACTTTTATAGTACTTGTGTAAAACTAAGAATTATTTTTCCCTTTTCCATTCTCTTTTACTGTTTTGCATTTTCTTTTAAGTTATTATCTGAATAGGTAATGTAGACACATGGTACAAAAGCCAGTGAAAAGTAAGTGTTCTCAGCCTCTACCCACTGTCAAACCAGCCCCTTCCCAGAGACATCCACGTCACGAGTTTCCTAAGCATCGTCCTAGAAATTCTGTGTGCATGTACAGCATGTGGGTGTGTGTGTGTGTGTGTGACACGTGGTGGTATGCTCTACTCTTGCACCTTGCTTTCTCATTTTGCGAATATGTTGATTGTTCCGTTACAGTATGTATAAAGCTGCCTCACTTGTTTCAAACTGCTGCATCGTGTTCAAGGTTTAGGGGACCAAGAAATAAAACTTCTTTTTGCCTTAAGAACTTGGAACCTCCTGGAAAAATAGGTGCAGTGTAGGAGATAAAGTTCTCAGCTTCATGTTGCTGGTAACACTTGGGGTGGAGGGTGTGGTTTGGATGTGCAGGCGCAGTGGGCTTCCAGCCATTTCAAACCAGAATTGACCTTGACCACCTCCCACCAAAGCTGCAGAGGCAGAGCCCTCCCTGTGAGCTCACCGCGTGGTGGCGGACCAGGACGTGCTCCCTGCAGGCCGGCACATCCGAACAGAGGCCGGAAACGGCTGGGCCGAGCACCACGTAGTCCTTTTCCTCAGCAGACTCTCCAGTCCATAATGTTTCATTTCCTTTGGAGGAAAGCCTTTGTTCCCTTTTTATTAAAGCAGGACTAACATGAATTTTTACTGTATGTGCAAGGAAAAGCCCCTGCTCTTTATTATCTTTTATTCCTGTACAGTGGTAGACATCTAATTGTTTTGTGTCTCTGAATCATTGATTATAGTGGAATAAATATTTTAGGTTCATGGAACCCCGGATCTCATTATGTCAGATCTCGAATTTGTCAGAGGAAGTAAGAATTTAGGAGCACATTTATAAACTGATAAGTCATTCATTGACATACATGTCTTCCATACCATATGCTTCTCTGTTTGTTTTTAAACGTTGAATATTAGAGCTGAAGAATTTAATGGAATTTTGGTTTTAAAACATTGTTTCTGGGATGGTAGATGATCTGATCTTGAACAGCTAAGACACTGCAGGATTCAGAGTCTTGTGACTTTTTACTGACGTTTTCTAAGTGTATCGTCTCTTTAAGTACAGATTCGCATTCTCAAGTCTCCACAAGATGTGAAACCTGGTGAAAGGCACTATAACATGGCAAAAAGTTACCCAAACGAAGAGAAGGATGCTTGGGATGTGAAAATGTTGCTGGAGGTAGGTGGTGGAGGCCTGAGCAGGACGCTCTTAACACTGTTTCCGGTTTCTGGTGCACGAGGTGTGTCTGCATTAATGGAAGGGCGCAACACCAGAGGTCACTGAAAGTCAGGAGCAGCTTACCCCCTGGCAGTGACCTCACCCCTGCTGCAGGGCGGACAGCGCGATGAGCCAAGAAGTTGTGGAAATGAAAAATGCTAGAAAGCGATGTTTCTTTTTTTTTTTAATGTTTTATTTATTTTTGATACAGAGAGAGATAGAGCATGAGAGGGGGAGGTTCAGAGAGAGAAGGAGGCACAGAACCGGAAGCAGGCTCCAGGCTCTGAGCTAGCTGTTAGCACAGAGCCTGACGCGGGGCTCGAACCCACGAACGTGAGATCTGACCTGAGCTGAAGTCGGAGGCTCAACCGACTGAGTCACCCAGGTGCCCCGAAAGTGATGTTTCTTAAACTTGGTGTCTTTGAGACTCTAGTGAAGGATCGGAACTTGAGAAAGTAGATGGACACCCAGTATGTACTTTTTTGCACACCATTTGATGCAGGTTTCTTTGAGACTCATCAGTAGATCTCCTAGGCCAGGATATGTTAAACAGTGTGATAATGTACTAGTAGAAATATAACTTGGGAGACCTGAAAGTTTTCTACAGTTTTCTTTGTATCTTGGGGCACCTGAGTGGCTCAGTCGGATAAGCAGCCAACTTGGGCTCAGGTCACAGTCTCAAGGCTGGTAGGTTCAAGTCCTGCATCGGGCTCTGTGCTGACAGCTCAGCCCTGCCCCTCCCTTGCTCATGCTCTGTCTCTCTCTGTCTCTCTCACTCAAAAAAATAAACAAACATTGAAAAAAAAATCTTTGTGTCTTTATTCTAGTGATAAATCTAAAGATAGACTAATCATTCTCTGCCATTTGGATTCTTGACAGGGTATGATCGATTTTTTTGCCACATGATTTCAGTGTCTTGAGTTTCTATGTGCTATGGATTTCTTGTAAAATAACCTGCTACGAAGTTATAGCGATCTTTTATATGTTAGTAAGTGTATTGGTGTGCAGTGGCTGCTCTAACAAATTCCCACAAATCAGCGGCTTCTAACAGTGATTATTTATCTAATAGTTCCTGTGGGGTAGTCCATGCATAGTGTGGCTCGTCAGTCTCCCAGGCAAAAATTGAGTTTTCAAAGCTCGAATGGAAGTAACGGATATTCCCAACCCTTTGTCCAGGTTGAGATTCATGGAGTGCTTCATCGCATAGAACCTTCCGTGCCTTCTCTGCTGGGCTCCACTGCTGCCCCAGAGCTTGGGACAGCACCGTTCCTTTTTTTTTTTTTTTTTTTTTTTAATTTTGAAAATGTTTGTTTATTTTTGAGAGAGAGACAGACAGACAAGTGTGAGCAGGGGAGGGGCAGAGAGGGAGAGGGAGACATAGAATCTGAAGCAGGCTCCAGGTTCTGATCTGTTAGCATAGAGCCCGACGTGGGGCTCAAACCCATGAGCCATGAGATCATGACCCAAGCTGAAGTCAGATGCCCAACCACCCAGGCACCCCTTGCACCATTCACTTCTAAAGAGGCTCACAAAGCGTGTTCGTGTGTCATGGCTGCTGGTAACAAAGCACCAGAGACAAGGGGCCCAAGAGAACTGTGTATCTCGTAGTTCTAGAGGCTGCGAAACCGAAGCAAACTTAAAAAAAAAAAAAACAACCTTGCAAAACCTGGGCACCTGACTGGCTCAGCATGCAACTCTCAAGCTTGGTTGTGAGTTGGGGCTGCATGTTGGGTGTAGAGATTACAAAAAATAAATGGGGCAGGGGGCCTATAACACCAATAGAAGCTTTGAAATACTTGAGAGGGATCGGCTTCGGTATGAGTGGCTACACCCTCTGAAGGGAATGTCCGAGCACCGAGACTGACCGTTGGACTGGCTCCAGGCCCAGGCTGCGTGTCTTCACACCGGCCCTCTGAGTTCCGAGCTGCTCTGAAAGGCTCCCAGGCTCTGTCTTACCCTCCTCCCCGACTAGATGGCGCCCCACTTCGCACCTGCGTAGGTGGGTGAGAGGTGCGGGGATCGCACGACTGTGTTCCTGGGTGCCGAAGCGGGAGTGCGGTCAGTCGTGTGGCGGTGCTCTCCGGTGTCTGGCCAGAGCATCTTTAGTCCGGTGTAACTGTTAATCTAACTAAGAATGCTTTTTTTCTTAAAGCAATTTAGCTTTGATATAGCTGAGGAAGCATCTAAGGTCTGCCTGGCACATCTTTTCACCTACCAGGACTTTGACATGGGGACTCTCGGACTGGCTTACGTGGGCTCTCCCAGAGCCAACAGCCACGGGGGTGTTTGTCCCAAGGGTAAGTGTCCCGTTTGTTGGGCGCTCCGTGAGAACGGCAGACTGGGTAGATTGTATTGTAATTCTGTGTTAAGTGAGCAATTTGTCTCCGTCTCCTTTGTCCTCCAGCTTACTATAGTCCAATTGGAAAGAAGAATATCTATTTGAATAGTGGTTTGACAAGCACAAAAAACTATGGTAAAACCATCCTTACAAAGGTATGTTCTCTTATTTTTTAAAAGGATAGATTTTGAGTTTAGTAGAACTTCAGCTTTATATATTTATGTAGGTATCCTTTAAAAAAGCAGTGATTGCTTTTGTTTGTTTCTGGCTAAAATAAATACATGTATTTTGGTGGGAAATGTGAAAATAAAAAATACAAAGAAAAAGATAAAAGTTACCTGTGAGACTTCTTTTGAGACCCCTCGGGGCCATGCTTCTCCCGAAGCCCCCCGCTCCTGGAGCCCTTCCTCCCGCGCCCCACCCTGGGCTCCGGGCCCTGCAGGGTAGCTGGCATCCGAAGGCCTCTCCAAACGCCCTCATATCCTGAACCTCGTGTTCCTCCTTTCTTGATTTATACCGTCACTTGGGTGTAGCATATGTTCCAGAGCTTCCTAAGAAAGGGTACGTGAGAGGCAAATTGAACTTTTTACATATCTGAAAGTGGCTTTCCCTGCTCTTACACTTGATTGATAATTAAATTTTCTCAGTGCTTGAAGGCATCGCTCCATTGTCTTCTAGGGTTTTGTGTTACTGTTAGAATCCTAAGTCATTTAGATATTTTTATCCTGGTATGTGACCAGCTTTTTCCTCTAGAAGATTTTAGAATCTTGTTTTTGCCCAGGCACACCCACTAGGAATGTGTTAGGCACATTCCAGCAAATCCATACAACTGAAAAGCCAATAGACAGCGACTTAAAAAACGATAGGGGTGTCTGCCTCCTCAAGGACGAGGTCAGGGGGAGCCTGTCATGGGGCCACAGCAGCTGCGTGGCGCTCTGGGCGGCCCGGATCTTCCCGCTCTAGGCACCGGCCTCGGCCTCCTGCTTTTCACCCCTGCTCACGAGATGGTTCTCTCCCGTGTTGCAGGAAGGAGGGCAGAGCCTAGGCTGTCCCTGTTAAAGAGCTTCTGTGGAAGTCCCACCCACTGGCTCCTCTTTATATTCCACTGGCCAGAACCCGGCACGAGGCTGACCTGCCCTCAAGGGATATGGGAAAGTGGCTATTTAGCTGAGTGTGTTGTCACGTGAGCGGGATTAGGATTTTTGAAGTAAGGAAGAAGGGGAGACTGGGTATCGATGGGAAATACTAATCTGAGACACTGGTAGTTTGCTATGATGCTACACTCGGTGTAGGTGTTTATCCCAGCGTGCTGGGCCCTTCAGTCTGGACACCCCCAACTCCCACAGCCCCGCGGGTACTCTGTTGCTGATCGCAGTAATCAGGACCCCACTGAAGAAATCACGGCCTAGCTGGCCAAAGCTGCTGATGGTTGGATACCAGGAAATAATGTTTTCTTTGCATGATCCTTAAGGAAGCTGACCTGGTTACAACTCATGAATTGGGACACAATTTTGGAGCAGAACACGATCCGGATGGCCTAGCGGAATGTGCCCCAAATGAGGACCAGGGAGGAAAATACGTTATGTATCCCATAGCTGTGAGTGGAGATCACGAGAACAATAAGGTGCGTATCTTTTGGAGCTTTTCTTAGGTTAGGAGGGAAAGGGGCTGTGTTTAATTATAATGAGAGCTCAGAACAGCCTTCTGGGCCTGGGATGGAGCTGCAAATTATAACGTGCCCTCAGACGTGGTTGTGTGTGTGGGAGTGAAACATGGCCCATCAGATCAGCCAAAGCTAGCATTTTGACTGTTATCAAAGCTAGTCGTGTTCATTTGGGCTACCTTGAAAATTAGTGATAGTAATGGCTTGTGTTGGAGTTCTAGATGGCAAGGTCTGGTGCAAGTTAACAATTTCATGTCATTTCTTAATCCAAGTTGTCATTCTTTTTAACTCTGTAGTCCTTAACAGTTGGCATGGGCTTTAAAAAAATTTTTTTTTAATGTTTGTTTATTTTTGAAAGACAGACAGAATTCAAGTTGGGGAGGGTCAGAGACAGAGGGAGACACAGAATCCAAAGCAGGCTCCAGGCTCTGAGCTGTCAGCACAGAGCCTGACGCGGAGCTTGAACTCACCAGCTGGGAGATCATGACCTGAGCGGAAGTCAGACACTTAACCAACTGAGCCACCCAGGCGCCCCTGCATGGTTTTATAAACTTCTGCAATGAAATACATGATTTGCCAGACTATAAGCCTCCCATGGGAAGGGCCCTTGCTTGCCTTGTTCACAGCTCTCTCTCCGGTGCCTGGTAGGGCTACTGGTATTGAGTAAATAAATGAACAGTTTGCTACTGAGGATTTCCGCGAGGACACAAGTCCTTGGCATGGAGCACTGTGAACCCTTCAGAAACTGTACGAGTGGCTGTGACTGACTCAGAGTCTGAATTGAAAGTGGTCATCGGTGTTGAGTTCTTGCATTTTACTTAAAGTTCATCAGCACGAGGCATCATGAAGAAAGCATGCTGGTTTTGTGGCGAGTGAGGGCTGGGCCGGCTCTCCCCAGGAAGGATGGTGGTGTTTCTCCGGAGTCTTCTCTCGAGCGGGGACTTGGCTCTGTAAAGCCTGGCGAGGACCAGATGATTTTTGTGTCTCCCCGGCCTGACCCTGCTTTGGAAAGCGTCTTTCGCGTACTCTTCTGCCCTCGTTTTCCTTGGCTGTTATCTCTTCCTCCTGCACCTTTGTTTTATTTTTCCTGCCTGACTGCGCCTGAGGCACTCTGCCCTCCGCATTTCTGCCTGCTCTTCGGACTTACCACGTTTCCTGTTTTCCTGAGTTGTCTCTGTATTTCTGATCATGTACGTTGTACAGTGCTGTTCAGTAGAAGGTTCTGGATGATGGGAATATTCTGTGTTAATACTGTAGCCACTACCCAGATGTGGCCATTGAACACTCGAAAGGTAGCTGGAGAGACTGTGTAAGTGAATTTTAAATTCTATTTTATTTTAAAATTCTTTTTTATTTAAATTGAATAGTGCTTGCCTGGGGCTGGAGGTAGGAATGGGAATTCACTGTAAAAGGGAACTTATTGGAGGCAAGAAAGTGCCCACGAACTGACTTCTGGTGATGGCCGCACCACTGGACAAAGTGACTGGAAATTGTTGACTTGTACATTTGAGACCGATGACTTTTGTGATACGTAAAATACGTCTTACTAACACTATAAAACAACAGCAACACACCAGTTTGGGAGCAGGGGGGAATCGGTGAGGGTCCAGAGGAACCCGAAGCCAGGACCAGTGTGGGAGCAGGAGTCGTGAAGGCAGCAGGTGGTCGTTGTGGAAGCGGGTGTGCGGCATGTGTGTGTGCACAGTGCCGTTCTGTCCATGTCGCAGACGAGGGAACATTTCTGTGAGAAGTGTGAAGCCTGTGGTGAGGATAGCTGAAGTTGAGTAGCCCGCCCTGGCCTGTGGCTACAGTATTGGACGGTGAGCTCTAGGTTATAGTCACTTGCTTCTTTGTTATGAGGGTGGTGTTGGTGATTTGGGAGAAATTATCTTACTTTGCAGACTCTTTAAAAAAAATTTTTTTTAACGTTTATTTTTGAGACTGTGAGTGGGGGAGGGGCAGAGAGTCAGAGAGAGACACACACAGAAGTGAAGCGGGCTCCAGGCTTTCAGCTGTCCGCACAGAGCCTGACACGGGGCCCAAACTCACAGACGGTGAGATCACAACCTGAGCTGAAGTTGGACACTTCACCGACTGAGGCACCCAGGCGCCCCTGCAGATTCTTCTTGTGAAGGTTCTCCTAAGTGACCTTTCCCCACGAGCTCTGCGGGCGGCTGGGTGAGGACTTCCTAGGGAGACCGCGTCAGGCCTTTTGTTCTTTAGTTCAGGAAGTGCTAGTCTGTCCATGTTGGATGTAGAGCTTACTTAAAAAAAAAAGTGAAGGACAAAAGAAGTGCTAGTCTATCAAGAATATTTTACCCACCTATTTATTTTGTCCCAAGTGCATCATATTTAGTGTGTTTTCTATTAGTTTGATTTACCCAGTTAACAAATTTCTTATAAAAATACGTTGGGCATCTTCTAATCTACATTTTAAATCAATTCCTTAATAAAAATGTTTTTAACTAGATATAGAGGGCTCCAGGTTGCTTGACCTCAAAGATAGGGCCTGGCACTTCCCGCAGACCAGCTGCTGAGAAGTGACATGTGGCAGGCCCTCTGTGTGGCCAGAGGGCCTGAGGGGTTTGTGGCACGAGAGCAGAGGTCGTGGGAAGGATGCGGAGAGAAGGTCGGCGGTCTTCAGGGAGCGCGGAGGCCACATGCCCCTGAGCGCCGCCGCAGGGCCCTCGGCTCGGCTGTGGCTCTGAGGGGTTGGGAAGGGGCCTTCTTATGGCCTCTGTGTGCATTCCAATTCCTCGCAGTCTTGTCTCCCGGAAGTGAACTTCCAAAACGGAGTTCATGGGTCTGCGGTGCTTGTGAATAAATCCAGCAAATTCTGACTGCCTGCGGCCTAGACAGAAATAACTAGGCCCCTTGAAAACCTTCACTATAAAACAAATACCTTTACTATAAAATAAAAATCTTTACTATAAAGAAATTAAAATTTTTAAAAAAGCCCAGTGAGTATTTCTGGTTAGGGTGATGAGGTCTTGAAGCTCTTCCTAAAAATCATCCTTTCAGGGCTCAAGCGTGGCTCAGTTGGTTGAGCGTCCAACGCTTGATCTCAGCCCAGGTCATGATCTCATGGTTTGTGGGTTCGAGCCCCACGTCAGGGTTTGTGCCGGCAGCATGGAACCTGCTTGGAGTTCTCTGTCTTTCCCTCTCTCTCTGCCCTTTTCCTGCTTGTGCTTTTTTTAAAAAATAAGTATTTATAAATTAAATAAAAGCAGTCCTTTCAGTCTCTAATTCAGTGGTGACAGTTACCTTTGGAGGGTCCTGTGCTCTCTGTTCTCAGGGGTGTGGTTGTCTGTGGGGTGACAGTGAGCAGCTGTGGAGACCCTCCCTCAGATAACCGCGCTGAGTTTTCCTCAAGTCTCCCACTCCTTTTTGTGCTAATTTCAGATGGTTTGGGAAATGAACTCCCATTGTAGAGCTCCTGGTAAAATCCCCAAATTTATAAGGAGGCCATTTCTGTGGTTCTGTATTACAGAAGTAGGGAAGCTAGGGGGAGGCTTTCTTTGAGATACTGGTCATCTGTAGAAATCACAAAGAAGCTGGTAAGCTCATGGGGACTCATGTGAATGGTAGGTAACAATGTGGGATTTAGTCTTCTAGTAGACTGTATATAATATCATGCCTTTGACTATGATCAGCCATTTAAAACCCTCACAGTTAGGCAGGGAGGCAAACCTCAAGAGACTCTTAAATACTGAGAACAAACTGAGGGGGGGTGGGATGGGGGAGAGGGAAAGTGGGTGGTGGGCACGGAGGAGGGCACTTGTTGGGATGAGCACTGGGTGTTGAATGTAAGCCAATTTGATAATAAACTATATACTTAAAGAAAAAATTAAAACTTCCAATTAAAAAAAAAATTTATATTTAAGAGAGTATGCAAATGGGGGGGCAGAGAGAGAAGGAGCCCGAGGATCTGAAGCAGGCTCTTTGCTGACAGCAGAGAGCCCCACATGGGGTTTGAACTCATGAACCATGAGATCATGACCTGAACTGAAGTCGGTCAGTTATCTGACTGAGTCACCCAGTGCCCCTAAGCACTTTAAATACGGGTCATCCATACACATAGGGAAAGAGAAGGAGGTAAATTAGAAATACTCTGCTCTGCATCCTGCTTTGTTCCGTCCAGGAGGATGATGGCGTGTGCCTAATTCTCACTGTCACTGCAGCGGTGGCAGGTGCTGTGCCTGGGGACAGGACAGCGTGGAGTCGGGGGGAGTCAGACTGCTGGTCCTCTCGGGGGGCCTGGCCAGGGTATGAGTTCTCCCTGCTTGTACAGCTTGCTTGCCTGTGGAGAGTTCTAGGCTCTTGACCAAACCACACCAGCATTCGGCACCCTGCTCAGGGTGGTGACTTGACACCGCGTAAAGGGCCTTTTGAGGTGACAGTGGTGGAACTTGACAAGCCTTCAAGGCGGCTCTGACCGTGGCTTTTACATTAAGAATTTGTCTCTAGGGAAGGAACACAAGCACTACGTGGCAATGGATTTTTATTGTTATTTTGGGTCCTTTGTGACCTTTTTTCTTTCAAGATGTTTTCAAACTGCAGCAAACAGTCCATCTATAAGACCATTGAAAGTAAGGCCCAAGAGTGCTTCCAGGAGCGGAGCAACAAAGTGTGCGGGAACTCGCGGGTGGACGAGGGGGAGGAGTGCGACCCTGGCATCATGTACCTGAACAACGACACGTGCTGCGGCAGCGACTGCATGCTCCAGGCGGGCGCCCGGTGCAGGTGAGCGCGGCGCCCCGGGCGGGAGGGGCGCCCGGTGCAGGGGAGCGCGGCGCCCAG